>NC_140590.1:551259483-551717394 GCF_964204655.1 Triturus cristatus | reverse complement strand
TGGCTAGCCTTCTGGGGCTATACAACTCCTTTCCTGCCTGCCGGGTGCAGATGTGCCGGGGGCAAGGCGAGGGCTGTTTTCTCCTTTGTGAGGTAGCCTGGTGGCATATCACCGGCAGTGTAGCCTTTGAAGCTTACTGCCTTACTGCCTTGCTGTGTAATTTTACTAGCCAGCCTGTCAGGGACAGATGTGTGACCTCCTTCCTGAACAGGCCATTGTTTTGACTCCTGGGAGAGTTGACACCACCAGGCAGGGGATCAGAATTCTGTCTTGGTGGTGGCAAGTGCGGGCTGCCAGCCAGAGCACAGGAGAGGCTGGGAAACAAGATAGGCAACCGCTAAGGTAGCCACCTGGGCACATGCCACATCATACTCGAGATGAGATTTGTGTCAGAGATGATGAGGCATGTTGTTTGATGCCAATCATGATATATTTAGGTGGTACCATATTGGAGCTGTTAAGTAGGGACCAAACAAGTGAGAGGGGGATACACCAAAATTGTAAAACTGCCCTCACACACAGCAAGCTGTGTCATGCTTCATCATAGGGCTGCTTCTACACCACCGCGTGAATCCCACGTTAGGTGGTGGAGCAATAGGGAAGGGGTGAAAAACAAACAACATATACACAACAAAAAGGTTGATACCAAACACAATATATTTAGGCCGTTCCATAATGCAGCTGCTAACCTCAGGTTTGCCCTGATGCCAGTTCATGTTATCCAATGGACCGTCTAACACTTACAGTGTCCTTTAATATTAAAGGCCACTATATGGACCTATAAGCTTGCACTTGCATGTCCATATCTTTAATATAATGAACCCATGCCCTGGGTGCCACTGGTACCATATACTAGGGACTTATAAGAGGGTTAACGTCCTTTGTCAATTGGGGTTACCGATTCACACTTATCAGTTTTAGGGAGAGAGAATTGGCAATGGGGCCAGTGCACTTTCAGAGTCATAACAATCAACTTTGGGGCAGAAAGTGCGGGTGACCATACAAAAATGGCACTTTCTTGTAATTACAGAGGATTGAACTACAATCTAAACTGTTGCTTCAGCACGAAGTCAGGTTGTTCAGTGGTGTCACTTCTTCCACCACTGACAAGCTCGGATCACTGACAGAATGTCGACAGATCGAATATCGACCTACAAGAATATCGAGTACAGACTATCGATGGACAGAATATCATCATCCTATTTCTACAAAGGTAAGTACAAAAATATCAAAACCAAAATATCGTTGTTTAAAATATCTTTTTTTTTAAATGTCTGAAAAATAACATAAAATGAATTAAATTATAAATATAATTAATAAAAACAGTTAGAATTATATAAAAAAGTTCAAAATTATACATAATAAATGTAATATAAAAAAGTAAACATACATATTTAAAAAAACTTATATATATATTAACTTAATATTAATATATATATATATACACCTGTAATATAAATATAAAAACAAAATAAATATGTAAACAATTAAAATATTAAAATTTATATTTATATGTCAAAACATATTTTCACTACATTAACTATAACAGTAGGGAAAAAGTTGGATAGCGTAGGGGATATAATTACTATTCCCACTCCAGAGAGTGCAACAGTAGGGAAAGTGTTGGATAGTTGAGAGTAATAATTTACTATTCCCACTCCAGCAAGTTCAACAGTAGGGAAAGTGTTGGATAGCAGAGGGGAATAATTTACTATTCCCACTCCACGGAGTGTAACAGAAGGGAAAGTGTTGGATAGCAGAGGGGTTAAAATTACTATTCCCCCTCCAGTAATTGCAACAGTAGGGACAGTGTTGGAAAGTGGGAGGGTAAAAATGACTATCCCCACTCCAGTGAGTGCACCAGTAGGGAAAGTGTTGGATAGCGGAGAGCTATATATTAATATTCCCACTCCAACAAGTGTAACAGTAGGGAAAGTGTTGGATAGTGGAGGGGTAACATTTACTATTCCTACTCCAGTGAGTGCAACAGTAGGGAAAGTGTTGGATAGAGGGTGGGTAAAAATTACTATTCCAACTCCAACGAGTGCAACAGTAGGGAAAGTGTTTGATAGCGGGTGGGAATAATTTGCCATTCCCACTCCACCAAGTGCAACAGTAGGGAAAGTGTTGGATAGCGTAGGGGAATAATTTACTATTCCCACTCCTGCAAATGCAACAGTAGGGAAAGTGTTGGATAGCGGAGGGAAATTATTTAGTATTCCCGCTCCTGCAAACTAATTAACATTATTTAAGAAATAATTACTTGGTCCAAAATGATTTACCTCCCACCATATTCCCCTATAAACAACACCACCAATATTGTAAAATAATACACAATTAACAAAATTAATTAACAATTAACAAGCAATTTAAAAATCATCAAAAATAAATTATATCACACAATTAACACTATAAAATAACTTTAAATAAATATTATATAAAAAAATAAACATTTTATTAAAATTAAATTACTTCCCACCCTATTCCCCTATCAACTCACAACCCACTCCTAAAACAATTACACAATTAATATATTTACAAATTAATTATTAATAATTAATATCCAATTAATAACTAATTATCAACAAAAATCACAATTACAATATAAAATGTTAACAACATAATAAATACAATTATTAATTAATTAATAATAATTACATTACTTCCCACCCTACTCCCCTATAAAACCAAACCGCTCCTAAAAAATTGCACAATTAACACATTTACCAATGAATTATTAATTATTAATAACCAATTAAAAAATCATTATTAACAAATTATTCAACACAATTAACAATTTAAAATATTAAATACAAAAATATTAATTAATAAAATTATTAATTAATTAATTTCAATTCAATTACTTCCCACCCTATTCCCCTATAAACCCACAACCCGCTACAGAACTAAAGTAAGGAAAAAATGAATTAACATAAAATAATTACTTGTAAAAAATTCAAATATACATTAGAAAAATAAACTGTACTTTTAACACATATACTAACATACAGAACACCAATTTGTTTTTCTCGATATTATAAATAACGATATATTTACTTACGATATTACTAACTTCACTATTAAGTAAAATGATATTTCTTACCTGCATGTCGATATTCTTGTTGACGATATTCTTGCAGGTCGATATTCTGTCATATCGAAATTTAAACATCGATATTATGGCATATCGATATTTAGAACTCGATATTATGACTGCATACCAACTAGCTCCTAGTCAGGCAAAAGCTGACTCTTTAACCCCTTCGCCGCGGCAGGAATTCCGCCGCGGCGCTGGGGGGGGTTTGGGGGCAGCGCGGTGGCGCTGTGCTCGTGACAGAACCGCTCCGTCACGAGCCATGGTTGAGCTGTGCTCATGACGGAGTGGTTCCGTCACGGCGCCGCCCACTTATGTTGGACGCCCGCACAGGCGGGGAAAACGCCCCGCGTGGGCGGAGCGGCAGCCAATGGCCGCGGCATGACGGAACCACTCCGTCATGAGCACAGCGCAACCGTGGCTCATGACGGAGTGGTTCCGTCATGAGCGGGGAAGGGGTTAAGACACTCTTGTGTACCCCTTAGTATTGCAGGACGGAGACAGGAGGTGACTTCGGAGAATGTGTGATAAGAGTTAACAGTACACTTGGATCAAGAAACAACTTAGGAAAGTGCACAAATCAATTTGGTAAATCAAAAAGTAGGTTATTATTAAAATAAGTCTAAAATGACAACATGGTTAGAAAGTTATTTCTTTTAAAAGTAACAGTTTTAATCCACCTGCCTTTTCCATTTTGCATAGACAGTCCATGAAAGTTCTTGCACAGTACTAACACCGCCAGTAACACAGCACGATTCCCAGCTCCAGGTTTCCTCTTGACTTCAATCAGGCCAGGGAGGTCAGCTGAGAGTCAGTCATCTTGTGTAGGCAAGCAGAGTTCACAGCTTCCAAACTTCACAGAGTTGCTGTGGGAGTGTCTCTGCTTTGTGTTGCCATGCCAGACAAAGTCTATATGGTCTTTCTGATTCTTTCTATGCCAGCAGAGGGACCAACCTCCTCTCCTCCTCAATCACTAGTCCAGTCCTTGGTGTTGACCTGTAAGTCATTTCCTTCTTTTGGAGAATCCTCTTTCTGGATACCAGTTCACAGTGAGTCCAAATTAGCTTTGTCACTCACTTTTCAGTTCCAAAAACAATTCTTCACCAAGTCCAGTGCCAGACAAGTTAAACTGGATCTGCCTCACAAGAAGAGTTCTCTGAGGCTCTTGGATGGCCCGGAAGAGCTATCTTGGACTTAGCCGATACTGGCCATTTTGTAGAACAAAACACACAGGATTTGGTCAGGGTGAGCAACACTCCCACCCACAGTTCAGCGGTCTCTGTCCTCTTCCAAGTCCTGCACCATGCAAGTTCATGGGTCTGGTTGTTCGTTCACTGCAGTCTGATGTCAAAAAGATTTGGCCATTGGGAAATTACAAGTCTGAGCTCAGGTCACTGACTGACCAGATACGACCATGTGCTTCTTGTTCCGGGCAGGGGCCTGTGTCCCAGACTTTGGAGTGGATAGGCAGCAGATGTAAGCCTGTGTCAAATCTTCTTCTTCTCTCTGAAACACCATTGGTTGTAGCACATAGCTGCGATGTGCTATACCCAATGGTAGAGGACAGACTCACTCTCTTTATATATTGGCAGGCCGACCAGGCATGAGCGGGCTGCGTGGAAGACTCATGTTAGCTGGTCAGTGTTAGAAGAGCGTTCAGATGCTGCTGTTCGCACAACACCTTTGTTATCTGGCTCAAAATTAGATAACAGTACAACAGTGAGTTATGTCGTAATATGACAGACCCTCAGATCTGTCGACCCACATGCCCCATTCCGGTCCTGACCACCATCGGAATGGTAGTGCCTTACAGGCAACCTGCTGCAGTGCAGTCCGGCAGCACTGAGCTCAGCAGTCAGGCATCAGAAGGCACCCCGCAGTGAGGAGTAGTTGTCGACTCGACTCCTGGATAGGCTGACCAGAATTTTAAAGCCAAAAACTGGGACATTTCACAAAAATAGAAGGACTACAATTTTACTTCTAGCAATGAGAGCGCTCCTCAGCAGAAAATTACAGAATAGGCAGTAAGACCATACATAAATTGCAATTTTTAAACCCAGTAGCTTGCCTGTTCATTAAATTGCTTTCTTGAAACAACTGCTAACTATCCCTGCTTTGTAAAACATAAAAAACACCTCCCACCGTTTTCAGTCGACCCTCTCTAACAAGCATTGGCATAGCCAATAGGTCTCGCTTTTGGGACCTTATAAGTATTTAGTTATGCAGCACAATATCCTATAACTGCTGCATGGCTAAACACTTATAAGGTCCCAAAGGCGAGACCTATTGGCTATGCCAATGCTTGTTTACTTTGAGTGTGTACTTACACAGACCTCGTTCCAGGGTGCCAAGCAGAGCTTCGCTTGGATGACAGCAGTATGTGCCTTCTCAAGCTTGAGACCAGAGCAGCACGCGGCCTTTTGGAAGAGGAGAAAGTGTGTAGGGGAAGGACTCAAATACAGATTGGGAAGCAGCAAGAAGGAGACCTTAGAGGTATACAAAAAGTATCTCGCATTTGTGAGTGTTAGAGCTATTGGCGTTGTAATTGATAAGGTTTTGTTTTGGAGCATAGTGGATGTGTGTGGAGTGAAATTATGTGGTTTGTATTGTAATTGTAATTTGTGGAATTGTGTGTAGTGTAGTGTATTTGTGTAGCAGAATTATGTGACATGGTGAATAGATAGTGGTGAGAGCTGCAGAGAATAGCCAGAAAGGAAGTATGAGAGGGATAGGTAGTTTCAGTAGGAAGCTGTTATTGAACTTGAGACAAGAGCAGAAATAGTGTCTGAGAGAGATAGAAAGACGGGGAGAGCAGGCCATAGATGCATAAAAAGGGTTGGTTTTGTGTACGCAGAAGACACCCTAAGAAGAGGAGGAGAGCGTGAGTTTGAGGGATGGAAACTTTGAAAAGTAAAGGGATAGAAACCGTGTTTGAAGACCTGAAATTAACCATATGAGAGAGGTGGAAATAGTGCGTGAAAGAGAGAGAGAGATGTGTGAGAAAGAGTATGAGACAGGGACAAGTGGAAGTTGCACCTGTGGGAGGCAAGAGGTGGACTAGTGTACAACGTGAGAAGGTAGATGAAGGTAGCGTGTGTGAGTAGGCAGTATAGAGAGGAGATGGGTAGTGTGAGGGATGGAGGAGAGAGGGCAGTGGTATTGCAATATTAGAGTGGGTAGTGGGAGTGTGAGAGAGATGAGAGGGGAAGTGGGTATGTAGGGGAAAGATGACAGTGTCTGCGTGGACAAACAGACGTGGAGCAGTAACAAAAACCACCTAGTGAGCAGGACGAAGTTTCCTCAGTGTAACTGTTATAGTATTGTAGATTTCTGTGTGTTTTGTGTGCACTAAAATATAATTTCAACAATATACGTGGCACTCATAGAATGCAGCTGACTGGAGACACAGGCTGAATTGGTAGTGGATTACTGGTTGTTGTTGCCCTAGCACATAAAAAACCCTGTTTTAGAATATAATTAAACGACAAATCATCGTGTACATAAAAGCAGGTTGCCTAAACATTAGACTATTTCATTTAAAAAATACACGTGTGTCTTTTTTTACCTCTATTTAAATCCGTAGCACACAGGTGACAATCTACTCTACATACCAGGTTTTATACCAAGCCCCAACAACTGCACAGGTTAAAAGCAGAGATTGCTGATCAATCAAAAAAAAGACGTGCCTAATAGGTTAAAGCTGCATACCTTGGGATATGTTATATGTAATGACGAGCGCGTTAGGGAACAATCCGATTTCACTCATTGTACAAGAACCTGTGGCCGTGCGCCTAAAATCCGAAAGCTTGCAGAGTTCACATTGAAAGGTTTGCTGAATTCATAGGCAAGCCTCCACGAACATAAATCTTATGTTTTTAAAATGAAGACCTGCTATTTTCCATGAGTTTCATGAAGTCCGTTTGGCATTGCTCGCTACAAGCAACACAACCTCCTCTTAAGAGCCGAGGCGCCATTTTCAACTGTTTAAACAGGAGATGCCCGTGCTGGTGATATATGGTGGTGGTGGTGGCGGCAGCCCCCCTCCCTCGCAGCAGCCCAGTGGAGTTCAGCAGACAAGAGCACATGAGAGGAGAGGAAAGCCATCTATGTAAAGAAAACCTTAGAAAACCACAATAAACTATGTCTAGGCTCAACCTAAACAGGACCCACGCAGTATGATTTGTGATATAATTGTGTTGATTTCTAAAATACTAGAGAAAATTTTAGAGAGAGACATTTTATATAAACATTCAGCAAAGTTTTAATGCTGTGGTAAACGTACATTGTGAGCCTCATGTGTATTTTTTTTTAACCATGATGCTAAGTGACCTTTTTATTCAATAAAGACATTCATTGTAGCAACAAAAAAAAGTTAGGAACATTTTTTTCAAAAGTATCGAACACCAGATAGGTGAATGTTAGGAAGGGGAAAAGCACAGGTTCAGTGAGATTGGGTGTCACAGAGCCTTACCCGCCCTGCAGGGCTCCAGCAGCCGCAGAAACCAGCGGCTGGCGATGAACCGGTACTCCCCAGGGGCCCAGGATAAGAGATAGATGTGCCGTGAGGCCACTGTAGAGCGGTTAGCTGCGCTTTACAACAACCCCGCATAAAATAATTGAAACTTAAATAAAGGGAGTGGGAGATGAATGGTAGAATTAGTTCCCTCTGTAAAGCACTGCATATATTCTGAAAAAACAGGATTACGGAATAGAAACCCCAGTAAAATAGTATGAGGAGCAGTCAGAGCGATAGATACAGAGCATATGGTGATCACTTTCGCGGCCGCTTTGATGTTCTCAGTGGCCGCGCGGCTCACTGAGAACATCAAAGCGGCTGCGAAAGTGATCACGCAGGCTGCCAAATGGTGCACGCGCCCGGCGCACATGCACTGTAGTTGGCGGCCTGAAAGCACTGGTTTGCACTTCCAAATCCCCCTTTTACAAAAGCTCTCGCGAGAGCAGCGCTAAAGCGCTGGCTCAGGTGAGACCTAAAAACCGGGACATGAGCTACATTTCTTGAAATCTGCTGGGACAGCTAGTTAAATAAAAACCGGGACCGTCCTGGCAAAACCGGGACACCTGGTCACCCTACTCCTGGAGGACCGTGACCGCAGCCGAGCCCATGCAGGTGGGCGGGGGGGGGGGGGGGGGAGTCGTCACGGTGGGCGGGGCTGCCCTGCCATCAGACCGGCACTGCAGCTGTGCTCTGTAACAGGAAGCGTCACTACCGGTCCTTCAGTTCTCAAATAACGTGGCGGCTGGTTTAGGTTACACCCACCTGAGAGGTCTGGGGTGTCATGTTAAGGTGCCGTAATTATGTTGCCTTGCAGTTCTCAAGCACTTCATATGTCTGTTGTGACAGGGATGCATTTTTGGTGAAAGGCAGCAATCTACTCTACACTTTGGGCCACTGGAATCTATTTGAATTTAGATTCTCTGCCCTTTACTCTGTATGCACCTCCAGGCTGAGTTATGATGCAGCATACGTAAATTGCACACAGACTAAATCACCTTTATGTCAATAAATGAGGCAAATGTCCCGGCTGCTCCCCGCCGCTTGACAGCCCCGCCCTGTGGCTTTGCCCCCAGTTTGAAGGCAAGTGTTGTAAACTCTCTGCTTTTTTTTTTAATGTAGTCATGAGAATCCATTGTTGCTGTTTCCCCCTCTCTCATTGCAGAGAACAGTCAGATGGAGACTATTGACAAGGCAATACAGGGCTAGTGTATGGTCTGGATGTCCGCTCTCTCTGCTTATTGAATAGTCCCCTTACCCTCAGATTAGAGACTCAGTGTGGAGATCCTATGCGCATTGCCCAGAGCCATGACAACATTAACACCGTTTGTATTCCTGTACTTAAAATCAAATGACCAATCAGATCCTTTGGACAGGGTACATACAGTCACTTTCGCAAAGTACCCGTGCACAAGATGGTGCCACTCATAGTGATTTGAGTTGGTGAGGCAAGCATAACCAAGCCGCACAAAGTTATCGACATGAATCAAAAAGCATGTGATGAGGAGTTGTTCGTATTGCATGGTTATCCATTTGTCTGGCCTCGATTGTTTTCCACTGGTTAGCTGCAGAAGCTGGGTTTTTACCTTTCATAATATTGAAAAATCACAGAGAAGCACAAAAATACTAGTTACTGCTTTGATTTACTTCTGAGGAAGTATCACTCGTTTGGCAGTAGAATGTCAACTATACAAAGGCTGAAACCACCAAAATGCCACACATAAGCAGTCTGAAAACTTGGCAGCTATGTAGTGCCCTTCCATTTCTGGTGCTTTGCAGCAGTTTTAAGATCTTCTTAATTTCTCGTTGCGTAAATGGGTGTAATTTCTGATATTTATGTGTTTCCCTCGTTTTCAGTGCTTGATTATGCTTGCAAGAAAGTGTCACTCATTGTCGTTGACTGTCGCTCATAATTACACTGAAATTATGAAAATGTAGCACAAAAGCAAAGCAGTTAAGCAACTAAGCAAACCTTTTATTCCCCCCTCCTTGGTCTTCCATCTCTTGGTTGCATTCACCCTGCCCTCTTCCATCTCAAATAGGATTAAGAGGAACACCTGAGCTATAGCACTACCTGCAAATCTGTTCCCTCGGTGTCCCAGTGCAGACCTGACTGATCCCCCAAAAAACAGTAAGTTAGACAAATGGCACTGCATCTCTTCCAGGCAGGATGGGCAACACAACACAGATAACAGTGATGCCAAACAGCTCTTCTCACATGGAACCCTCAATCTGATACACCGTTGATTTGGAGGCGCACCACTCCCACAAACTCACTCCCCTATCCAAATTAGAAATCAAAAGTCTCCCCCCCTTTCCAAACCTATGGTCACACATGCAATATAAGAGCTTGGGAAACCTGTGTACCTTTATTGGGGACGTATGCCATGTACCTATGCTCCCCAAAATCAAGCTGTGCAGGTGATTCAGAGGTTCCGTCTGGTGAGCTAAGTAATAACCTAATGATGACACAGAGGCAATGTCAGGCAGGAGACATCCAAAATGAAGCTATTTTGGCTTTTACAAATCTGAATTTTCCCACCTGAATCAGGATCATTGGCATGTATACTGGTGGTCCAGCAGCCTCTGGCTTAATCCAGGAACCCAACAAAGGGGCCCACGACTTAAGTCAATGTAAGGCTTCGCTGCAGCACAGTTTTTCCCACTTTTTTTTCCTGGGTGCTTCCTGACGCAGTCGTTCCACCTCAGCTCCTCTGCGACGCACTACCTGCTCCTAAGAAACTGACAGTCCTCCTAACTCCCATTCTTGCTCAAATTGTGATTTTTATTCAAACTTTATGGGCCCTATTATGGATAGGGCACACTTTTCATGTTTGTGCCAAGATACACCTTTAAATAGGTGCACCACGTGCAAACATAAAAGTGCAACCTATAATGTAGAATGTGCTGCTGTCAGGGCAGCCGCGAACTCGCACTGCCCTAAGGGCAGGCCATTCGAGAGAAATAGGGTGCAGCTGTTTAAAAGCTGCTCCGTATTTCTTTGTGTCGGAGGCAACCTGCCTGCACTTTAAAGAGGGATTTGAGATCCACTTGCAGGCCGGTGCAGTGAGTGACTGCACACGCCTGCAAGCGGATGTCTGGGGGGGTCAATAGGACTCCCTTTCTCCCTCCAGAGAGCTGCCATCAGCGGGGGGGCACATTGTTGGTGCGCCACCTTTAAGGTGCGCCTCCTCCTGACAGCTTCTTTGCCTCTGCCCCCGCGTCTAAATTAGACCCAATCGCATCCGCTGTAGATTACTTGTCAATGCCCAGGTGCTGAGGAATACAGAGTAACTCCATTACCACTAGTCCCATCTATATTAGGGTGTGGGCATAGAGGCAAAGGGATTCCCTCATTTGCATGGAGCCACACCCCCATACAAATGAGGGAATGCTCTCTTGAGAAAGCGCTGGTACTACATATGACCAGCACTTTCAGTATTGTAGAAGGGGATGCACAAGTGTCTGAGGCCCCTTCTCTAATTCCAACATGCCCCAAGGGCGCGCACAGGGGGGTACAAATGCTCGTCGCACCCCCAGGGCACATTCTGAAATATGGCTCCAGGTGTTGTATTTCGGAAAGCGGTTTGAATAGTTTACATGAGTTTTCATGCATGTAATAACTTAGGGGCGTATATTTACAATACTTTGGCGTAGAACAGCGCTGCAAGTCTTCTAGCCGCATTGCCCTACGTAGAAAAAAAAGGCCAGTAATGTGCTGTATCTACAAGATGCAGCGCATTCCTGTCCTTTTTGCCAGCACCTGTGCACAAACTGCGGCCAAGCCCTAACGCAGGCACTCTTGGTGCAAGGGTGTCTGTGTTATTGGCATGATTGTTTTTGTGTTGGAAGGGGCACCTTGCTTCACAAAAACAATCAAAAGTGGCGTTGTTCTCGTTTTATGTGTGCTGCACAATGCAGCACATGTGGAAAGAGGAGCAAGTTAGGAGTAAACATTCCTCCTCATTGCACCTGCTTTGGGATGGCGTTAGTTTTGGCGCTGTACGCTATGCTGTAAATCTGGGACAGTGTAAAAAACATAGGTGTTGCGTGGGAACACCCGCGCGGAATAAGGGCTTGCCTCACTCCATATTTATAAGGCCATAAAAAGCCACACAGGGTGTCTGTGTGTAGCCTTGTAAATATGGGCTGACACACTGCGCCTCTGGAGAGTCATAAAAGTGACGCTACGGCCGCGTAAAAGTCCTGCAGGGGCATTGTAAATATGCCCCTTTGTATTTTTAGCCATTGCACCACCTGGATTACAGTCTGCATCCGTGCCAGTCCATTTCTGCACCAACATTTGCTCTGCCGTCTTTTTAGTACTGGTCAGTTCGTGCAGATGCCATTTTTGCACTCGTCAGGCGGGCAATCCGTGCAATCCATAAAAATGCGTTGACCATTCAGCAGTGCAATCAAGGGGACGCGGCACTGGCCCCGGTGGATCCAAAGCCAACTGCAGGTCCCATCAGTCACCGACTGACTGCCGCAGGGCTGAGGTAACTCGTTAAGGCACCTATCGACTCGCCGCGGTGAGCCCCGGCTGGGGGCAGATCACTCACTTCCAGTGGGGCTTTATGTGTAATATCTCTGCTGCTTTTACTGGCCACCAGGGCTCCTTCATCGACCTTTGTTTCTTATAATGAAGGCTCCTGCCCAAGGAGGCGGTGGCGCGGGCTACTCAAGCTTCCACAATTCACAGTCCATCACCGAATGCTACAGCCATGGCTTATGATTACAATCACGACAGCTGATGGATGGAAATATAGGGTGCAATTGGTTTGTATAGGATCCTGTTTGAAGCAGAAAGGGTTTTGTGGACATATACACGAGCTGATATGGAATAAATTCTATTTCATTTCAACTGCACTGTAGAACTGGTTAATTGTGACTATTAATAGCTTAATAATATCATATTTTTATACAGAAATCAGTATCACGCTTACGTGGGTTCCAGGGCTGTAAGTAACATATGTTGCTGTTCGCCAACTCGACGTTTTTTATTGAGTGACCTACAGAGCGATGGAAGCCTTGCGTCTGCCCGGCCAGGATGACCTCAGGCACACTGCATTGTGTCAGCAGCGAGTGCTCAGCTCGCTGAGCCGTCTCCCATGCCATAGCATTACGATGGTATTCTTTTAAACCAATGTCACAAGCTGGGAACAGCGGTAACATCTTCCTGTGGCCCCCAACTCATTGTCACGTGGAAGCGATATGTGTCTCCAAAGAGGAGGGAACCTGCCTCAGGAGCAAGTGGTCACCATGCCTTAACCCCGACGCACCGGGGAAAGAACCCGTTATTATCGAGAGACGACTCCAACTTGTAGTGAATGAGAAAAGTACTTGGATTTGCCCAGGTGGCAGCTCTGCATCTCTCCTCCACAGATACCCCCACTTCTGCCCAAGACATAGCCTTGGCTCTAGAGGATCGAGCTGGTGCATCATCTGGCAAAGATTCACCAGTGCAACCCTAGGCCTGCTTGCTTTACCCGTCTACAAGTGTTGGCCATTGAGTTTTTTTTCCTTTTTCTGGTCGTACAGGTCGTAGGAAAGAAACAGAGACTGTGATTTTCTAAAATCTTTTGACTTCTCCAAATAGATCAGCAAACTTCTGATGTCTGATTCTTAGAATACTGGGAGAATTATTTCCTGAAATACACGAAAACAAGACTGAACCTTCGGATTGAGCCTCAGGTCTGACCCATGGGCCACTCTATCAAGAAAAAACTTCAAAAATGGGTAAGAAAATAAGATGTTAATTCATCCAACCTTCTTGATGAGGTAACTGTTAGTAAAAAGGCAACTTCAGCAGAAACCCATGACGTGTGCCTGATCTAATGGTTCAAAGACTTTTCTATCCTTGTAAGACTAAAGTGGGATCCCTTGAAGAAATAGGGTTAGTGGCCTTCAGTTTCTTTCATCTAAAAGATGTCAGCAGTTACTGTGCTGAGGGATCAATGTGAGAGAGATCCCAAGTAGCTCCCCTACAAGAATGCTTTGCAGCTCATTGGGCTGCTAAGATAAAAGTTAACAACCACTTGGCAAAACCATCTTGCAAGAATTCCAGACTTTTAAATGGATCTCCTGACACAAGATCCAACCCTGTTTTTGAAAACCGATAAAAAAAGTTTCCCCAAAGTTTGGTGCTTAATTTACGTGTATGTTTTTTGAGGATTAGATGTCCCCTGTAGCTTGCCTCGAACAGCCTATATGCTGCAGTCTAGCCCTCTTAATCTTCAGGCCACCATCTTTAACCAACAAAACTTGTTTGAATGTCAGCACTGGAGAGCAAAGGAGCTTTGGATGAAAGGGAAGGAAAAGTTGGGGTTCTCTTGCCATCTGTGTTCTGAGGGGGAACCATGGGCTACTTGGCCAAAAATTACTATCACCTTCTCCCTCTAAATCATCTGAAGCTCCTTCTGCACGCGGAGAATGTAGATCTGGTATGTATTTGCTATGCTTTATTTAAGGCCTAGGAGTCATGTATCGTCTGTGGTTTTATCACAGCTTTGAACATGCATAATGCTAGCCTCTGGTCTTGTAATTAAATATAGATTATCCAAGTTTGTGTAGAGAGAATCTGGATTTCATTGAAGACAAATTCTGGCTGAGACTGTCCACCTGGGAATTCCCTTCCCCCGGAATGTACAAGACCTTGAGAGACAGGAGTTTTACCATTGCCCATGGAATAATCTCTTTGGCCAAACTGACTAAAGCTAGGGATTTTGCTCCCCACTTGCCTATTTAAAGAGCATTTGGGACCTGTTTGTCTGTCCTTACGAACACCGGCTTGTTCACTAAAATATTCTCAAATGAGTAGAAAGCCCTGGTAATGGCTTCCAATTCTCACCAGTTTTAAGAACTTTTACTTGTTGCATCTGACCAACTGGCCAGAATCACCTGATTCTCCCATGTTATACCTCAACCCCACTGAGGTGCTTATGTTTTAGGACATGGGGAAGGAGTTCTGACATCTGGAACCCCCCTCTGTAGGTTTCTTGGGAGCAACCACCATTGGAGATCATGAATTATATTCTGCAATACCAGGATCTGAAGATGGCATTTCCTAGATTATGGACACCAGTGAGACAGGACACTAAGTACCAAGGGCTATAGGCGGTGATGGGCTAATGGTGCCACTGCAGTGCAGGAGACCCTGAGGCCTTGGATCCTCAGTCACTGACAGGCTGAATCCGACTTGGCTTGGAGATGTTGCTGTAACTGAGATTGAAGGATCAGTCTCTGAGGTTCTGGAAGAAACGCTCCTGCTTGCTCCATGTCGAAAATAGCCCCAACTAATGTTTTCTGTCGAGATGGAGCAAGACTCGATTTCTCTTTGTTGAGAAGGAAACCCAATGATGCCCGAGTGGCGTAGATTAGATTTACATGCCCCTTTGCCTCAGAACAATGAAGAGGCAGTAATTAGCCAGTCATCCAGATAAGAAAATAATTGTACTATAAGAATATGCAGAGGGACGACCACTGGAGCAAATACCTTAGTGAACACTCTCAGGGAAGATGTGAGGCCGAAGGGAAATTGGAAATGATTGTTCTCTAGTGAGAAGTGTAGAAGCCTTTGGGATTCCTGATGTATGGGAATGTGGAAATATGCATCCTTCAGATCAAACGTTATCAGAAAGTTATCAGAAAGCAATGACCCCTTGAAGCAAAATCATCTTGAAAGTCAGATGCTTCAACTTCTTTAGATCTAGAACTGCCGGCTAGAAGCTGTCTGACTTGAGAACAACTAAAAGAATCAAATAGAATCCTGGTGCTTATTCGGAGGATGGGACGGGAATCACTGCCCTATTGAGTGGACGGCCTTGAATCCCCGCTGATATTGACTTCCTTTTGACGGGTACCTCAGTCATGGAGTTTTCACAAAATAAGGTTCTGGTGGTGGGGAGAGAAATTCTATTGTTTATCCTATTTAGACACTGTCCAAAACCCGCATTTCTGTTATGGGGTTTTGCCATTTATTTTTTAAACGGGCTTAGTCTTCTCCCACCACAGAGGACTGGCTGTCATTGCTCTTGCTGCTGATTTTGGGACTGCTGCTGTGGTTGTGCAGCCCCCTGACCTCAAGCCCAGCCACGAAAGGGACGTCTTGGTAAACTTGGAATGACTTCTTGTGTATAAAAGATTTCTAGGTTGTAAAAGGTCTGCAGAATTTTCTTTTCTTCTGCTGCTATTTTACCAGCATTTCTCAATTCTGATGAGAATAGCTTGCCCGTGAAAGGCAAATAGAGAATTATTGATTGACTGCTGGGATTGATGCACTTCGCATCATTTCATCCACAACCAACGTCTCGCAGAAAGGGAGGCCCTGCTGTCTCAGCTGGAGCACACAGGGAGTCTGAAGGAACTGCACCGAGCTCCATGGATGCTAGGATGTCAGCAGGATCTCTCTGATCCTGTGGGCAGGCCTCCACCACCTGAAAGACTTGTGTAAGGTTTTGCGTGCCACGAGCTGCACAAGTGGATGCGCGTGAGGAAACATTTGAAGCTGCGCATAACTTTTAATAGCCCTCTCGACTCTCTTGTCTGTGGGGTCTGAGACGCTTCTTCTGAAGCCAATGATAAGGAGGAGTCATCTGGGGATATTTATCCTCATATTTCTCTAACATCTATCTCTTTACAAGGAATTTAGGAAACCCATATTTGTCAATCTCCTTCAACTCTTTTGACAACGTATTGTCTATGTCCTTGTGTATTGATTGACACGTCATCTGCAGGAATGGTATTGTATTGGAGAAAAAAACATCTGTTGGGGGATCCTTAGTCTGAAATATCAACATGTCCCTAATATGTTTCAGGACTTCCTGCTCTAGGGATTGCTTGTCAACCTCAAGCTCGCCAGACGAGACTAGGAATGCTGAGGGACCCTGTGCGTGCCTCCCGCTGAGCGCGTGCACACACTGGCACTGGTGCAGCGGCAGACTGAGCTGAGTAGCTCAGTCCCTTGGTGTGGTACAATTTGCTAATATCACCCAGCACATGCGACCCACGGGGAACGCGCGTCATCAGGCTTTGAGGCACCCAGGAGAGGGGTTATTACCAAACTGTGATCTACTGAGGGAATGCACTTGTTAGTCCAGGCACCCGGAGAGAGATGGGACTTGGTGAGCAACAGCGGGAACCTTTTGAGTATTTTTTTTACCAGCTGGACCCCTGTGATGCTAGATCTAAAAACCTATCTTTTGAAACCAGTCCCGTCAAAACGAGTTGCAACCGCACAACTGGAATTTTACCCTAAGGGACTGGGTGCTTGAAGAACTAGGACGAGATCTGTGCTCACAAAGCTCGCCAGTTAAAAAAAAGAGTGAGTTACAGCAGACAGAACGATTCGCCATCGAACCGTCGATATTGTCAAGTCACAAAGGCAGTTGACAGTCATGTCGTTTTCACAGCCGACAACATGATCTTCTGACCTTGCTTTTGACATCAAACAGACTGAATAAAGGAGCATCGCTGTAATGGCAGTCCACTGCCATTGCCACAGAAAATGGGTTGACACCTTGCCCAAGGGGTGGGTGAGGGGGACACACTAACGGCATTTGCTGCCTGGTGTTTGTTTTCAATTTACGCGCGCTTTTCCTCATTGCCCAGGAAGCCGCACTTGCCACCCACTGGCTGCCAGGAGACTGGGAGTCACCCGCGTGTTGGGTAGGGGCACAAGAAGGTGCATTTAAGGCCATGGGTTGATCATCACCCACTTCACTGTGCCTCTGCGGACTGTCGCCGCGACCCGCGGCCCTGGACTCAATTTCTTTCCCAGTCCCCAGTTCAACAGTTTGGGGCATGGGGAGCATTGGATTGTTCTTAGCTCATTTTCCTCATCTTGATTTTCCTTTATGTGTATGCTCATGGTTTGTCATATTTGTTGCGGCGATGGGGGCGAAGTTGAGGGCAGGTGTGGCCACAAAGCTAGTAGTCACCTAGGCATCTCGAATAAGAAGGCTGGCATACTTTGAGTGCATTGGGCTTTAAACCTTTGATCAAGTCGGGGCACTCATACTGCAGTCTGTAAGCAGTGCCAGGGTTGTGTGCTACAGCCATTGCCCCTCTCCTGGTAAACTATGGCACTGCCCTGGGTACTGTGGGAAGCGAGAGCTTGCGCAAGGGGACCAAGAAGTTGCTGGGTTGCCAAGCACCATCTCCCAAATGGTGCCATTGGGGACCCTTAGTGGGTTGCTCTGCCATGGGCTTTTAAACGGCTAAGTTGACTTGCTGGCCCTTGCCTCCTCTCCTTGTGACGGAGAATGGGAATCACCTTGTAGAGACTATATCTGGGGGACCCGGTAGAGAGCACTTGGGCTCCCACGTCAATTCGTCGGCGCTCTAAGGGCCAGTGGGATAAACATGACTTCAACAATGTGGACAGGCGATTCCAAAGAATAGAATCGCCAACTCTTTCCAATTTATGTAAATTATGTGCATTGTGTGACAGTAGTTACATTGTTTTAATGCTATCTTGTGGTGTAATAAATGCGGCCTGAAAACTCTTTTCTCAAATGCAAAATCTGGTTGTCTCGGGCCAATTCTTTGCCTTTCTCGGTAGGGGGTGGCCCATAAATCGGGCCAGGGGGTTTCTTGTTTTCTCTTTATGACCACGGGCCTTAGTGCAGTCCCCTAACTGTGTAATGGGATTACTCCAGCCAGTCATGGAGCCTGGGTGCTATAGCTACTACCCCACCCGTAGCAAGCATGCTATGATGCCCGCCTGTCCTCTTTATCGCCAGCCAGGTTGCGCTATATCAAACTACCAACCATAGAGCTCGGAGGCAATGACAGGCGCCTTACAGAACATACGAATTAAAAATATTGTGCATACATGCATATGAGAGGTGGGCGAGCCACTGAACGCTTGAGTCAGGCTTGAGCCTGATGCCTGGCTCACACTCAGCTTGAGGTCCTCTTGGAGACTCGAGCCTAACACGAGCCAAGCTTTCCTGTGGTTTCTGCCTGCCACTCGCGCTCTAACCTCAATCGCCAAGAATCAAAGACAATGCATTAATTTTGATGTAAAACAAGAGAAGGAGATATCCAACTAGAGGCTCAATTACACATTTACAAAACCTGGGATCAGTCTCGACTTCCCTCCTTATTGTATGATCAGTGGTGGCTGCCTCGGAACAAGGCTGGTGAGGCGGGGGACTGGATAAAAATAAAAAAGTACCTGCCCCGCCGCGCTGCCCAGGCCTCTCCTCCGTCCTCTTCAGATCTGCTGCATGAACGGAAAGCCCCCAGGCTTCCGGACTCTCCCAGCCACTCACGCCGCAGCAGGAGCAGCATCGTGATTGGTCTGAATGACCTATTTGGCCACTCAGGCAGTGCCAGGGAGGCTGGGCTTGTTCTCCACGGAGCTGTGCAACACAGCCTCGTGGAGAACATGCTAAGTGCGCATGACGGTTTGGCCAGCCGGAATGGGCTGGCCAAACCATCATACACACTTAGAGGAGTGCAAACCACTCCTCCCTCTGCTCTAGCGTCACAGAGCTCAGCCCCGCCGCGACTCCGAGTGCTGCATAGAAAAATAAAATGATAATAATGTCCTATTATTATCATTTTATTTTTCATTTATGCACTGCTGAAATAGCAGTGGGGCGATGCTCCTTCGCCTTAGCGGAGGTGTCGCCACTGTATGTGATCCCATGGAACTACTTTATTTCTCAGTGCCTCTGTTTTTTAATCACAGAACAACACACCTTCAAATACTAGAGCTCAGGATGTGTTCCTAATAAAAACCTCTTGTGTTTCATTTAATAGACAATAAAGTTGCTCCTGCTATAATAAGAATCTAGGCCACGTAATGGGTACACATGACAATACACTTGCCTTTTATTTCAGTGATGGCATTGTCATTAGGGCAGGGGCGGGGTACAGCAGCGCCGCCAACCCCCCGCTACAGCGGGGATAGAGTTCTTGATGGGCCTCTTCTGTCTGCAACTCGGCAGACAAAGACTCATAATCAATGTGAAGGGGTGGGGGGGTGATTGAGTGAAAGGATGGATTTGTGGGTGATGGATGGGTGAGTGAAAGGGTGGATGGATGGGTGAATGAGTGAAAGGGTGGATAGATAGATGCTTAGGTGAATGAATGCATGGATGGATGTGTGAAAGGGAGGAAGGGTGGATGGATGGGTGAGTGAGTGAAAGGGTGGATGGATGGATCATGGCTGGGTGGATGAATGAAAGGATGGATGGATGGATCATGGCTGGGTGGATGAATGAAAGGATGGATGGATGGATGACTGAAAGAATGAATGAATGGAGGATGAGAGAAAGGGTTGATGGATGGATGAGTGAGTGAAAAGGTGGAAGGATGAGTAAAAGGAAAAATGGATGGATGAGTGGATGGATAGGGGGGAGGCTGAACAGAGTGACAGGGTGAATGGATGAGCCAAAGGATGGATGAGTGAAAGAATGGATCAATGAGTATAAGGGAGGCTAGATAGACGGCTGGAAGCAAGGGTGGATGGATAGTTGAGTGAAAGGGTGAATGGATAGATTGAGGAGTGAAAGGACTGATGGTGTGTGAGTGAAAAGATGAATGGATGAGTTAAAGGGTAAATGGGTGTTTGAGTGGATGGATGGGGCAAAGGGTGGATGGAAAAGCGAAAGGATGGATGGATGAGGGAAAGGATTATGTGAGAATGGACGAGTGAAAGACTGGATTGATGAGTGAAAGAGAGGATAAATGGATGGTTGGATGATGGATGAGTGAAACTACGAATGGATAGATGGATGAGTGAATGGGAGTATGAATGATGAGTGAGTCAAAGGATGGAAGGGTGAAAGGGTAAATGGATGGATGGAAGAGTGGATAGATGGATGGATCTAAAGGTGAAAGGATGACTGAAAGGATGGATGGCTGAGTGAAAAGGTGTATGGGTAGATGGATGAATGAGTGAAAGAGAGGATAGATAAATGGAGTGAAAGAGTGAATCGATGGAGTGAAAGGGTGGATGGGTGATAAAAAGGATGGATGATTGAAAGGATGGATGGATGGATTAAAAGGGTGGATAAGTGAAAGAATGGGTGAATGAGTGAAAGGGTGAATGGAAGGATGGATGGGTAGGTTTGATGGATAGGTTTGAAGATGGATAGATACATTTGGATATAGATGGGAGGAAAGATAGACGGAATGGTGATAGACTGAATGATGGATGAAAGATTAAATGAATGACAAAATGTTAAGGTGATATGGAAATTAGTGGATGGATGGAAGGATGAAAGTATGAATGGATAGATGCATGGATGGAAGAAATAAGCAAGCTCTCCTGGGGAGGGCCACGATGACTTGCTCCTGGTGCCATAACAGCTTTGGTTCAAAGTGGGGGCTTTTTTAATTTTCTGGCCACTCCTTTGGTGAGGCATTGATGTTTCCGAGTTCATGTTTAAAACCTAACAATGTCTCTTAATGACATCTGGTCGGCTAAGGTGAAACGCTACTGCTCGTTAAAGATCTGTTTTTAATGTTAAAGAGATAGGCTTTATTATAGTTTTAAATGATGTTCTACGAGTTACAAAACACAAATGTTCAGGGTACGGCCTTGTGGGGCTCTTAGAACCAAGCCAGACCCTTGATTCGACTCTCCCGGTTGTGTTTTTTGGCTCGCCCACTTCAAATGCATATAGACACAATGCACAGCCTCGAGCCACCTCTAATGCTTATAGAAACAATACATGTTCGACAGGAAGAGGGCACATCAAAGGCTAGCGCCGGGCAGTGCACACCCCACGCCCCCACACGCACACATATCACTTATTCATCATGTCGGCCCCGGTTAATTTCCTCTGTCAGTTCTCTAGTGAATGAATGGCCCTTGTCTCTGCGAGCCCTGCATGTCAGGCAGAAGGTGGAAGAAAACTCTTGTCACCCTGTAGCTCGGGGGCTCAGACATCATTTATTTAACCCGAGCATTGATCAAAGCGCTGCCTGCCTCGGGTGGGAGCACGTGGTGGCACTTCCCAGGAGAGTGGGGGGAAGAGGGTCCGGGGAGCAGGGACTGTGGCTTGTAGGGGAAAGGGGGGCGCTTGTGACTCCATGCAATTGTATCAGGCAAACTAGAGAGGTGAGCGTGAAAAGGTGCCCCACCTTCGCACAAGCTCTGAATTTTTCATAATCTCTTTTGTGATATCATCAATGACGTTCATGCCCTGCTGCCACTAACTCTTTATTGTGCCATTATGAGTGATTCTCGCGTGCCCCTAGCCACACCTCTCTTTGGTGTTATCATCACTAGCTCTAGTGTACCATTAGCCATGCCTCAATCTCGTGTCACTACGAATGACTCTCTCTTGTGCCACCCAGTGGTCGAAGTAGGGGAACTGTGGGCGGAGCATCATGGGGCGGGAATAACCAGAGGATTGGGTCAGTGGGCGGAGCCAGAGGTGTGGTTAGAAAGAGCAAACCATACCAATTTGTAGTGTGTTTGGCATTTCACTGTCCACTTACAGCTTACTACGTTATTTAATACAACCAATGGATCACGTTTATTTGAGGTTTAATAGATGAGTTATTGACATTAAAATACATTTACAATGTGGGATATGTTTTCAATCACAAAATGCCCCAGATATGCTCATAAGTGGAACCAGAAGCCATTTGTCTCCGAGCCATGCAGTTTCTTTCATCGGCACTTCTCCTCCCTTTTTCTAACGATTTCTGAACATTAAATTTGGGTTTAAATTCTATGACAGGAGGACACACGTGTTGTAGAGGACTGTTAATTACATCATTCTGTGCCCCTCGGTCAATGCACAATTGTAGTCCTACCTTTTTAATGTGGTTCATGCATTATGTCATGAAGCCAGCATTAGATGCCTCCTGGTTTCCTGTCGTATCTAGAATTAGCGCTCAAAAATGAATATATCCACCTAAAACAACCCAGACCTGTTGGTTTTGCAGATGCTTTTAGCTGTATCAGATGAACGAGATACAACTATTATATTAGTAGTTTGTATAATTACTGCTCAAGTTAGTTAGCAATGAGAATTCCAAATGTATCAATTCTGAAATATGAGACTCAAACATTGGTATAGTCAGGAATAGGTAGTGGTGATCCAGCGGCATACCAACAACAGATACTCTACTACCATATGCTCACCTGGGCCCATAAACACACTCAATCGTGTAAACCGCTGGATTCAAAGTTTGTGTGGGTGATCACAAAAATAAGATTAGTTATTCACCATTCCTAACTAACCCTTCACTGATCAAAAAGTTATTTCCTCTGGTCGATGGACCATTAGTTGAACTAATTGATGGTGATAATGAACATAATTCTAAAACCTCTCTATACCTTTAAGTAAATAACCACAGACTCGGGTAAGTTTAAGTCTTTATCTAAATTAATTGCATGAGAACCACTTAAAAATACAGTACAGTCACCGTCACTCATAGGAGAGAAGATTCAATTAATCACATTTTCAAACACATACTTCAAACTTGCAATGACTTATGCTCAGGAAAGAGAGGATAGAGAGGAAAGAACATCTGCAAATGCATGAAATTATAGATACCAAGGATGATGTGAAGACCAACCGCCTGGCCAAAGGGCTGGTAAGGGTCTCCCGGGATAGTTCAGGAGACAAAGACTTCAAGACAGGATCCAGGACAGGATAGATGACCTCTCTAACACCGATGATCGCGTCGCACCCATCTCTGACACTCTCTTCCTCCTTGAGATTCTTCAGAGATCTTTCTAACCTAATTAAATTAGGATAGAGGGCTCTGCATTCGGGTTCTTCATCAGCATCTCTTGCTACTCCGACAAAACACACGACTCACAGCATCACAGCATCTCAGCATCGACGTCTAACTAACTAACTAAAGGCTACCTCAGTTGTACCCTTCGCTCTTTATGTACGACCCACTAAAGTTTCAATATCGTAAAAATACTAAATCTGATTGGTCAGGCAAGAGGGAAAAGATCATCACACCATGCACATATCAATTTTTCAGTTAGCCCACTGTTTACAAACCCATCCCTTAATTTGTATTCATGCTTTTATTTTCCCATCCGCATTCACATTTCATCTGCAACAAATGTTTTTAAATTGAACATGTAGTCTCATTCATTTAGGATTTTCACTGCCGGTTCTCAGGCTCAGGCATACTGCGACCTTGTCCTCTTCCCGACCCGCCTGTCATTCTTCCGGGCTGACTTTCAGTTGTCATGCGCAAAAACCACATGACTCTGCTCACTTTAGACATACACGAGAGGCCTAAATGCGCACTAGTGATAAAGTCAGAAAAGACAAATGTTACTTTCACAAATAAATGGTTTCACTGTATACCACCCGTGTCTACTCTAACCCCCTTTTACTTATTAATACTTTCCACGCATTAGCATTAGTAAAATAGCCCGATTTTGTTTCAGCTAAGCAGGAGCCATACACGCGAGTCTTTACGACAGTTGCGCATGCGCAGTAAAGATTTCCCTGTTAAAGCGGTTTTAGTAATTCGTTCGAGTTGGTTAGCATTAGCAAACACATATGCAAGCTTCACTAATTCATGTGTTTATGTGGTGCGTGTTAGTTTTACACAATACGTAATTATTAACATGTTAGTGAGTTAAATGAGAGGATTGCTTCCGGGCAAGTCTCTTTTCTACGAGTCCTTGCACCATCAGTGGTCCTCAAATTATCTTAATGAGTTATTTATTACCAATCAGACTACTATCCTCTGCAATCACTATTAGACACCTTCATACTTTGTCTCTCCACAAGCACTGTAGGTGTCTAGAATACCACCCAACAGAGACCGCATGAGAGAAGTTCAAACATGAATGGCAAAATATCCTAGTTTGCAAATGTTTTTCACATTATTTTAGCTCTACGTGCTGCACGTACAAAAAGAGAAAAAAACAAGGAGAAATAGAGATGTTTCTCCTTCTTGTGCCTCCCTTTGAGAGGTGTAAGATTTTGATGCATTCTCAGGTTTACATGTCCGTGTAAATCTAGGAATGCGTAAAAAACACATGGGAGTTGCGTGGGAACACCCACCGCAACATGACCCTTGTGCAGAGGGAAGCAAAGCCGTGATTTGTGCTGTGTCGCATTACTCCATATTCATGAAACCATTCAAAGTCATGCAAAGTGGCTGTGAGTGGCTTCATAAATATGACTTGGAGATTTGGGTCATTTATTTATGACGCTCCATGGTGAAAGCATGACGCAAGGCTCTCGTAAATATGCCCGTTAGTTTGGTGTGCAAGCAAATCATGCACTGCCGATCCCTTGTGAGTCTCACTATTACTGCTGGAACAAGGCCAAAGGAGTCACCAATGGGTGAGGTGGCCCAGCCTCAAGGGTCCTGTGACCTCAGTGAAAAAGTCCCTGCTGATCTAGGGTGTGCTGCTCCGTAGGCCTGCCCTCAAGACTGGAGGTGAACTTCAGTGTGGATTGTGGTGGACAGGACTTCAAGGTTAACCCACACTGGCCTTAGGTAGGGTCCACCTGCTTGTGCTAAGAGACAAGGGCTTCTATGGTTTAGCAACGCCTTCTAAGGTCTAGTAGGGGAATGTGCTACCTCAGCAGAGTGGTCTGGTGGACTGGTCATGAAGACCGATCCTGGTTCCCTAGTTTCAAATTCGGTAGCTCTGGCCATAGTGCCACATCCTCTCCCCCCCGAAAACCTTTCTGCCACACCTGGATGTGACTCAATTCAAATTATGCACTGCCTGAAAAAAGTAACAACATCATGAAAAAAGTAAACACTCATAAGCAATGCAAGGTTATGTAAAACATCCAAAATATAAGCAGGAACGACATGGTTACCTTAATGCTTTTACACTAATTGTTCAGAAATCAATGAGTGTTTTTTGCCTCAAACGTTGAGGACATTAATACAGGGCTCCGCCTGTACACAGGTGTGCCTTTGTTGCCCTCGTGGACAGCAAGGAAGGTGTTAAGCAGAGCTCATAAGATAAAGGGACTATTCAGGAGAATCTGATCTGACTCAAGGAAACCCACAAGGACTTCTCCACAGTCATGTCAGCCAGTGAGCAGCTCAAACATCGACATTATATATTCAAGTGTCCTGCAAAGGATTCCTTTTGGAACTCTCCGGCTTGGCTAACTCTCCTACCCACAAAAAACTTCAGAGCTCTTGAAAGTGAAAGGCAAAATGTATTTTTCATTCGGGAAGTGAAGGATACATCCAACTTTATTTTTGGGGGAAACACAATAGTGTGTTAGTGATGCTGTAAAGCGTTGCTAAAAAAACCAAAAACCTGATAGGTCTCAAAGGCAAGAACTATTGGCTTTGCCATTGATTGTTTATATATCACATCTGCTAAATGGGGCACTTTTTATTTGTGACAGAAAGGGGCAAACTGGGAAACCAAAGCAGCTCTGGCAAATTATGTCCATGCCCTGTACGGTGTATTGTGAGCAAACGCAGCAAGCGAGCCTGACCACTACAAAGGGGAAATGGGGAAGAGGGTGTTCTCTCCTCAAGAAAATTTTGGAAAAAAACCCATAAATGGTGCATTCTACAACACATTTTATTATATATTAACTTGTATTTGCTTTTAGAGAACAGTAAATGATGACCTTACAGTGCCCCAGGGTACAACAATCTTGTTGGGGCTCTTCAATGTTTCCCTCACTACCACCCTCCAACCCTGCCCCTCATCTCTCCATAGCCCCTCTCACATGTATTTCATTTGTTGTATAGCGCCTCTCATACCAGTGTAGGGACTTGCACCACTTTACATCATGCACACATACAGTGTAGACAATGAAACATGCGTGTGTAAATCAGTGTTTAGAAAATGTTATACAAGACAAAAGGTAGTATAAGGTGTAGGATTCACATGCCATCAATTCTGGTAGGCATTTTTAAAGATCTGGAGAAGCACAAACCCAGGATTCAAGACGTAACACAGGGGTTGGATTTACTAATAAAAATGGATTTCTCCCCAGACATACCCATTTTAGCAGTATTAGGATAATGAAAGACTGAGGAACTATGCAGTAATTTTTGTGTTTTTGAGAGAAAGAAGTGAGTCATTGTGCGGGACAGTCCTGCTGGTTTTGTTACTGGGGACCGGTTTTGCAGCCCCAAGTGACAAAACCAGCCTCCCACCCCTCCAGCCTCCTGCCCGATGCCCATTACGCCAGTCCTGTCTTGGTGCCTTGACCTACTTGGTGGGGTACAGACAGGGCCGGCTTTCGGGCGGTGCGACCGGTGCCACCGCACCGGGTTCTGGCTTCCGGGGGGGGGGCGCCGTGTTTGTAAGTTTATTATGTTTTTGAAGCACCTGCTGCAGCGTTTCTTTCCACCGACAATTACCAGGCCTCACATAAATGTCAAGATAACTCGTGTGATTAATTATCTTCCTGGTGAGAGATCAGCATTTTTTATAGTTGAGGTTTTGACTTTGGTGAAGTTAGTGCAGAGGGTTAATATGCCTGCTGCAAAGAACGTGTACCAAGTAGATTACAGAGTGCGTATGATGTAAACAGATCAGCAGGTCACTGCTTTCAAAAGAGACATCTTTTTTGTTACTTGCAATTTATAAATTAAAGTCCTAATATAGAATAGTGAGCTATTAACTTTCATCCTAGAACTGCATACACACTGCAAAGTATACATTACTAGAACATTGAGTAATGTTGCAAAAAGGGTTAATTTGGCTAGAAATCGATTCTTATTATTAAAGAAAACTCCCAACTATGCTGTTTCTTTTTCGACTCCGAGTTTGTGCTTCTCCACACCAAGCACTCTTAAACTATACTGCCTACCAGTATGGGTGACATGTGACTCCTACACTTTTAGTCCTTTGGCTTATGTAACATTTCCTATACACTGATTTACACACGTATGACTGATTGTCTCTGTGTAATGTGTGTGTGATGCAAAGTGCTTGGACACCCTACACTGGTATGAGTGGCGCTATATAACTAATTCAATGCATCTAAGAGAGTGTGGTTAAGGAGACTTGATCACTGTTAAAGGGTGCTAGTGAGAGAATCCGTGGTGGAGGTGGTCATTGGGGGGGGCGCCACCAAACATTGTCGCACAGGGCGCCCCCAGCACTAGAGCCGGCCCTGGGTACAGAAGTGGCTCTGGTGCTCGGGTATCACAGAATTGGACACCTCCGGCTGCTAATATGTTATATCCTTAAACAAGGTAAACGGTATTTTTAAAAAGACCACATCCCTGAACACAGAAAGAGCAGCAGTACACATTTTATAAAATAAAATAAGGAAAACAACTAATAAGGCAAATGTTTTCTACAGTTATTTTTTAAAAAGCGCCATGTTTTGGGTACAGTCTGCCACGAATTCCACACTGGAGTGCTCTTCATTTCCTTGTGGAGTCATCAGTCTGGGTAAGCCCAAAAATAAAGGGCAGATGAGGTCAAGGGCGGAGCAGCCAATGTATCCTAAGTGACCATTGTATTGGTCACAGTGGGGGCAGGCAGGTCACCTCGTGACTAAATGAGGTGTGAATCACTGTAGCAGCGGGGCCACCAAAGGAAGCCGTTTTCGTGTGCTGATTGAATGCTCCTACAGTGTTGCTGGGAAGGCCCCTGCCCACAGATACAGGGGGAAAGGGGAGGAGGTTGTGGCAACTGCAGAGGCCTTTCTCAATGTGCACCACACAGGGCTGGATGATCATGTAATATTTAATAAGTTCGGACCATTCCTGCCGTCCTGGGACGCATTTTTAAAACCAAGAAGTAGGGGAACGGACTGGGTTAAATTTAAAAAGTAGGGGCACGCGGTGCCCTTCCGATCCCACCCACTTTTTCCACTGGTTCCACCGTCAGAGACTTTTCTTTTACCACCGTGAGTCAATCTCTCCTATGCCAGCATCAGTGACTCGTGGACAACAATAACTTTTTCATGTGCTGCGGATAACGAATGGTAAAACGAGAGTCACAGTGAGGCGACAGTAGGGTGACCAGATTTTCTGAACAAAAAACCGGATTAGCCATTGACACAAAAAAAGGACTAAATGTTGGCACTGGTCAACATGTAGTACTATTTCCTATGTCAATGGATTTTCCCACACACACAGACACACACACACACACACACACGTACACACATACACACACACACATGTTTGTGTTTAGAACAGCCAAATGGAACACACCACAGCATGGCCGAGCAAGTGTTTAATTTTTGTGCCACAGTAGTGTATGCACACATACATCTGTAGAATGAAATTAAATACTTCCTCATCCTAGCTGGCATGTGTCGCAAAGGGAGCTATTAAATCCTGCTGTGATGCCTGAAATCAGTCAGGCCGCACAGTAGGAGACTCTTTCAAATAAAACTCTGTCCCTGGTGTCATGAGAGGTCCGGTGTGAAAGTGGTAAATGTGCATGCTCACCTGACCGTCTCTCAAAACCGGGACATATATTTATTTTTGAAGTTATTGGCGGGACGCCGGGACAATGTTCGAAAAACCAGGACTGTCGGTGCAAATCTGGGACGTCTGGTGGTCCTATGTGACAGTAATAATGCCTTTTCGTCTTGTGCCATAAGCAGTGACTGTTAGATGCACAAGTATAGTGTATCTCTTACACTGAATATCATGTATGCCATTAACAGTGCCCAATCCTGGCAAGGATAGTCGCACTGACACTTAAGCAGTGACCCTGCCAGCTGCGGTTCCTCCATGGGAGCGGCGGAGCATCTCACCCCCACAAACACTGCTCCACAGAAAGCTGGAAAAATAAAATGGTAATAAAAGGATTTTCCTGCTTTCTGCCGAAGGGACGGGCCCAGCGCGTCATTGCTGCTGATTTGCAGCAAATACGAGTGGTCCTTTCAGTATGAATTGTGCATGTGGGCTTAACCAGCTACCTTACTACGGCCAAACCGGCATGCGCAAGTCAAACTCTCCAACCCGGCTGTCCTAGACACCCAGGTTGAGAGCGGCCACATGCCTTCAGTACTCTTTGAAGCGCAGAGGCAGCCTACTCCAGCCAATCCACACACTTCACTTATGCAGCATGAGAGCAGTGTCTGGATTGGATAAGGACTTGGGAGAGCAGTGGGGCCTCACGCTCGGAGGAGTCTGTGGCCAGGGGATGGAGAACACAGAGAATGTGCTGCAGACTAAGGTAAGTGAAACTTTTTTTTAATGTTTAAATGTTTATGTTTAACAGTATGTATGTTTTTAATTGTATTTATGTCAAGCCACTATTTGTGTGAGTCACCATCCAGCACTGGGAGTAACTAACGACTCTCCCTTGTACCATTAGAAGTAACTCGTGACCTTAACAGTGACTCTCCCTAGCGTCATTAGGAGTGACTCTTGGGCCATTAACACTGACTCTCTCTTGCACCATTAGAAGTAACTCTTGTGACATTAATAATGACTTTCCTTTGGATTATTGAAAGTAACAAACAAGTTACTTCTCTTTTGTAACTCCTTATCTGGTAGAGACTCTAGCAAGCCACAGATTCTTTACCATAGGATTATCCCCAGGCGTCAGACTGGATCTGGAAAGTTTTTCATGAGCAATATCCCTACGCGCCAGTTGATGGTGTCATTCAGCTCTGCATGGCTTCGTCTGCACCGAAAGTATTGTGCGTGGTGCCACAGAGAACAAAAGGGAGTAGCCCTGTACCTATATATTTGTATCAGAGCAGGGAAGATGGGTGGATCGGTAAAGAATCTGTGGCTAGATTGAGTCTCTACCAGATAAGGCATTACAGAAGGTAAGTAGCTTGTTCATCTGATAGAGAATTCTAGCCGCAGATTCCTTAGCTTAGAATAGATACCCAAGCAATAGCTCTCCAGAGGTGGGTCTTGAAGTCCTGCAGGACTGAACGGGCAAAGTACCCTCCCAGATGAACCTGACTGTCCAGGCAGTATTGCTTGGTGAACGTATACAGTGAGGCCCATGTTGTTGCCTTGTAGATGTCGAGGACTGGAACTCCACATACTAAGACAGTGGTCACAGCCTTTGCTCTAGTGGAATGAGCATGCAAACCTTCTGGGGGTTGCTTCTTGGTCAATGTGTAGCAGGTCTTACTGCAGAGTATAATTCATCAGGCAACGGTTCGTTTCTGCATGGCCTTCCCCTTTTTGGCTCCGACATATGCCACATAGAGCTAATTGTCCACCCATAACAGCTTAGTGTGGTCAAGGTAAAACAACAACACTCTTTTTGGGTCCAGACAGCGAAGTCTCTCCTCTTTCTTAGAGGGATGAGACATAACGTAAAAGGTCGGGAAAGTGATGTATTGGCCTATATGGAACAGGGTGATTACCTCTGACAAGAATTGATGCTGGAGTCCAAAGGACCAGTTTGTCTGGGAAGAAAGAGATGCATGCACCTGCAGTACACTGACCTTCCGGGCAGATATAATTGCTACCAGATAGGCCGTCTTGATGGTAAGAAGCCTACGAGGGCATGTATGAAGCAGCTCAAAGGGAGCACAAATTAGAAAAGTAAGAAGTAAGAACCAAGTTAAGGTCCCATTGAGGCATAACGAAGAGATCTGGAGGAAATAAGTGTTGCAAACTTTTAAGGAACCTTTTTACAATAGAGGACTTGAAGAGGGATGGATGATCTGCCAGCTGCAGGAAGGCAGAGATGACACCTAAATACTCTTTCCAACGTGCCCAAAGCAGATATCTGCTTGGCCAGGGTAACAATAAACAAAAGAACTTGGGAAAGGGGTGCAGATAAAAGGTCAATCTGCTTGGCTGTACACCATGTCATAAACTTGCTCAAACGGCTAGCATATACCGTCTTGCTGGGTAAAAAGCTGTCAATGGTTGTTGCTCAATCACAAGCATGAAGGTGGAATGTTGACAGGTTCGGGTAGAGAACCCTCTCCTCTTTCTGTGACAGACGATCCTCCCGAAGTGGCAGCCGGATCGGAGGACCGATGGCAGGCAGGAAGGGGATGTAGAAGTATGCGTCCTGCAAACCCAATGCTACCATCAAGACTTAAGCGAGTGTGAGCATTTTGGATTTTTTCTTTTTCAAGAAGAAATTGAGAGGGTGCAGGTCTAGAATAGGATGAAGGCCTCTGTCCTTCTTAGGCACCAGAAAGTAGCTGGAATAGCAACTACTTCTTACTTCTGATGCCAACACCCTCTCTATAGTTCCCTTGGCAAAGAGAGCCACCACTTCCTGTCAGAGTAAGGAGATATGGTCCTCCATCAGCCTGTCGCAAGTGGGTGGTATGGGTGAAGGGATAGTCACAAAGGGGAGGGAGTAGTTCCTTCGGACAATCTGGGGAATACAGCAGTGAGATGTTATCAACTTTCAGTGGTGCAGGGGATGGCGTATCCTGCCTCCCACTGGATGTTCATGATGGTTTGAGGGCAAACTAAAGTATCCAAGAGGCTAAAGCTGCTGGGGGTGAGGGTGGTAGACTGCTCGACCTCTGGCTACATGACCCACGAGGTCTGTGGTTACAGCGTCCTCAGCCATGCAGCGACTAGGAAGCTTGCTTGCCACTGTTGCTGGGAGGGTAGAGCCACGGCTTGAAGCCCCTTCCATTGCCACGAAGGGAGTGAAAGGTGGATTGGGATTGGTGAGGGACCATGGAAAGGCCCAAGGACCTGGCCGTAGCACTGCTGTCCTTGAAGCGCTCTAGAGCTGAGTCCACCTTGTCTCTTAAGAGACGGTAGCCATCAAAAGGCATGACCATGAGCGAGGCTTAGACATTCTCCGAAAGCCAGCAATTCACATCCAACGTGGTGCCTAAGGGCCACCGACGATGAAAGCGCTCTGCCTAGCGCATGGTGAAATTAGATGATTTCCTCCCATCAGCAATAGCTTAGTACTGCATGACTCAGGCCTCCTTCAAGACCATAGGCAGCACCTGCGCAACTGAGTCTCAGAGTGAATGGATGTATTGGCCCACAAGGCACAAGGTGTTCACCGACCGCAGTATCAAACTGGCAGAAGAAACCATCTTATTTCCCAAGGTATCCAGCCTCTTGGATTCCCTGTCCAGTGGAGTGGTAGGGAATGCACCAGGATTTACTCTGGAAGTGGAGGCATGGACTACCAAGCTCACCGTGGTGGGGTGTTGTGTGTGTGAGGAAGTTGGGGTCCCCTGAGGTAGGGCGATGGCAGTGGGCAATTGTCCTATTTGCCCAGTGCAGGGCTTGGGTCAGGCCTCGAGTACGACATCCGTGAGGGCTTCATTAAACGGGTGAAATAATATGGATGTTTGTCTTGACATCCACGGAGGGCAGCTGAAGGTCTAGTACCTCGGCCACCCTCCTCACCACCATAGGAGATGAGGCTTCCTTCTCCATAGCCACGGTAGGAGGAAAGACAGAGCCAGTATCTGGAGAGGTGTCCATTCTACTGATATTCACCAAATCCTTACACCATGTGTCCTCAGTGACATCTAAATTCTGTATTTATCTGGATCCAGTGGCCCCTCCCAGTCATCCCCAAGTACTAGCCTACAGGAATAAGAGATAGGGTCTGACCTGGATGGAATGCCTCCAGTCAGCGCTGAAGTTGGCATCAGACGACACACACCCATCTTCATGTCAGAGTTGGGGATGAGTAAGGGGCGGTGCTGGAGGTGGGCACTGGCGAAGCTGGGGACATTGGCAATGGATCCAGTACCAGTGAAGGGCTAATTGACTCGACCATTGCTTGTCATGATCTGTCCATGGAGCCAAGGGACCCGACTGGCGCAGGGGCATACCCGCCTGCGGAAAGCCAGTCTCCACAGGGCCTGAAGGTGCTCCAGTGGGGACAGGCCGCTCAAATTTGAGGTGCATGGCCTCATAACTTTTTCAGAGTTGGGCGGGGATCACTCTGGTTCTTGGAAACTCAGGGAGGCGCGGAGACCGCCCAAGCGCAGGCTCAACTGCGGAGTCGGACCTCGAATGCTGACGCTCCCTCGTCTCGTTGAGTGACTTCTACGGATTGGGTTAAGTCGAAGATCTCTTCGACTTCTTGCTCTTTTTGCTCTTGTGAAATTTACCCGAACTCCCAGGCAACTTCGAGTGTGATGACGAGCGTTTGGAGTGTCTCCATGACCGATACCTGGACCTTCCTCTCAGAATCGAAACTGTCGCATGTCGAACAGCAAGGGCCTTGGGAGAGTGCTCTCTCAAGGCCTTGGGGTGCATAGAACAACAGTCAACACAGGTCTTGGCATCGTAATCATGCTTGAGACACCAGAGTCTGACATTTGCCGGTGACAGGCACCATAAGGCTTAAAACCAGCCTTCCTCGTGGACATCCCTGCCACAGCAGGAGACAATGTTTCACAAAATCTTTGACAAAGGTCGAAAAAGATCAGTCAAAAGTGACTGGGGGTAGCTCTTCTCCGGATCTTCACTGACAAGCGAGTAAAGAAAAGAACTGACCTAAGTACGCAGGGGTGGCACCTAAATAGGCACCGCACAATTCACTTCCAGCCCGTATGATGCCGACGATACTACTGACACGCAGGGGTATTGCTAACGAAAACATTTCCGGATCTATTCTGACGCATGGGAAGATTTCTAAGGTAAGCAATCTGCAGCTAGAAGTCTCTATCAGAATCTTGTGATATTAACAGTGTGCCTCTCTTGTACCATTAGATGTAACTCTTGTGACATTAACAGCGACTCTTCCCAGTATCATTATGAGTGACTCTGGTGCCATTAGAAGTGCCCCATGTCCCATGAACAGTGACTCTTCTCTCATGGGTGCCTTCAGCACTAACTCTCTTGCACAACAAAGTGATGGAAGGAATTATTGATTTAATCCTAGCCACTGGCAATCACTCCCGGCCATGTTCCAGTCAAACTTTTTTCACACTGGCCATATGCAGATCATTTTTGATCCTCCCCCAAAAGCACCGTCCGAACTGCCAGGCCAGGTCCCCTCCAGAGGGGGACTCAAGCAACCTCAGACCAGTTTCAACCTACTAAGGCCTCGCCTGTGAGGTACAGCTTGAGTTCAACGGCAAAGTGAGCATGTGACCCTCGTCTGGGTACACCCATCACACTTACAACTACAACAACAAAACTGAATATTGGAATGCATGAATTCATCTCAGCCACTGATGGTCGCTCATGACATCATTCCCATCCATTGTTTTTCACCCACTCTCCTGTCTTCCGTGCCATTAGTAGTGACTCTCTTTGGTTCCTTTAGCAGCATCTATTGTATCTGGAGCAGTGACCCTACCTAATCCGTACATTAGTTATCTCTCCTTTGCCACTGGCAGGCACTCTAATGCCACTAGCAGCAACTCCCACTTGTAGCACTAGCTGTGGCATGGTGAGCCATCAGCAATGGATCTCTCTTGTGCCTTTAACAGTGTCTCTTGTGTAATGAGCAGTGACTCTACTCTCACTCGAGCTCCAAGAGTGACTCCACTCTCTATGTCTCCAGCGTCATTGGCAGTGACTCTTGTGACTTTAAAGATGACTCTCACTTACACCATGAGCTCTCTTCTACCTTAGCTGTGTCTCTTGTGATATTATCCGAGAATCTTGTTCTTGTCCCACTTGCATCAACTCTCTCTCTTGTGACATTAGTAGTGGATTTCTCTTGTAAATTAGCTGTGTCGCTCCAGTGACACTCTTCCTTGTGCCATTAGCAGAGGGTCTGGCCTCTCTTGTTTGTTAGCTGTGTTTATTATGCTGTTATCATTGACTCTATATTGTACCATAATCAGTGACTCTTGTACCTTTCTTTCTTACCCTCTCTTTCTAGGCGTGGACAGACACATCTCATACACCAACGTCCTAATGCCCAGCTTGTTTGGCATCATCTGCTTCCTTGGCATTGTGGGAAACTGTGTTGTCCTTTACACCATCGTAAAGAAGCGGAAACTGCGCAGCAAGCACACCGTGCCCGACATTTTTATCTTCAACTTATCCATCGTGGATTTGCTTTTCCTTCTGGGAATGCCCTTCCTCATCCACCAGCTTCTGGGCAACGGTGCCTGGCACTTCGGGGGGCCCCTCTGCACACTCATCACTGCCATGGACTCCAACAGCCAGATCACCAGCACCAACATCTTGACAGTGATGACGCTGGACCGCTACCTGGCCACAGTCCACCCGCTAAAGTCCACACATGTGCGCACCCCCTGTATAGCCGCCAGTGTCATCTGTCTGGTCTGGCTGCTCTCCTTTCTTACCATCATTCCCGTCTGGTTGTACGCAGGGCTGATGCCCCTGGCCGATGGCACTGTCCGCTGTGCGCTGCTGCTACCAAACCCTGAGACTGACATCTACTGGTTCACTCTGTACCAATTCCTGTTGGCCTTTGCTCTGCCTCTGGTGATCATCTGTGTTGTCTACCTCAAGATCCTGCAGCACATGGCCACCACGGTGGCTCCGCTGCCCCAGCGCAGCCTCCGCATGCGGACCCGAAAAGTGACTCGCATGGCAGTGGCCATCTGCTCAGCCTTCTTCCTTTGTTGGGCTCCCTACTACATCCTGCAACTGGTGCACCTGGCTGTGGACGAGCCCTCGGTAGCCTTCTTCTATGCCTACAATGTGGCCATCAGCCTTGGCTATGCCAACAGCTGCATCAACCCCTTCCTCTATATCGCGTTGAGCGAGACCTTCAAGCGCCAGTTCTTGGTGGCCATCCGACCTGCCAAGGAGCAATTTCGTGTCAACAGTGCCACGGAAGCCAGCGTCTCACTGAAAATGAACTCAGACTCCACCCAGCAGAGCCAGTACTCTGAGGACTTTTCTCCCGCTACCTTGCCAGTGACAGTGGCTGTGCACTAGGTCACTTATTTGTGGGGATCTCCCAGTCTCTGTGATACTGAAACCTCTGTGAGAGTTGCTAAGGCATTAATGGAAAAATAAGCAGGAAGCACTCAATGGTGGGGGTGAACCACAATTCTCTTGTGCCTTCTCCTATAAGGGCTGTCACTCAAACTCCAGGTCTGATCGGCACCAGAGATAAGCAAGTTGGTTTCTCTGAGCAGCGAGTAGAGTTGGAGACCCGTTGTCTCCTTGCCAAGCTTGCACCCCGGAACACTGCTAGGACTGGGCAGAGTTAGTCACATATTGGGCTTCTGTCCGGCATGCGACTAACTGTCCCAATCTCTCCATTTTTGCTGCTGAGGAAATTCTGCAATTTCTCTCTGGCCCCAGTGTGACTGCTCTGAAGAGCTGGTCCTCTTGCCTAGTGTAAGGAACCATCAGGCAGAACCAGTGGAGGGCAACAGTGTGGGTCGTTTGGAACCTGAAAGACTAAGATTGACAAGAAAGAGAATTATCGTCAGTGCCCATGACAAAGCAAATATATGTGCTGACGATGAGCACATTACCACACACCAGGGCCAAACCATGCTGCAAAAACAGCTTTGGGAATGGGGCATGTTTTGGAGGGGTTGAAAGCAAGAAGTCTTGTGGGATTTCATACACAAAGCAGAAGGACCCTGGCTTGGTGAGACCCCCCTAGCAGGATCTGCCGCCCATGATGAGAAGAACACCAGGTCTGCACCCAGGAGTACTCATCATGGGGGAATGTTAATAACAAAGATCGGGGAACAACCTTTACAACGCAACTTTTACAACGCACTACATCGACTTGCACTAGATGGCGTGCTGACATTAAAAATAGTGTAGTTTACTATCCAAACACCTTCCCTACTGTTACGTGGACTGGAGTTAGAATAGTAAATTACACTTTTTTAATGTTAGCACGCCATCTAGTGCAAGTCGATGTAAAGACTTGCGTTGTAAAGACTTGCGTTGTCACTGCATTTGCGTTGTAAAAATTTCGTTGTAACAGCATGCGTTGTAAAAGCATGCGTTGTAACATCATACATCCACAAAGATCATGTATGCAGCAATGTCCTCTATTGCAGTCAAAATATAGACCCACAAAATATCGCCCCCACTATATCGACATTACCGCTGCATCGCAAGGACAGTCTGTTCAAGTGGATATAGAGTTATCAATAGCAAATATAGATGTACCTTGATGAAGCAGTGTTAGGTGATATACCGGAGGGTCTATCATTTGACCACGATATTGTGACATACAACTATAAACAGCACACAGCCCACACAGAAAAGTTTTTTGTCACTTGGACAATAGTGTTTGTGCTCCTGCTCTTCCGTCGTTCACAGCTTCTATGAACGGCTTCTAATTAGATGCAGTAGCTTCACATTTAGAAGTCTTGTCCTGCACTCATGTGTCCGACTGCCCCCAAGTCAAGCACCACTTCTTCCTCTGCACCACTAATGTATTTACCTGTTTTCTTCCTGTTTTGCCACAGTGGGGATGGGGACTGCTCGTCTCTGCTGCAGTTCTGTCATCAATAGTTCTGAATCTCTGGTTCTGTCGCTGTATTGTTCCCTTTTGTGTATGGGCAACTTGTTCTGTGACGTTTCTATCCCTATTTTTAAGTCATGCATCAAACGCAATAATTGCATAGACCTTGCGTCACTTTCTTGGGGAACCTTCCCCCAGTTACTTACTACCCAAGTAGAAGTGAAGTGTCTCTTACCTCAATCTGGCTATTGCCTGATTTTCTGGCTGTATCAAAGGCTTCGGGGACTGCCCCCTGAGGGTTCAGGGTAAGTCCACTGCTTGTGCAGAGCACCATCCAGTAGTTATTCACATTCCTCCTTAAGAGTAGCTATAAAGGTGGAAATTGCGTTTCTAAAGCATTGTTTTGCAGAAAACCTTCTGCATCATAGCTCCTCTCTTCCAGAGGTGAGAGAATGTGGCATAACGGCCTGCGCTGCCGACTTCAGAGCCGGAGCGGAGGGAACCAGGTTTGTGTCTCGCCGTCAGCGTCAACATCCTGTGTGTGACTTAATCTCCTGGTCCCTACAATTCAGCGCCTTGACACCCTCACGGTGATTAGTCGGGCTTTACAAATCCTGGATTTACTTAGATTCTAGTCACTCTGTGAGCAAACACTGGTTCTTCATAGTCACTTCTGCACAGGTCATGCTCGCAGCGCATGGGGCTACTTGAAGGACATCATGTGGGCTTCTCGGGGCATCCCAGTCTGTTCCTGCGGCCAAGTGCCCCTCTTGTGCAAGTGTTGCCTCGCTGTCTCTTAGAAAACGTCCTATTTTTAGATTGTACAAAGCAGTAACAACCAACCTCATCACAGAAAAGTTTACCATCTCAGGAGGCCTTTGCAATACTCATACTGACAGACTCTTGGTAAAACAAAGTGCAGTAAAGACAAAACTAGGACACACATCCTTTTATGTTATACCGCTAGGATCTAAACCTCATCCAACGCCACATCATTCTACAATTGGGCTCATTAACTCCACAAAAGATCTACAAACTTTACCTCTTCAAGGAACATGTCATTCATCACCAATAAATCTTCAGTCCCTCCTTCCCTAGGGCCCCTTCTTGGAATCATCCTGTTCCACTGCACATTCTCCCATGCTGGCACACACCACCTTCAAACCCGGCTACAAAATGTGCAAAGCAGTCATGACAAGAACCCCAACTGATCTTGCAGACAAGCTCACCATCTCTGGAGCGTCTCTGTACACTTCCAGCCAGGACCCCATCAGACTGCAGACTAAGAAGTGTATAAAAGAAAAACCAAGCCAGCAGGCCTCCTCCATGTATGCACCCAGGATCTGAAGCATCATTCCTGCATCTATCAGGACAGCTCCAACTCTGTTACAAATTAGGAAAGAATTGAAGTGGCACCTCGCCTATTCAAAGAACACTACATCACAAAGCAATAACCTTCATAAACAGCTACCTCTCCTACGACTCGTTGACCTTATGCTTGTGTTTGACCCTGTAGAGCTCTGTTCTGCAAGATTATTTCACAGTGCAGTAAAATGTTGCAGGGTTGACCAGACAAGTCAAATACATTTGAGGCCTGGATTTATGTAGGATCTATCTGCACTAGTTTCTTCTCAAGTACCCTTAAAAACATTGACCTGTGAATTGTCCCACTGCAGACCATCCAAGAGCAAGGAAGAAGAATGTTCTGCAAAATGTCAGGTACAATCTCCCAATGACACCTTCCTATGTTCTTCTTCATTGCAGAAACCCCCAAAGCAGAAGCGGAAGTTAAAGAAGTGGAGTAGCAATGACCAAACATTTTTAATCTACGTCTGTTTCCTGGTACAAGCTTCTGTACCAAATGCTCCTTTGGTATTAAGGAGAGCTTTCTCTCAAACAGTAAAAATAAGTGTGCCATTACCTGACTTGAGTGAAGGTCCTTCAATACTTATTTCTGCCTGTAATGCCACAGACAGGGTAAAAAATAAACTAATGAAATGTGGGAAATAGAAATTATCAGAGGCTTAGGTCTTTAAGTAGCAGGTTATGCCTAGAAGATCCTAAAATAGCTGTGCCATAGGACGTACGCCACACCTTGCGGTATCAGCCAACAGGGCTGAAACGGGTCTGTGGTAGCTTCCGTGTCTAGTCAGAGGGGGTGTGGTATGGCAGTCAGTCTGGACAGTTCTTTGTGGAGGGCCTCGACTAATTTGCATATATCTGGTCTGTCTGTAATGACAGACAAGTTTAAAAAACACAATGAATTGTAATGTGTTCCAGAATAAGTACCAGTGGCTGTGAATAATTCAAACATTCGATCTATCACTTTTTGTGCTGTCTAACTGAATCCAGGCTAGTGTAGATTTTGTTGAACTCAAAAAAAAAAAATTATTTGAAACACTTCACCTTTCTCTTTCAACAACTCTTGGCATGAAACACATATGCTAAAAGATGAGCCCCTCATATTTCTTGTCATTCTTATCGCACAGACTTCACTAGTTCCTGTCACTGATAGCATAGTCAGAGAAATAAGGGTCTGTTTTTGTAATGTGGGATAAAGAATTTAAAGACTCAGAATATCTAGGTGAAAAAGTCTACTAAAATCTTGGCAGCGCACTTTGTTGAGGCAATACCTCTTAGAGGTATTGCCTTTAAAGATGCATTATATTGTTTATGAAGCTAGGTCACCCAGATCTTCTCACCGATGGCCAAAGTATTCTTCCCTTAAATGTCATTGAACTAGGCCCTGATGATCAGACAGGTCACAGTAGGGAACAATATTGATGATTCAAAAACCTTCTGACATCTTTACAATATACATCAGTTCTGCTAATTGGCAAACATCCGCACAGTGACTTTTGTGAATGCATGGATTCAGTGTACACTAGAAATATATGGTCCTCATAACAAGGTTGCCATAAATCCTTATTCAGCCATAAACTGGAATTTCTAGCCAAATCAGGATTATGAATTTTGTAGGAAATAAACACAAATCCAGAATTTTACCTGACACATTTTGCCAGTGAAAAGTTGGTGGAATTTATCCGGGGGAAGTGCTTGAAATGATCTCCAACCCGCTATCAGAGGTCTTTATTAGCAATACAACTGTCTCATATTTGCCCAAATTCTGTGTCCAGAAAGTTCATTAGGATGCTGTGGGCAATGATGGTCAGGTTTTTTTCTCCATCTGAGAGAGTCCGGTTCTTAAGAGAAAGTAGCATATTTGCAGATAGATCCCCAAAGTATGTTTGTCTCTTCCAAATAATCATACAATTGGTGGTATGTAGGTCTCCTCTGAAAACACAATTCCACATCTCTTCTTGGTGAAACCAAATATGATAGCACAATGAGAAAGGATTAAACACCCTTCTATTGTTTCACTCTTAGTGGATCAGGAAGACAACCTATTAGAGTTTTCCCCTCAAGGGCAGGGCTCTACAGATCTGCATTGCCACTAACTTTTGTAAGTACGGTTGAGGATCCCACTGCAACCATATTTGAACATTCACTCCCTGGTCAGACGGGAACACCTCTTGAAAACTCTTGAAGATGCATGCATTTTTTCACACACTCAAATAACTTCTCTGTCTTCTAGAAGGAAATGTAGCAGAGAACAAACTTTTCTGACCAGTACTACTTTTCTGGAACCAGTGACTCATGTACACCACAGTTTCTATTGTTACTGAACCCACCTTTTGGAAGTTAATAATGTGGAAGTGTAGGCGTTGTCGACATCGGCCCCCGCTTCTTAAGTGAACATTGAACCACCAGGCTCCCTAGCATATGATCAACATTTATAATATTCTGTCAGATATTTTCTTAATTGCCAAACAGATCTGGCTTTCATATGTGCCTCTTGAATGGGTTGGAGTCTGACTTTCAGAGAGGGTGGAGTTCTCATCAAGTGAGCGAGGGTCCCCGTTAGGTCGTTTCTCATTGTGATGCTTCATGGGGCTTTGAAGAAGTTCAGAAGAAGCTCCAACTCTTTATTGATTCATCATGGCCTAACCAGCAATTATTCTTGGAAGCACGATCACTGCATGAAGACAAAACCCTGGACCGCATCCAAAAGCCGAACCTCCTGCGGGAGCAGCAATGTTTGATTCTTCACCTTTCAGTTAAACATGTGAACCTGAAAATGTGGGTCTTGGAGCACTAGCTGTTTCCCACACAACACTTTTTGTAGTCTACGTAAGCATTGTGTATTCATTCTTTGAACTATTACACCTTAAAGCATAATTTGCTCTTTGCATACGATTAGCCTCTTGCCTCGCTACTGACAAAGTGATATCTTTTGAGATACTGAGATACCGCTATACCGGTTCTGACAGTATTTGCCATTAAAACACAAAGCAGCTGAATATCCCTTGGACAGGCTGCCAGCCCTCTGGATTGGATAGCTGGCACTAGTTAACCCTGTGCACCTTAGTGAGATCTCAATTTTATTTCTCCTTTTGAGACAATATCATGCTGTGATTCCATGAGCCACTCTTGGAAAACATTCTTTTTGCCACGATTTCCACCAGGAAAGTCAGAAAATGTCCGGCCTTTCATGAAGAGAAATGTAGTTCTGTTTCTTAGAGTTCTATTGCTTATTCCATTGCTGTTATTATATTGTCATCTCAGTTATGAAACGTGCCATCCCATTTTCTGAATGAGGACTTCCCCTGGTCTTGCAGATGATACCTTCCGCCCTCGTTGAATGGAAATACACCTCGAAATTCACAGTGCTGCCACATGGGCTACTGTTTCAGCCTTTTGCAGAAATTACTCCTCAGTCTTTCTTCCAGAGTGATGTTTTGTGTGGTAAAGAAGTCATATGTTATGCAACTTCTATGTTTGAATTCCAGTTCTGTATGTACCACAACCGTCTTTTGGTGGTTTTATTTCTAGTTATGGGTTTTCAATACTGATCTGTGAAAGAGATCTACTGAATAAAATACACTTAGAGTGGACTTTGGGTCCACCCTTTTCAAAAACGGTCTTTCTTCGACCAGCCTTTTTCACCAATTGGCTTGAAACTCTGTCAATCAAGTGTTGGCTCAGGGCAGTGGGGCATACATGCGTCATCCAATGTTACTGGCTGTTTATGTGTACCCTTTCATCTCCATTGGAGTGGTTGTACTGAACTGCAGGAGGGACTATTTTGCACTTGCAGCTCTTTCTGCCCTCTCCTGCTGGCTCATTTGTTTCACTCTAATGTACTATCGCAATTGTCTTTACCAATGCTTTTTTATGGAAGAAAATAGAGCAGGACAACAGAGTAATACAAATTCCCTGCCTCTTTAGGCCTCGCCTTTCAGAGAGCACAAGACATCTGTTTGCCAAAGACCTCTTCTGGGCTCACCAAAAACTATTGGTCAGCTTTATTGACATTCTCATTGACTTTCTTCTTACTCAATGGCATGACTTCTTCAGATTCTGTTTACCCGTCCCCTGGATAAAAGTGTTATTACCATTCATTTGCTTCAGACACTTGTATCGTTCTACTGCTCACTTTACGGAATTACGTTTTTTCTTTTTTTTCAGCACTCCGTGACAGTGCATGTGTTTTCTAGCTCTCTCTCTCGTGTGCTGCTTCCCTCAAACACCTTCACACCCTGTGCTGCTCTTTCTCGTTAGTGCTGCTCTATCTCCTATGCTTCTTCGCCATGATCAGTGTTGCAGACTTCCTCATGTGCTCTTCTCTCTTGTCGGCTTCTCTGCCCTCGCCCCCCCCCCCCCCCGACCCCTGTAACATGGATAACATTTTGTGAAAAATGAGTTGATGAAGAACAGGAAGGTAAGGTGAAGAGACCCTCTCACTATGAACCTGGAACATCTTTTAGGAGCATGCTGTATTTCAACGTGGCCCATGACTGAAAGTGGAAGAGAAGACCAAGAAGCAAACTGGACTCAGAAGGACCGTGTCGCTCTGTCCAGATTTTCGTCCTGAAAGTCAGCAGAGTCACTGTAGATATTAATCCCTAGGTATTGAAAGATAACCCATTCCAAGGTCAATCTGGGGTCTAACCGTATATCAGGGGGAAGCACTACTATATGTTAAAGAAACACTTACATTATAAAATCTTTATTATGCTCTTACATTTTGCTTGTGTCATTTACATCCAAAATATGTTGAAGATTCTGCATGTACTTTAGCACTTAAGGATGAGCCACGTCACTGGTTCAGCCTTGGCTCGACTGCAGAATCATTTATAGGCATGGACAGAGGGGTAATTGCCCAACACAACCTTCCCCTGCTCACGCTTCACAAGCACAACCAGCAGACCATTGTACCAGTAGAGTTTGCCAGCGTTGGTGGGCGCTGCTTGTTCAACCACTTGACAGTGCCTCTTCTGTTTCTCTCCTCTCTGCAGAGACAAAGCCCCAGGTACAAAATACTTTGAGATACTCATGGCGGGCCCGCCTTGTCTAATTTTAGGAATTTTCCCACCTTGTTTTTCTCTTCGTTTTTTGCCTGGTTCTTAGCAACAACCCTTCAAATCAGTCTATGTGAATCTCCCATCTGATTTCGATTTCATCCTGCTCTTTAATTTTTATGTGTCTGGTATTCTAAGCTCATAGTTCTGAACTAAATGTAGAGTCCCGAAAGCACACTCTAATGCTGGGAGACCGCAGACTAGTTGTGGGAACCTCACATCCTGACATTAGGTGTGAGAAAGCTCAAAACCATCTGCTCTGCCTCATTATTTGTTTGTAGTTTTAACATTGACCGAAGGTTGAGGTGAGCCAGATGTTTTTGTTCAACTTGTCTAAACTAGTAGATGGCCACTCACCTAAATGTTTACTAACAGCCGCGGCTCGAGCAGGTAAGAGCAGTGGGCCGGGTGGGGTGATTTTAACAGACGACCACGAGGGAAAATGAATTATTTATTTAATTTTCCCTCAGGGTCGTCCGTCAAAATACCCCCGCACCCGGCCCAACTGCCCCACCGCTCTTACCTGCATGAGCCGCAGCTATTTCCTAAACTGTTTGCCATAGGTATTAAAATGTTTAGAAATGTAATCAAAATGTTGCTATTGCCTTCTCTGCAAAAAGTTTGGGTAAATCTGGTTAGGAGTGAAGCTTTTGCCAGCATGCTCAAGGGCATTAATTATTGAACAAGGACATTATGTGCCACCTGAATGTAGCATACCTAGAGGCAATCACATAACGGCCATAGCGGATACATAGTGCTATGTAGAAATGAGTACATAAATGCACTGATAAAGGAGTGGGGTGTGGCCTTTCCTTGGATGTGCCCGTAAAAGTGACCTTTTGTCCCGCGTTTTTGTCCTGAATTACAACCCTGTGTCCTGAATTTTTTACCCGAATTTTGACCCTCTGAATTTTTTGCACTCCTGTCCAGAATTTACCTCCATGCCAGTTGGTCACTCAGAGGCGAGAAACCCAACCAGAGAACACACCCTGTGGAAAGGCTACGAAGCCTTGGTTGTCTCCAAAACTTGCATCAATCTCACTTCCCTCTTTGCTCCAGTATATCATCTTGTCTTCAGCGTTTGTGTGTGTCCTGGCAGAACCATGATTTGGAGAATGAGGGGGGACTGTTCCCAGGCTCTGCCGGATCTCGTGCTCAAAGCCTGACATGGTCAAGGTTTACTAGAACTGACTGAATTGTAGTAAAACACCAGAACAAAAACCTTAACAAAGAAAAGCCCATGGCGGCGGCATTGCATCCCTGAGGGCACAGAGCCACCTGGTAAGGTGTTCCAGAGTCATCTGAGGAGCGTCTGAGCTCTCTCCAGCTCTGAGTGGCATGGAGGGTTGTGAGTGGAACATTAAAATGTCTGTATTCTTATATTAAAATTACCCCAACATGGAGTTGAAAGTCACCTTTTTAAATTACATATTTTTGCAGTGCTCCCAAGCACTCAGCTCGGCTGTACAAAGCACTACATACATGTATTAAAACTAATGACGCTGAACATCCTGGGATTCTGGGCAAATCACTTGGGGGCATATGTATCAAAGGATACATTTGTGATTCTCAAATAGCGATCTTTAGAGAATCGCGGTTTGAGAATCGCAAAACGCTATGTATGTAGGATTTGCTAAAAATGTTGCGAATCCTACATATTCCTTTATTGCGAATCGAAATTGCGATTCGCAATTAAGGAATACCTCCCCATTCATACAAATGAATGGAAAGACATTCTCAATTTGCGATTCTCAATTAGAGAATCGCAAATTGAGAATGCAATTTCGAGGGTGCCAGGGTGTCAAAAGGACACCCTGTTGCACCCCTGAAATGTGCATGTGTGCACATGTGGCACACATACATGCCCTAAGGGCATGTATGTGTGCCACATGGTACTTTGAAAAATGGAAAAGAATGAATTTTTCAAAGAAATCGCAAATTACCACCAACTTGAAGTTGGTGGTAATTTGCGATTTCTTAAGGAGAAATCGCCCAACTTGAGTGCTATTTACATCACATTTAAGGAATTGCAATTTGCGATTCCTTAAATGCTTTAGCAAAATAAGGAATTGCAAATTTTGTGATTCCCTATTTTGCGAAGGCCTTTTGGGATGATACATCCCAAAAGGCTTTTTCCCATTCGCAAACGGGACGATTCTGAGAATCGGCCGCTTTGCGAATGGGAAATGGGCTTCATACATATGCCCCTTAATCTTCCTGTGCCTAACAAAAAGGAATGTGCCCTCATGTAATGCAACTGGTGCTATGTAAAGCGCTCTGATACCCGATTCAGGTCAAGTTCGCGCTATATAAAACTCTGTAAAAAAAAAAAAAACTCGCCTTAGAAATGAAATAAACAGCTGGGGGAATGGAGGGTGGTTTAGCATAACTCTCTAGAAAGTGCGTCTGGTTGAATACATTGCAAAGACTGACTAAACTGTTAAACGTGTGCTTAATTTGCTGAAAAATAACAGGTCTTGATTTAAAAAAAAATGATTGTAATATGTGCATCTGTTCTTTTGATTTTCAAGGGTTTCTTGATCTCCGGGTGGCAATAGTGGGGCTGGACCTGTTATTTTGTGGCTGTCACATGCGCTTGGTTCTGTAGGTTTGTCCATATCCTAGATCTGTGGGTAGCCCGTGATCCTGGTTCTGTGGGCTGTCCACGCACCTGTATAAGTGGTCCTTCATTCCCCTGGTTCTGTGGGTTGTTCATGCACCTGGATTTGGGGTTCTCCATGCCCCTGGTTCTGTTGGTTGTCCACACACCTGAATAGGTGGTTCTCCATGCCCCTGGTTCTGTGGGCTCACCATGCACCTGGATAGGTGGTTCTCCATGCCCTTGGTTCTGTGGGCTGACCATGCACCTGGTTATGTGGTTCCCCATGCTCCTGGTTCTGTGGATTGTCCATGCACCTGGATAGGTGATTCTCCATGTCCCTGGTTCTGTGGGTTGTCCATGCACCTGGATAGGCGGTTCTCCATGCCCCTGGTTCTGTGGGTTGTCCATGCACCTGGGTAGGTGAGTCTACATGCCCCCGGTTCTGTGGATTGTCCATACACCTGGATAGGTGGTTCTCCATGCCCCTGGTTCTGTGGATTGTCCATGCACCTGGATAGGTGGTTCTCCATGCCCCTGATTCTGTGGATCGTCCATGCACCTAGATGGATATGTCCTTCTCGATGCCCTTGGTTCTGTGGGTTGACTATGCCCCTGAATATGTGGTTGTCCATGCCCCTGGTCTGTGATGCTCCATACAGCAGGCTGCAGAGAAGGGTCATGTCCCTAGATCTGAATGGGTCCCATGTCATTGTATCCATTGCTCTCCCATGCCTTCAGGTCTATGAATGCTTTGTATTGTTAGATCTGTGAGTGTTCTGGGCTCCTGGTTCTGTGGGTGGTTCATGCCCATGGTCATATAGGTGGGCCACCTCCCTAGATCTGTGGGTAGTCCATGCTTCTGGTTCTGTTGGTGATCCATGCCTCTGATTCTGTTAGTGATCTGCACCGGCTCCATGTGCCTGACTCTATGGCTCTCCAATGCTTCTAGGCCAATCAACTTCTAGATCTATGGGTGGTCTGTGCTCCTAGTCCTGTGTATGCTCCATGCGCATCGATCTCTGGGTGTTCCATCTCTCTGGACCTGTGAGTATTCCATAGATTGGGTGCTCCATTGCCCAGGGTTAGTGGGTCCAGCATGCTCCTGGTTCTGTGTGAGATCCATATCAGCAGGTCCATGGGTAGCCAAGTCTGTGACTCTTGGGGACTCCATGCACCTATTTATTGTAGAGGCCATGTTCTGTGTTGCTCCATGCTCATAAGTCGATGCTTGTTTTTTGTTCCTGGTTATGCAGAGGGTCAGTGCCCCTAAATTTGTAGGAGTTCTGGGGTACCGGCTATATTTGTTCTTCATGCCATGTCTGGGTCTGTTCAAAAGCCATTTTTGAGGTGAATATTTTGTTTCTTGTGGGGATATAACCCCCTGCATGTAATATCTGTGATTTGGTCTGTATTTCAGTCCTGTGTGGTATGTTCTATGGCATGACCAAATGTTCCACTTGTGAATAAAATCTCCTGCTGCGGATTCCTGACTGGGTGTCGGACTCTGATTGTGCCTTTGCACCATGTGGATGTTTGGATCCAGGTCAGCCTGTGCTGTGTGTCTGAGGAGAGAGATTGTGTAATGCGCAATGCACCCATCAAGCACAGAGTGAGAAGGAACATTCCAGACGTGTTCAGCTGCACAAGTTCCCGCGCTGCGGAGCGCAACGGCACTGTACGGTATTGTTGGGGTGTCTACTGCCAATGAAAACTGCTGAAACGGTTGCATTGATATTGTTCAAATGTTTACGTTTGCAAAATAACAATGAGATAGAATGAAAGATACAATACAAACTACACGAGTTCCAGACACAGGCCTGGAGTCCTTGTTGGCATACTACATTAATCATGGGATATGTCCAGAATGCGTGATTGACCTCCCGATGCTCATATCACACAACCTGATGGAAGTTTCCCAAGAAACAAAGCTCCCCCCACCGGCAAATGACACAATCCTTGGGGATCCCAGACAAACGGCTGACCTCTCTATGTAAACTGCACTGTCAAGGGCTATATGTAGTAGATTATACCTTAACTCTGACGGGGGGCAGCGCCTTCCTGGTGTGGTGCAGAATTTTGTTTTCCAAACGATGTTGGCTGCACAGTAATAACAAGCCTTGGCAAAGCCAATAGGTCTCGCCTATGCAAGGGCTATTGGCTTTGCCAATATGGCTGTTATGCAGCATGGCTAAAATATTGTGGGGTGGCGTAGAGTGACGTGGAGAGGAGTGAGGTGGAGTGTCATTGAGTAGCGTACAGTGTTGTGGAGTTTCGTGGAGTGTCCAAGAGTGGAAGGCATATGGTTGAGTGGGGTAAAGTGTCAGAGATGAGTAGGTTGTGGTAGAGTGGAATGACAGAGGGTCATGGAGTGATGTAGAGTGGAGTGGCGTAGAGGATGTTGGGTAGAGTGGAGTAGAGTGTTGTAGAGTAGAGTGGCATAGAGCGGAGTAGACTGTGGTAGAGTGGAATGGCATAGAGTGGAGTAGAGTGTTATAGAGTGGCGTAGAGTGCAGTGACAAAGTGAAATGGTGTAGAGTGATATAGCATGAAGTGGCATAGAGTGCAGTGTTCCAGAGTAGAGTGGATTGGTGCAGGGTAGAGTATAGTGGTGCAGGGTGGAATGCAGTGACATAGAGTAGTGGCGTCGAGTGCAGTGGCATAGAGTAGAGTGGCGTATAGTAGAGGGGTGCAGCGTTGATTGCAGTGGCATAGAGTGGAGTGGCGCAGGGTGTTGAAGAGTGCAGTGGTATGGTGTGCATTGGCATAGAGTACATTGTTTCAGAGTAGAGTGAAGTGGTGTAGAGTGGAGTGGTGCAGGGTAGAGTGGAGTGGTGCAGTGGACAGTGCAGTGGTGTAGATTAGTGGCATAGAGTGCACTGGTACAGAGTGCAGTGTTGTAGAGTGGAGAGGTGTTGAGTGGAGTGGCGCAGAGTGGAGTAGAGTGGCATAAAGTGCAATAGCATATAGTACAGTGGCTTAGAGTATATTGTTTCAGAGTAGAGCGACAGAGAGTGCAGTGTAGCAGAGGATACTATCGTGGAGTGCATGGGGTATAGTAGAGTGCAGTGGAGTGTATTGGCATAGAGAGCAGTGGGATAGAGTACAGTGATGCCGAGTAGAATAGGGTAGTATAGAGTGAATGACGGAGTTCAATGGTGTAGAGTGCAGTGGCATAGAGTATAGTGGCATGCAGAGTAGTGGTCTACAGTAGACTGATGTAGAGTGCATTGGTTTTGACTAAAGTGGTGTAGATTGCATTGGCATAGAATGCAGTGGCCATGAGTTGTGTAGAGTGGAGTGGTTTTGAGTGCAGTGGCACTGCATGCAGTGGAGTAAAGTAGATTATTTCAGAGTAGAGTGCAGTGGTGCAGAGTATATTAGAGTCACGTAGAGGAGGTTGGCATAGAGTGCACTGACGTACAATGTAGTGGGACAGAGTAGAGTTCATTGACATAGAGTGCAGTGTCATAGAGTGCAGCGTTGTAGAGTGGCATAAAGTGGAGTCGAGCGGTGTGGCATGGTGTAGAGTGCAGTGGCGAAGAGTGCAGTGGTGCATAGTAGAGTATTGTGGGGTAGCATGCATTGGCATGGAGTAGAGAGGTGTAGGTTGAAGTGGTACAGATTACAGTGCAGTGACGCAGTATGGAGTGGCATTGTGTGGAGTGGTGCAGAGAGGAGTGCATTGGGGTGGAGTGGTGCAGAGCAGAGTGGAATGGGGTAACGTGGAATATGCATGTTATAATAGCGTACTGTCATTACAGAGAACATATGTTTAATTGAAATGGCCATTACATTTGCACTCACATACAGTTTTAATGTGTTTTATTGTGTGGAAATGTCATCACAAAATGTATTGATATGATTGTCAGCACAGTTAATTTACAGACATTTAAATTTTGTGGTGTGCTATAAAAAGAAATAACTTGGTACAGCCTTCCTCATGCAGACTCCCAGTAGCCAGCATGATTGCCACATATATCCTCTCACTATCACTTGTAAGTCTGAGAAAGAAAAACAAACACACGGCTTCCTTGAAGACACAGCCTGACATTTGACCTGCGTCTTTGAATGCACAGCAAATGTGACAAGATAAACAAAAGATTTAAAGGCATATTTACAGAAAGTGAGTTTGTGGAAGAATACAGTAAACAAGGTTTAGGCAGTGGGAGGGACAAATTTGAGCTGGGCAGCCTAAAGCAATTAAAGCCAGCAAACAGAAAGCCAGAAAATGTGAGTTACAAACCACAAAGCCAATGGTAAGCAACTGAAGGAATGTATTCCTAGGTCAATACCCCCAAGATGTCTTTAGCTGTTTGGTAGGCTATGACCTAATAAATAGAACGAAAAAACGGAAATGAATAATGGCTTGCTCTTCAGGCTTGCATGCTCTGAACTGGAGTATGAAACAGGAGCCAATAATTAGAAATAAGCAAGGGAGTGCAGACGAGCCACGCCCACCCGCGAAGGAAGCATAAAATGAAAATAACTCAAAGTTATTACCATTTTATATTTCCTTTACTTTGCAATGCTCAAAAGCAGTGGGGCGACACTCCTCCGCCTTAGCGGAGGAGCCGCCACTGCCCTGTTGCTCTATCTAGATAGTACTGATTCTTCACTCGTAGAATGGTTTTAGTTCTGTGCTGCAAACAGGAAAGTAATTTCCTTTTTGGGGGTTCAAAGGCATTAGTGTCTGTACGGTGAACAGAGGACTCAATGGCCTCCCACAGGTGTTCCCGAATGGGGAAGCAGCATTGCTTTTTACATACCTTCTCTAAGAAATCATCATTGTGCCATGTAAATCAAGGTACCAACAGAGTATGCGATGCAATAATCCAAGTATCTTAGATACTATGCAAGAGGAAAAAGACAAGTGTTCACTTGTAAGTATAAGGGATGAGCACCCATTCGGTGCCTACTAATGATGCCTAGATAAGACAGTCTTGTACAGACCCAGCCGGGTGTGCTCATTCGTGAGGCGGAGTTATCATTCCCACAATAGTGATGAAATGACGGAATTAAAAAAATGTTCTTATTAGGGCCTATTTTGAGTGCCTACCACGACATAGAGTGGAAGCTAGGCCTGATGTGCGCCATGTTCCGCGTCTCTCATGAAGTGGCTAATTTGTAAAAAAATGAGTGCCGGGGCTCTCGTCAAGAGGCAGCTTGCACCAGCTCATTTCTCCTGTTAGCACCGCCTACAACAGAACCAACCTAAACATGAAAGTGGAGTGCAGATGTGGCGTAATGGTCAGAGCTTCCGATTTTTGAGCTGGGGAGCCAGGTTCATGTCTCGGCGTGGGCTCAACTTCCTGTGATACTTGGCAAATCATTTAATCTCCCCGTAAGTTAATGTGTCCTTAACTAGTAGTAATGAAAAGCGCAGGTGTTGATGATTATGTGACAGTGCTGAGCACAGGAAACCACCGGCTCAAATTAAGCACTGCTCCCATACTTGCTAACTGGCTCGAGTCAGCGAGCTGAAAGAAGGTAGCACTATGCCTCTGAAGACCAGCCCCAAGGAAGTGGAGGACCACCAGTGCGGGAACGTCTTCTCAGTCCGCCTCCATCTGAAATAGCTGAGTCACTTGAGGCCCCAGCCCTACAACAGAGCTGCAGCTCTTTCAACCACTAGCGAAGTGCACGGCTCAAGCATGAAGCAAAAGAACAAACTTGCCGGAGAGACAGAATGGAAGGGATAACACCGTCCTCTCTCGTCACCTATTTAGGTACATCTGGGCGGCTGCGAATATGAAGAAGGTGGACTCCTCTGAGGGCATCTGCAAGCCCTGGAGTACCTCCTACCGATACCAAAAACAAGGCTACCGTGCTCCATTATCATGCTTGGATTGATGCAGCTACATTTCTTTTCACAAACACCAGCGTAGGTCTTGAAGATTTGAGTAAACAATCAAAACAGCGTCCTGTCTTTAATTCCACCTAACACATACATACCACTTTCATACCTGCCAACATACTGGTCCACTTTTGTAACTGAAGCAGCACCATTGGTACGCTGGACTGAAATATTCTAATGCAAAAGCGTGCCATTGGTGCAATGTTCATTGTCACACAGAAACAGCAGTAGAGGATGCTACAGGGCAATAGAGGTAGGACGGGTGTTAAAAAAAAATAGGGCAAAAGAAATTTCACTTACCTTTCTGGCGGCTGCCTCTCCTCCGTCCTCTTCAGTCGCAAGAAACCAGAAGTACCCAGGCTCCACTAACCAATAACGATGCTGCGTTACAGCAGCATTGTGATTGATCTGAGCATCGTGGTTTGGCGCTCAGAGAGAGACTGGGAGCCTGTGCATTACAGCCGGAGGAGAACATGCAAAGTGCGCATGACTGCTTGGCCAGCCCAAGACCTTCGACCAAACCATCATGCGCACTTACAAAGTGCCCACCACTCCTCCCCCTGCTCTGTGGGTAGACCTGCCATGCCCCGCATTGCACCTTCATAGCCACTAGAGAAAAATGTAATGATAATAACATGGTGTTATTATAATTGTATTTTTCCTGTGGGGCACGCTCCTCTGCCTTAGCTACTGAGAAATAACATAGCACAATGCATGGCACTAACCTTGACTGACATGTCCAGTGTTGTGCCGAGCTTACAATAAGAACAACACACAATAATTGTTTTGGGATTTGACAGGTACTGCCACATTCCTATGCACGGTAGTGCAAATAGTGTGAATAGAATCTACCAAAAGCATAATTCTGTTACTGGCTGCAACCGGTGATGTCAGAATCAATGGAGACATGTGCGTCTATAGGCATTATGGACCTGAACTATTTGACTGATTTGGTGCCGAGGCCGACATTATCAACACAGATAGAAAAATTATCGTTTTCAAACATTTATTTATTTTATTTTATTGAACTTATATTGCGCGCAGCTACCCGCAGTGGGTTTCCCGGCACCAGGGATAGACTGAAGGAGAAATCGGAAAACAAGTAATTGCAAGAGGGAGACACTAGACCGGAGGAATCTGGAACTAGAACAGGAGGGTCTTCAGCTTTTTGCGGAAAGCCAGAAGACTGGGTTCTGTTTTAAGCGCCAATGGGAGAGCATTCCACATCTTGGGGCCCAGATATGCGAATGAACGGCCTCCCATTTTTGCCAGTCGGATTCTGGGAATCACAAGATTGCCACTGTTGGATGACCTCAAAAGGCGGACAGGCTGATATGGCTGCGCAAGATTGTGCAAGTAGGCCGGAGCGGAGCCTTGACGAATTTTGAAGAGGATGCACAAAGTTTTGAAGGCCACTCGATCCGAGATTTTTAACCAATGGAGGTCACGTAGAGCCTGCATTGCGGACATTCTCCTTGGGACATTACGCAGCAGGCGGGCGGCTGAGTTCTGTACAACCTGGAGTTTATTGATTGTAGCTTTATCTGCTCCTAGATAAAGCACATTGCCATAGTCGATATGGGACATCACAAGGGCCTGTACGACAGTTCTACGAGTGGACTCAGGCAGCATCCATATGATCTTTTGCAACCAGCGAAGGGTGTTAAAGCAGATCGCAGCGACCTTAGTTGCCTGCTGCCTCATCGAGAGTTTGTCGTCGATTAGGACACCGAGGTTACGAGCAACAGGCACAGGGGTAGGCAGAGGACCCATGTCACTGGGCCAATGTCGTGGACCCCAGAGATCTTTTTGTTTGCCTAGTATGATCACCTCGGTCTTGTCTCCGTTGAGCTTTAACAGATGCATTTGCATCCAAGCTGCAACGCGAGAGAGGCCGATTTTGAGGGCAGAGGTGTCCTGAGCCCTGCTGCTAGACAGAGAGAACACAATCTGCGTGTCGTCTGCGTATGAGTATATAGACAGACCGGCGTCCTCTACGATGGAAGCGAGTGGTCTGATGTAAATATTAAACAACAGAGGGCTCAATATAGACCCTTGGGGGACGCCGTAGGCAGAGGAATGAATCGCAGATTCAGCTTTGTTTGAGAAAACCTGAAAGGTGCGCTCCTTAAGAAATGAGGACACCCAGGCGAGCGCAGATCCAGCAACACCGAGGGAACCGAGAGACTCCAATAAGATGGAGTGGGACATGGTATCGAAAGCAGCGCTTAAGTCAAGAAGAATCAGCGCAAAGGTCTCACCGCCATCGATACCGTGTCGGAGTCGCTCAGTTACCCCTAGGAGTGCGGATTCGGTGGAATAATTAGCGCGAAAGCCTGATTGGGACGGATGGAGATATCCCATGTTTTCAACAAACTCATTAAGTTGGGTGTTAACATGGCGTTCTAGGATTTTAGAACAGGCTGGCAGCAGGGATATAGGCCTGAAGTTGGCAAGATTTGTGATGTCAGCACCAGATTGTTTCGGCAGGGGGACGACCATGGCATGTTTCCAGTCCTGTTCCACTCGAGATTCGATGAGCGAGACGTTTAATAGCCTCATTAGGAATCTTCGTGGTTCAAGGTCAAGTTGTTTGAGTATCTTCATGGGGACTGGGTCCCGCGGAGATCCAGACCTGATGCTTTTTAAGCAGGATAGGAAAGAAGAGTCGTCAAATGGTGTCCAGTTGTAAATAAACTCAGTGGGGGAGGTGGAGGTATTACAATACGGACCGTGTAGAGAGGAATCAGTTGGAGAGGGAAGGGAAGCAAGAGATTGATGGATGCCCTCAACCTTAGATACAAAAAAGTCTGCAATGGCATTACATTGTGTGGCATCTAAAGCCGGCAGTGCGGGGACAGTATCAGCTCCTGTGAGTTTTTTAACTGTGGCAAAAAGAGTTCGGGGACAGTTTTGCACTGAAGTGATTGTGGAAACAGTGTAGGAGGCCTTAGCACGTTTGCAGTTTGCATGATAAAGTTTTAGTTCTTCTTTGTAGATCACTTTAGAGGAAGCTGAATAGGACGCCCTCCATTTCCTCTCCAGGGCTTTGCATTTGGAGCGTAGGATTTTCAGCTCCTCTGAATACCAGGGTGCTGGTGGGCGCAAGGATCTATGTTTGCTCCTGGATTGAGGGACAAGAGTCGATACTGCATCTGTCAGCCAATCAGAAATGGAAACATTCAGATTCTGGTCAGTATTGATGGAGGATGGAATAGACTCAGTTAGACGCAGGTTAAAATCGGCTATATTGAGCTTGTCCCAGCGATACGATGATTTAATTTCATCCGCATGGACCCTGGCAGAGTATGAAGCAGGTGGTAGTACAAAGTGAACCGCATAGTGATCAGACCAGACAAGCGGGCGGGCAGAGTGGGTACAGTCAAATGAGAGAGTAGAGATGATAGGATCCAAAAGATGGCCAGCATTATGAGTGGCTCCAGAGTTACAGAGTTTGAGGTTAAAAACCTCAAGGTCAGAAAGAAGGATTTTATTAAGGGGGTTGTTGACATCATCGAAGTGAATGTTTAAATCACCAAGAATGGTGAAATTATTAGATTTTAGTAGTGTTGCTGATAAGCAATCAGTAAGTGAGGGAATCCAAGGTGCGGCATTTCCGGGCGGCCGATAAATTAGCAGACCGGAGAGCGTCATTCGAGGATTAATCATAAGTTTGAACAGTGCAGCCTCACTACCTGGGAGATGTAGAGGTTCCAGTTTACATTGATAAATAGATTTATAAATGATTGCAATTCCACCACCTTTACCTAAGGGTCTGTCCTGATGCAGCACAACATAGTTAGGAGGAACGGCTGCGGCAATGTCGGGACCCGAGCTGGCCTGAATCCAAGTCTCGGTCAGGAACAGAGCGTCAGGTGATTCCTCAGTGATAAAATCGAAGAGGTTTAGTTTGTTCCTAGGGAGCGATCTACAATTTAGGCTCCAGAAGTGGAGAGGGGACGGGGAGGTGATTGGGCCCTTAGTGGGTTTTCTTTTTCCCCTATAGTGCTTAACGCTCTGCTGTGTCTTGGAGAGCTGCATTTTACCAGTAGTGAAGCCACAACCAGCACAAGTGAAATAATGGCAAGGCAGAATGCACAAGGAACAAAATATGGGGGTACAAGGTCGAAAAGACAGTAATGTCGTGGAAGAGTAGATGTACTTACGACCACCCTGAGTCTGATTGTCGAAGGGCATGATGAATGAGGGACAGCCCGTCCTGCAGCCCGTCCTCAGCGCGGACGGGCGCAGACGGGCTTCTCTTTGGCTTGTCTTAGGCGTTCTTAGGCACAACCCTGCGCGCAACCGCTGCGCGTTTGGAGTGACGAGCACCCTTTATCGTCTTGCGAGGGCGAGGCTAGAGCGCTAACCACCCCTAACCCGAAAGTAACAGGGTCTGCCTGTCCGCCCTCCGCTCAACATGAATAAAATAAAATAATAATTTTTTCTCCCGACCATGACAACAATGGCAATAGTGAAAAAAGTGGCAGGTCAGTATTTATGTTCACTCTGTGAGTGGCCTGTGTTCTTATTATACATGAACAACACTAAACTGTATTAAATCAAACACAGGAAAAGATGTGTACAGCACCCCTCCTGTGGTCGTGTTTTTCGAGGTCCTCTTATTTTGTGATAATGAAGAAAGAGGAGGGAAGGTGAACTAAAACGATTGCCTAGCATCACACAACTTGGTAAAGTGAGGAAGCTGGGACTAATCCCAGGTGTTCTAGTTTCTCATTCTGCAATTCAGCCACTAGATGTATATGCTTCACTTCCCCTATACCCACCTTACGGGCAAACTCCCCCAGCCCGGCTGCCACTGCTGGCATCAATGCGACCCTCGGTCACATCACAGACCAAACCCTTGGGCCCCGGAACAAAACAAAAAGTGTGGGCATACCCATGAAAAGGGGGAATGCCGGGTACGGTTAATTCATCTTCCTGTCCACTAGCTTCCGCAAAACATCAGCATTTGGTTTTCTGAAGATCTGTTGTCAATGCTCACAAGAAAATATGTGTTACGGTAATCACACCATGTGCAAGAGTACATCTGGTGTGCTTCCAGATGGGCACCAGCCTGAAAATCGAGTTGGAAAACAGATATTTGCAAGTTTGAGGGGCTCCTTCGTTTGGACCCCTGATCACCTCGGAAATGTATCAATGCAGAGGCTTCTAACCTTTTTACTTAGTTGAGCCCCAAATAAATAACCCCTAGAAGCCAGTGACCCCTGTGTCAGCAATGTCTATAATTTATGGATGTAAAGGGCACTCTGAACCCTAAATTAGAAATTTGGCAATTTTGGAGTGCAGGCAGATTTTCCACATTCGTAGAGTGTATTAGACATACAATTTCTCGACTACTGATGCTGTTAATAAGGATGTGTATTTTATAATCACTAATGAAGTTTACTCAACTACCTGAGGTTACCCTCACCTTCTACAAGGAAGGAGTAAGCTGCTTTAAGGACAGCCCATTGGGACAGACAGTACTGGATGAGTCTGAGCCTCACCATAGAGATCTAGCACAGAAAGCAGGCTGGATATTCAGCCATGATTGTTTACCACAATTGGCTGTAGTACATTTTCACCCATTGGTTGTTAGGGGATGCATGTACGCATGCATCATGACAACGATGAGATGGTCCCCCAACATCAACAGAGTTATCTGGAACACTCGGCACAGGGGGTGTGGAGTCTTTTTCAGGTAGAGCCTAAGTAGTGTCTGCATTTGCTAGTGACGGGTTTTCACGGGTGTTAGTCACCCACAAAAGGAAGGTACAAAGAATACTAGGGCTAGACTCTCACCTTTTTAGCATCAGAGTCCAGAAGAAATGGAGACACTGTCTTCTGGTTGGTTTCCCCGCAGGGCTGGAAGCCCAGGTAGCTGTAAATAGTGAAGCAGGAAAAGTGTGGTGGGACGATTGGCACTGCACCCCCTTCATAAGGAAAAACCCAGGTAGGGCTTAATTTGAGTCAGTGGTTGCAGCAGTTTTTACTCATCAGCCTTTGAACCACAGCATGAGAGAGTAAAACACGAAAGGAAGAAGAGGAGGAAAATCACCAGAAAATGGTGGCATATAAAGAAAGTAGGCAGTATCTTTGATATTTGTAGCACTGACTTGAGGCACAGCCACAGTCTGAGCCAGTGTGGTTATCACGTGCTTCAGGGCGTGACAACATTTCTAGGTAGGTATAGCGGGGGGAGGTGGCACAGGCTCAGAGAATACTGATTCTCAACACAGGAGGTAGAGGCCGTCAATGGCCATAGTAGTGAATTGCTGAGGGCCATGTGCAGGGTATCTCCAGACAGTCAGAGCATTCCTTTTTTGGGTAGTATCATTTCCCTCCTTGCCCATCCCTGACCCGAGGCCCCAATTAGTACTACATATGTGCTAATTCCAATGGTCCGGCATCTTATTGACCTTTTGATACATTGGTGCTTACAAGGGGCGGCCACAGGTCTCTCAGTTCGGATGATGGGTCTAGTTAGGTGACACAGCAAGGGGTATCTTTCACCCTGGCTAGGGTTGGCACTCACTGGACAGAAATGTGGGAACAGGGACTGCCAAGCGATTCCAGAGGGCGCCAGTCGATAGCCGGTCTCCGGTTTACTCATATTCTACAGGCGTGGAATTATTCTGATTGGGCAAAGTGGAAGCTTGGTTCCTGTAACGCACTGCAAGTCTCTCTTGGAGGCCCTCATGCTTTGTGCATTGGCTCCATCTTGATGGCTTTATGGTAATATTAACCTGGAGCCACCTGGGCATGGATACGGGGAGGCGTAGGTTGGCTCACCTCTTAAGCATTGCAGCCCACAATTGCACACTGGAAGGAAGAGGACCTAACAGAGGGACGCAGTGATTATGTGCACAAACAGGTGTTTCAAAGGTCTTGTATGACATTATGACGAATTGGTAGAGATCCTCAAGTATGGAGATCAAGGGTTGTACAGCAACTAAGGTTTGTCCATCTGTATATAGATGGGGGGTAGAGAACTATTGTTGCTCCACAAGAATGTGGTGATCCCCCCCCTGGAAGAATATATGACGTTACAACGCATGCTTTTACACCGCCGTTTTTACAATGCAACTAACATTACATCGCATGATTTTACAACGCATACCTTTCCAACGCATTTTTTAAACTACCATTACAACCCATTCCATTACAACGCATACATTACAACACATAATACTTTTAGTCCTACAGTAGGGTAAGTGTTTTTGATAGTGTAGGGCAAAAATTACTATTCCCCCTCCAGTGAGTGCAACAGTAGGGAAAGTGTTGGATAGCGTAGGGGTAAAAATGACTATTTCCTCCTCCAGTGAGTGCAGCAGTAGGGAAAGTGTTGGATAGCGTAGGGTAAAAATGACTATTTCCACTCCAGTGAGTGCAACAGTAGGGAAAGTGTTGGATAGCGTAGGGGTAAATATTATTACTATTTCCCCTCCAGTGAGTGCAACAGTAGGGAAAGTGTTGGATAGCGTAGGGGTAAAAATTACTATTCCCCCTCCAGTGAGTGCAGCAGTAGGGAAAGTGTTGGATAGCGTAGGGTAAAAATTACTATTTCCACTCCAGTGAGTGCAACAGTAGGGAAAGTGTTGGATAGCAAAAATTACTATTCCCCCTCCAGTGAGTGCAACAGTAGGGAAAGTGTTGGATAGCGTAGGGGTAAAAATTACTATTCGCACTCCAGTGAGTGCAACAGTAGGGAAAGTGTTGGATAGCGTAGGGGTAAAAATTACTATTCCCAACTACCCCAATACCCATACTCACCCTAAAACTTAAATTTCTCCATTACTAAAGTTATAATGCGTTGTGATGGCATGCTTTGTAATGGCATGCGTTGTAAGGACATACGTTGTAATGGCATGCGTTGTAATGGCATGCGATGTAAAGGCATGTGCGTTGTAAAAGTTGCGTTGTAAAGGCAATGCGATGTAATGCCTGCGTTGTAATGGACGTTTGCCCCCTGGAAGGTAAGTTCGGCTAAGTCAGAGATCTTACTGGGATCTGTTTCATCAAGTGGATCAGGCAACAAGGTGCGGTGTTACTCTGTGGAAAAGAGAATACCTTGATTCAAGGTCCTTTTTCTCAAACTATGGGTCTATATGTAGGTGCAGCTGTGGGCACCATCAGGCAAAGTAGTGACTCCTAAAGGCAGAGCAATCGACCAGTGGCAGGATCCAGTCATTGGAAATAGAGTTCTAGGTGAGCTATGATGACACCAAAGGGTAGCAGAAGAGTACATCTGTCCCTGGATGAGGGTGTTCGAGTGGAGGCACGTTTGCCTCCAAATTGGGAGGAAGCTGAGATCTGTGGGTATACTTACAGTGCTTGTGGATTGAGTCATGCATCTAGGAGGGCCGTTGCCAAGCAGTAGGTTTGCGTTATGGCATATGGTTCAAGGAGCTGGTGTAGTCAGCAGAGGTATATCTGGGAGTACCCATAGTGTGGGGTCCTGGGGATGGAGAACTGTCCCATAGGGATATGGTGCATTTGTCATCTGGTGGCCAGAAGCTCGGCATGTGGCATCCGCACAATCTTAGGGGTCATTACTGAGACCCTCCGGTGGTGACTGGAGGGTGGGCGATATCGCCAGTGACCTCTTCACCCTGTGGCGGAATTTCTTGCAGAAGAAAAAGGGGCCTACCTAAAATTCTGTACTGGTATAGAATTAATGTGGGCACTGGGCAAGCAGGAGGGGGGGACTGAGGTGCTGGTGGTCCTGGACCTTTCTGCCCTACCCTGGGATGCCTGGAATGATAAATAGTTTAGGGGATTTGCCTGTTGACAGGTACCCCGGCAGGATCAATGCTCTACGCGGTGCCCTGGAGTATGCGTTGGTATGGAACTATGGGTTTTGCCCAGCCCTCTGAGTGATGGAGGGGACGTTGCCACTAAGGTATGCTGTAGATGCCCTTGGTTGAGGGCGGGGGCGATGGATAAAGAAAGGGGCCTGCTGGCACTTTCGCATTCTGAAGAGTTGCGCTGTTATGTTTTGCTTGGACACTCTTTGAAGCCGCTTTGCTGATTCTATGTACTGTATTCCCATAACAATAACAATTATGTCTTTTGCTGCCAACCTCCTGTATTCTCATAACAATGATGTCTGCTTAGCTATGGTGATCATTTCACCGCTATCACGTAAAGATGTGAATAAAGGCTACGCCCCTGGTTATACCACACTAATCACAGTCGTCTATCTTCTTGAGAGGTGTTTCCGTGTGGAGCAGCGACTTGCACGAAAAAGGAAGGGAGTGAAAGAGGATAAATGAAATAAAGAGCATAGGGAAAACGGTGCGGATCAACAGAGATGGAAGTAGCGAGGGATAAACAGAATGAGATCAAATGTGACGGGATAGGGAATAAAGAAGAATGGGAAAAAAGATGCTGAAGAGAAAGTGCATCCAAGAAAGAAGGGGTTAAACTTCTCCGTGAGCCAGTTAAAAGGAGATGAAATGCTCACAAGATGCTGTCTGATGTCCTTTCTTCTCCCCTCCCCGCTCTCGGCTCTAGGGCCTCCTCGTGGCGCCTCCTTGATGTGTGCGATCAAGACAGAGCCGCTCTAAGAGGGTGCTTGGCGTAACGCGAGCAGCGCCCTGCGCCCACACAAGATGTCATCTGCCATTTTATTGCTTTGCAAAGTAGGGCACTTTCGAGGCATTGCCAAAGTGAAAAGCCATTGGAAATAGAGGTGAAATAGGATATAGAAAAATATGAAATCGGTTACTTAAAGATTTTGCTTGGAAAGGTTGTCATAGTTTACAAACTTTACACTTCAGGGAGGCTGAACAATACTTCGCCTAAGGCAAAAAATCCTTTATGTTTTGAGGACCGATTTTCCTGCAAAAAGTTTTTCTAGATTCTCCCACTGAACACTGGTTTCTGCTGAGGTTTCTTTTCACAAGAGTTCTTCTGCGAGATTTTTCCCTCATAATGTAAACTTGGAAAAGGTGGCAAAGCCTGAAAGTTTTGATAAAACTTAATGAAGTTTGTGGCCGAAAAATTCTGCCACTGTGTGCGCTCATAGTCCTGAACTTGGATCAAAAACTAGCATTGGCAAAGGCAATAGGTTTCGCCTATGCTATGCAAGATTTTGGCTCTTTTAGTGTTTTTTAGACATGTTGCACAGTAGTGTAAACAAAGAGGTATGCAGTTCCTAAAGTTAACGCAAGGTGTGTTAGAATCACTAAAAGATACCAGGGTAATACTGTGAAAATTATGAAATAAGCAGGAGTGAATGTTACTCCTTCTGGAAAAGAAGACCCTCACACACCCAACAAGCGGGTGTCTTGCTTCATCACCGGGTCTTTGCTCCTTATCGGGCCGGCGGTGCAATGCCCGATCAGGCACCCAATGGGGCCTTCCTATCGGAGATCTTTATTTCCAACGCCGATGAGTGAGGTGTGTGGGGGGGGAGTTAATTTTAATAGTTGGTGTAGGTGCATGTGAGGTGAAAGGTAAGTGTACTAAAACAGGGGTAGGTGATCCACTTCAAACAGTTTTAATAAAGCATGGTCACCATCCTGATTAAAATCAAAATAATCCGTACATATCCCACCTTTAGGTGTGTGAGTAAACGTGCTAAAGGGATCAAAGGGTCAACATGTTTCTTGCCTTGTAATGTATTAAATGTCAATTCTTCAGGACCAAAGAAAAAGATACGGCTACCTGCACCTTTTTGGTGGTGGCCACAACCTCTAAGAGGTATCAATGGTGGACACACGTACAGCACCCTAAAAATGTGTGGTACCGCGAGTAAAAAAACACAACCTGCGGAAGAAAAAGGAAAATTACAGGTAAAAGCATTATAATAAAAACCAATCCGAGACATCAGGTTAACTTTAGACAATAGGTGATGTCAAAATGAAACCGTGACATGCGTCGATTGTGAGCAATTGTTTGTAGGACTTACTTAGGGCTATTGTGGAAATATGGATTTTTCTGGTCAGTTATGTCCCCTATCTTGGACCCCAACGGTTCTATGTGCATGTCACAAGTACATGTATGTTCCCTCCAGTTCCAGTTATGAAGACGCAAATACATGTGCGTCCACCGTCAACATGTCCTCTGTCAGATCCGCCATGAATAGGCCGGATATTCCATTCCTAAATATGAAAGGCCACCGGCTTTATATGGTTCACTTATGCCATTTTGCAGTCCAGGCAAGTAGGCCCTGATTCTGTCATCAAACTCTTCTTGCCTTCTGCTTCTGAAAGCTCCAGTCTGAGCCTGCATCTGTGACCATGAACTTTGTCTCATTCTCTGCGCGGCTCACGAAGCCTGACATCAGCCTATTCTCTGCCAAGAACTGTATTTCACCTTCGAATTATCTGCTTCCCCCTCAGCCGATGCATTCCTGCCTAGCAGTTTAAGTAAACATTCTTCCAGTTACCAAGCAAAAGGCCCGGCTTCTCTGTCCTCATGCAAGTAATTCATAGCCCTGTTACCATGGAATATTCCTACCCCCTCGCATTTAGTGTAGACACTTAGACGCTTGTACACGCACGCACAGTCAGTATAGAATAGATTCTGCCCGAGAGTCCTTCTTTCGTGGATAACATAGTTCTTTAAACATACGATGTTAGATATGATTTGGGATTAGGTTGACTTGACCCCCCAGACTTCTTGTCTCCACATGTAGAGCTAAATGTCAAGTCCCCTTCACCCCCTAGTTACACGTCAATTACACGTCATGTTGCTGCGCGCGCATCTATGCCAAGTATTATCTTATAGATCCACCTATATGTGACATCATAACCAATTATGTTCCTTTTTACTCCTTATTACACCCATTTTTTTGGTACGCAGATAAATCGTCATTTTCCTTATCAATTGTTACGCCTACTGCATTCGCTTCATTGTAATGTATGATCTATAAAAGTCATTTCATGTCAATAATGTATGTACTTCACTTCCTGAACCTCCGTGGTGATGGAACTTGGAGCAACCGATTATAATCGATTATTGGAATAAAGCCCATTCCGAACCTCTAATACCCCGGATTCTGCCTCTCATTTTACTGAGCTATTTTATTATGTTTCTGTATCAAATTAAGTCCAGGTAAAGGAAATTTATTTACCACATGAATGGCGCCCGAACAGGGACACTTTCTCATCTCACGCGCCAGCGGTGAGTTGCAGGCCCGGTCTCCTGCCACAGCTGGACGGACAATAACGCGTACCAGCAGGATTTCCTGTATCTCCCTCCGGTCAAGCGGGGGCGACTGAGGCTGCGATCAACACCCAGACGAGGCGGTGAGAAGTGCGAAGTATCCCGACCAGAGCCTAGCTGAGAGAGCAAGATCCGAGGTATACAGAGGCCCACCAGTTTCCGAAGTCCCAAGTCGAGTCCAGTTTCCGACGAGTCGAGTCCAGTCCAGTCCGGTCCAAGTCCGGTTTCCGAGGCCTTCCGTTTCCGAAGCTACCCGGTGAGTACCATTACTGGGGAGGCATTTCTGACGTGCACATAGGTTGTGCCGGTCAAGACGGGTTTGGGTACACAAATCCGGTCTGCACTGTTTTAGCAGTGTATCTGTACTGTTTAGCAGTATATCAAGTATTCCGAAGTATCTAGTTATTGTCAAAGAATTATGCTTGGTGATTAGTTATGCAGACGATCATCATTGTTGTTTCAGTTAAAGGTTAAAATGTTTAATGTTTAATGTGTTTAAAAACGTCCTGCATATTGTGGTATGAATGGTTGTTCATTATTGTGCTTTTGTATTAAGTGTGTTCAAGATTAAGTATCGGATCAGTTGCCAATATGCCGTTCTTTTCGAAACTAAGACAGATCACTACAAGAAAAGGGGTACTCGAAGAAGCCGTTCCTATTCCTCCTAGGGACACTCCAGGGCACTTCATGTATCACAAACATGGCTTAGACGCTATATTATTTCTTGATTTATGGGTAGATTACACCAAGGGATTACCAGAAAGTCAGAGGTGGCCCGCAGCGGGAACCTGGGATGCGGAGTGCATCATGAAAGTCGAGGAAGAGTTATGGAAAAGGAAAGTCAGACAGTCACAGAAAGATGCTGTTGAGTTATGGCGTAAAGAATCTCATAGACGCACAGAAAAAGCACGTAGACAGGAAGAAAAGAATAAAGAGAGTTCAAATAAAGTTCGAGAGAATCTATTAATTGAGGAAGGTATCCGAGTGAAATCAGAACAAGTAGATAGGCAAAGAAATGCCCTTATGAATGGTATGTATCCCCTTCTGGCCGAAGGATTACCTAAGGCTACTCCAGAGATACCGAAAGACTTGCCACCCCCATTATTCCCAATAAAGGTACATCCTAAGGGGCATCCTAGAACCGCCGAAGATGTTTTTCTTTCCTCATATTTAGATGACGCAGCTCCCGAGTATGCTAATTCCGCCCCACATAGACCGCATACCAGGGAGATCCAACGCCAAGATCCAGTACCCGTATCCCTACAGCAACAAATCGAGTCACAAGTTCCGGCAAGTACATCTGTTTCTGCATCAGTTCCTACAGCTACTTCTATAGCTGTGTCCACACCTGTAGTTGCTGTGTCACGTTCGACGAATCCTTTCACACCCGACACCCCAGATGGGGCCACGGGAGGTGCTACCAATATTTTTTCTACGCCACCCAGAATGAATAAACTTACTTTTCAAGAGTCAGCACATTCACGTACACCCAAACTCATAAGTGCCCGTACGCTGAAGGAACTTCTTATAGATTGCAGATATGACCCTGTGCCCGGTAAAGAGGACGAAATGACCCTGGCATCATTGCGTATCAGACGAGCCGCAGTGTATTTAGGGAAGTTACCAGGAATGACTGCGCATCTAGATAAAATATATCATTTTGTCCAAACAGGGCGAGATCCAGAATGTATTAACAGAGCTATGGAATACCAGAAAGTAGAGATACAGGGGGAACTGTTACGTTTCCTCATAAACTGTGTGATCAGAAATCAAGACCGGCCGGGGGTAGACCCGGAAGCAATGCAAATTCTTACCAGATGGAGCCAGAATATATCAGAAGGGAGACATGATAAGCAAAATTGTATAATAGCCATGTGCCGAAAGATCCGTAAAGAAATAGAACGCCTACACGAAGAGAGATTAGAGGTAGACGAGTTCGAACAAAGCGAGGAAGAAGGGTCAAGACTGCCCACGGGACAGTCAGACACCATAGCCTATGTAGGTAGAGGAAGATCTTGTAATAATAATAGACGTCTTACTGACGCGATACGTCCGATATGTCCAGATAATAACAGGAATTTCCAAATACCTATAATTAATATAAGGTCTAACGAGCATTCGTTCCAAACCGCCGACAAACTACTCCGAGAACGAAGGGGTTATCATTTTCTCGATTCTATGGATGAACAAGATTTAGCCAGGGCAGCTGTCCATTGGGTGGACAGTCCCGGAAAATATAGTGATGATACAGTAGTACGCACATTTTTGAATCTCACCCCAGATGAACAGAGGTTAGTTGGGATTTATATGATTCAACAACTCATTATACTATATCGGAGTCAGCATTCGGACCCTGGTCCCTTACCTGACATATTGACTGAATTGCTTATGAATAAATGGAGAGGTGCAGGTACTAAATTAATTAAAGAAATTCTAGAATCAAGAAAGCAGTATATTCTTTTTGTATGTTCAGAGCATGTCTCATTACCCGTCAAGGAAAGAACCACGTATCACATGGATAGACAGAATCCCTTACGAGAAGTGCACCCAATAAAGGGCGAGGACAACGAGTTTAAGCGCGTATTTGTATATACGCCCATATCAAAAATAGAATTGTTGCAAATGAAGAAAGTGGTACCCAGTCATGACAAAGATCCAGCGGGTTTTCACCGAGAAATTAAAGACATGTTACTCATGGGAGAGTATACCTATCCCGACATTATGACCATATTAAAGGTATTGATGCCTGCTGGCATTTATGAGAAACTCAAGGAAAAAGAGTGGGAGGTAGGAGACCAAAAGATAGAATGGTCAGTGTTAGAAGCGGAAGAAAAGGCCCGAACTGCAGGAGCAGGACTTGGGGATAAAACTAAAGCACTACCAGGTTTATTAGTACAGGTACTGCCACGTTTATTAACTACGAAAAAGGAAGATTGGGGTACAATTTCAGCCTGTAAACAGAAGCAAGATGAAGACACTAGTGATTACTATGCCCGATTTGAAAAATGTTTTGGTATAAATAGTGGCATAAAAGCAAGTAGCGAATCATACCCACATCTGTTCGTAACAAAATTAGTAGAAAATGCCCTGCCCCCAGTAAAGAATAGAGTATTAAAATTCGAGAGTACCTGGCAAGGTAACACTCCATCACAAATGTTACAAATGTTACAGTACCATCACAATAGAATTAGAGAGGAACAAGAACATGAACACAGACGCATGAAAGACACGAAAATGAAAATGCTAGTTTCCCAGACAGTTCCAGCTGAAGGACATAAAAAGGGTATGACACATTCCGATTCAGCAGGACCTGTAAAAGGGACATGCAATTATTGTAAAAAGCCAGGTCATTACGTACACGATTGTCCAGTTTTAAAACATAATATCGCCATAGGTAAAACACAAGAAAGATCACGGCCACTCAGACAAGATCAGAATGAACAAGGAGCTCTGCAGCATGCCCAGGCCATGCCAGCCGCACAACAGCCAATACAGTTTGTGCCAGCTGCACCACCGTTGCCTGTTGCTGCCACACAGACAACAACACGACAAATGTATCAGACCGCCCAGTATGAATATCCTGAGTATCAGCGTTACGCATGAACTAGCCTAGAGAGGGAAGTTGACTTACCCCTTATCGAGATCCCTGTAGATCAAGAAGGACCTTATATACATAGTGAATTATTAGGCCAAGATAGAAAATTTTTACTTGATACAGGGGCAAGTCGAACAACTATAAAACGTAGTGAAGTTCCAGGGGCACCCCTCTCAGGCTCTCAGAATATTTCCCTTGGTTTTTCAGGAAAACCTATTGTTAATGAAGTATCACAGCCTCTTCCACTTACGATAGGACCTCTGACCCGAACTACAGATTTATTGCTTACTAAATCATGTCCAGAAAATTTGCTAGGAATAAAAACATTGAAAGCTCTAGGAGCCATAATATGTTGTTCTCCGGAAGGAGTAAGGTTGTTTTTACGTGATTTTAAAGGTCACTATGTGTCTAGAGACATGGATCCCCGACTGCAGACTTTACCTACACATCTATGGGCATAAGGCCCTACTGATGTTGGTTGCATGAATATTACACCATATCGAGTCACATTAAAGGCAGGAGTGGTGCTACCACGAATGCGACAATACAAGTTACCACCAGATGCTGTAGTGGCTTTACTACAAATCATTGACGAGCTCATTGCCCAAGGAGTGGTTGTGGAAACCGACTCCAATGTATGTAATTCACCGATAATTCCGATTCTTAAACGAACAGATCCAAAGGCCCCGCCAGTCTATCGATTGGTTATTGATCTGCGCGAATTAAACAAATGCATTGTGCCGCAATTTCCTGTGGTCCCAGATATCTCGTCATTACTGACAGCTATTGATTCCGAAGCAACATTCTTTACTGTAATTGATCTCAAGAATGCCTTTTTCAGCGTCCCAATAGATCCGGAAAGCCAATATTTGTTCGGATTTAGTTTAAATGGGCGTAGCTTTAAATTCTCACGCGCACCTCAAGGATTTACAGAAAGCCCCAGCATCTATAGCAAAGCACTGAAACGAGAACTAGACATTATCCACATGCCAGTTAACACTGCTCTGCTTCAATATGCCAATGATCTGCTGATCACCGCGAGAAGCGAACCCGAATGTGAAAAAGCATCACTGACAGTTTTACAATTTCTAGCCGAAAAGGGGCACAAGGTGTCCCCTTCTAAGCTGCAATTCTGTGTCCAGCGAGTTGTTTATCTTGGACACTCGCTGTCCAAGGAGGGAAGGCAGCTTACACCCGACCGCATTCAGTTAATAGCTAACATGCCAATACCCAAGACGCAAAAGGAGGTGCGGGCTTTCATAGGCCTCACTTCATACTGTAGACAGTGGATCCCTCAGTACGCATTTCTAGCAAAACCACTCATTCAGTTGACAACACAGGAGGCAGCCACATCGACTGTTCTCCCTTGGACCAAGGAACATACACAAGCTTTTGAAAGCCTAAAGAAAGCTTTATGTCAAGCACCTGTCTTAGCAACACCATGTTACAGGAAACAGTTTACACTCTTTGTTACAGAACGCGAAGGTACTGCCTTGTCAGTACTCACACAGGAACAAGCAGGAGCACAAAAACCATGTGCTTATTTTTCTAGTACATTAGATCCCGTAGCTCAGGCTTTGCCTGCATGCCTGAAATCAGTAGCAGCGACAGCTTTAGCAATCAGACAAAGCGATGCCATAGTGTTAGGACATCCATTGACAGTTCAAGTGCCACACGCAGTAGAGGTTCTTGTAAACAGAACGCAAACACAACACTTGACTATAGCGCGACTTACAGGGTACGAACTTACATTGTTTCAGCCACATATAGAAATCAGACGCTGTAACACATTGAATCCTGCCACACTTTTGCCAGTAACCGGAACAGACCCACTAGCTCATGACTGTATTGAAGTTATTACTATAACGACAAAACCCAGACAAGACTTAACCGATGTCCCATTGTCAGATCCAGACCTGACATTGTATGTAGATGGTTCATGTATGAGAACAAGTACAGGAGAGTTAGTGGCCGCTTACGCAGTCACAACAGATACTGAAGTCATTGAAACTAATCGTATAAATACTTTGTCAGCTCAAGCCGCAGAGCTCATCGCTCTGACACAAGCTTGTATTCAAGCCACGAATAAAAAAGTCAACATATACACTGATTCACGTTATGCATTCGGAGTTGTACATGACTTCGGCGTGCTGTGGCGAGAGAGAGGTTATTTAACTTCCCATGGTGCCCACATTCAGCACGGACCCCTCATTCATGCCTTATTAGATGCAATACATCGACCCACTGCAATATCAATTATGAAATGTAAGGCTCATACGAAGGTTACTGATATCATTTCCCAAGGCAATGATCTAGCCGACAGAACAGCTAAACAGACTGCTCAAACTCAAACCCCCGACATGATAAAGACAATAGTCCCGACACCGACACATTGTATGACAGTTAAAGATCCTACTCTTGATGTAATTGACATACAGACACATGCTACACCAGACGAAATAAAGAAATGGACTGAATTAGGAGGGATCCAAACGGACCAAGGATGGATGATGAAGGAAAAGTCTGTGTGGTTCCTTCCTGATTCAATGGTCCAAGTTATAATTAACACTACACATAGTCCAGCACATCTCGGAGAAAAAGCTATGCTAGACAGTATTCAACACATTTGGTTCAATAAACATTTACGAGCAGCAGCCAAACAAAAAGTCCGTACCTGTATGATCTGTTGTCAGTTTAACCCAGGAAAAAGCGTTCCCGTAGAACAGGGTGGATTTCATCCTCCTGATCACCCTTTTGAAGTGCTCCAGATGGATTATATCCAGATGGAACGATGTCGAGGATTCAAATATGTTCTCGTAGTTGTCTGCGCTCTGTCCCGTTGGACGGAGGCATACCCGGTTTCAGATTACACTGCCCCGACTACTGCCAAACAGTTGGTTCGAGAATTCTTCCCACGATACGGTTTACCACGTGTTGTCTACTCAGATAACGGCCAGCCGTTCTCATCCGAATTAATGAAACATGTTTCACTTCTGTTAGGATATCAGTGGAAATTCCACTGTGTCCGACACCCCGAGGCAGCAGGTCTCGTAGAAAGACATAATCAGATACTGAAAATCAGGTTGTCCAAAATATGCAGAGAGAAAGGTGTCGACTGGATAGTAGCGTTACCAGTTGCACTCTTTTACATGAGAATGGTAGCACACTCTCGAACAGGGCTATCCCCGTATGAGGTGATCTTCGGCAGACCACCAAATATGTGGGGGACGCCTGTACCACGCAAAATAACTGATGTTGACTGTAATATGCTGACAGATTACTTGGCTTCCTTGATGTCTGCACTACAATCTTGTCGTTCACAGGTAGCTGCAGCCTTTCCCGACAACACTGAGGTGAAACCTCATGACGTAGTTCCGGGTGATCTCGTATTTGTGAGAAATTTCGACCGAAAGACTCAGCTGGAGCCCAGGTGGAAGACACCCAAGTTGGTTCTGCTGACCACAAGGACAGCCGTGAAGATCGAGGGCCGCAAGGGCTGGATTCATTCAAGTCATATCAAGAAATTTCATGGACTATCCTCGGATATAGACATTGTGCCCTGCACTCCCTCACAGACTGATTCAAAACTTCCTTTGGGTGAAAAGACTGAAACCGAACTCTATAAAGTAAAATTGAGGCCTAGAACGTCAGACAATTTGATTGTTTAAGTCCTCTCCAAGGTGAAGCGGTTGAATTTGTCTCTGACATGTATCCTCTAGACCTGAATCATGGACAGTCGCGAAAAATGATGAAACGACAGGCGTATTGTAAATCACTGCGTAGCCATTGCATAGTGACATTATTAATCTTGTTTTTCTTGAGTCTTTTAATAATTACTGCAAGTATATTGTTGCACATATATTACCCTATTGCCAGAAACGTTTACAATGTTACCGCAGAACATTCTTTTAGTGACCTACCGCCGCATGAATTGTCTTATAGACTTGCGCTGCGCAATAACACTTTCATTAGTATGTTACATCATTCCCATCAGACTAGTAATGCCACTAATTGTTGGGTGTGTGGCCGGCTCCCTCCCTATCAGAATTATGAAGGAGTCCTGCCATTCTTTCCACACCCATTTACACATAATGGCTCTTGTGGAGCATGGTTTAGTTTAATCAATTCCATAGACTCAGACACGGCAGTTTACCAAGATCATTGGGTATGGGGAAACCTGAACCTAGTTTTACTCAAGGTCTGCTACCCTGACAAGGAGGGTCGCCCCAAAAGAACAGGAACTGATCTAGAAAATGAAGTATATGGATTAGGTAATTTTACACCTAATCTCATGATTCTAAATGTCGTATCCGAAGTTGAACTAGTCTTACCCACCATGTCAGTATTCCCAGCGAAGGGTGAATTGTGTGTAAGAAAGGTTGGTTCCATACATATGGGCCATAGTAAATGCACTACTATAGTAGAATTCAGTGATCAAGGCAAATCTTCATTTAGAGCTTATCGCCACTCCTACTTTATATGTGGTCAGACTGCATATATGCGTCTACCTCTAGATTGGGATGGTACCTGCTACATTGCATTCCTTTTGCCACCTGTTTTCCTAGCTCCTCCTGATTATTATAGAAATATTCATTTAGTACACAACAGAGAGCGGAGAGATCTCCCAATTGTCGATTACACTGAAACAGCATGGGAAAAATACACAGATTTCAATAAAGGCATCTTTCCCTATATAGGTACTGTTACTAATAGTAAACTGATACGTAGATTAACTAGAACCCTCGAAGCAGTAGTGAATGAAACTATTTCCGCCTTAGGCAATTTAACAGAAGAGCAGTCTGCTATGCGGATTGTTGTGCTTCAAAATCGTCTTGTCCTTGACGTCATCCTGGCTGATAGGGGCGGAGCTTGTAGGGTCATCGGATCAAGCTGCTGCGTATTCATACCAGAAAATTCGCCATCAGTATATAAAGCCATAACTCGCCTTCATAAGATTGTAAACCAGATACACCAGAACCCAGGCACTTGGACTTGGTCCAGTTGGTTTTGGAGTGTGATATCAGCCTGGGGATGGAGAGTTTTATCCTTCCTAGGTATTGGCCTTCTCATACTATTCAGTTGCTGTCTATGTCTACAATGTGGACCAGCGATCTGTGGTCTGTGTGCCACATCGTGCATTCCACATCAAGATTTTCATTCAAGATCCCGGAAGAAGAAAGAAGAACAAATGATGTTATATGAACAGATCAATGGATTGATGAAGATTGATATCTCTTAACGGGCAAGTAGGGGACAAGGAGGGAATGTGGAAATATGGATTTTTCTGGTCAGTTATGTCCCCTATCTTGGACCCCAACGGTTCTATGTGCATGTCACAAGTACATGTATGTTCCCTCCAGTTCCAGTTATGAAGACGCAAATACATGTGCGTCCACCGTCAACATGTCCTCTGTCAGATCCGCCATGAATAGGCCGGATATTCCATTCCTAAATATGAAAGGCCACCGGCTTTATATGGTTCACTTATGCCATTTTGCAGTCCAGGCAAGTAGGCCCTGATTCTGTCATCAAACTCTTCTTGCCTTCTGCTTCTGAAAGCTCCAGTCTGAGCCTGCATCTGTGACCATGAACTTTGTCTCATTCTCTGCGCGGCTCACGAAGCCTGACATCAGCCTATTCTCTGCCAAGAACTGTATTTCACCTTCGAATTATCTGCTTCCCCCTCAGCCGATGCATTCCTGCCTAGCAGTTTAAGTAAACATTCTTCCAGTTACCAAGCAAAAGGCCCGGCTTCTCTGTCCTCATGCAAGTAATTCATAGCCCTGTTACCATGGAATATTCCTACCCCCTCGCATTTAGTGTAGACACTTAGACGCTTGTACACGCACGCACAGTCAGTATAGAATAGATTCTGCCCGAGAGTCCTTCTTTCGTGGATAACATAGTTCTTTAAACATAGGATGTTAGATATGATTTGGGATTAGGTTGACTTGACCCCCCAGACTTCTTGTCTCCACATGTAGAGCTAAATGTCAAGTCCCCTTCACCCCCTAGTTACACGTCAATTACACGTCATGTTGCTGCGCGCGCATCTATGCCAAGTATTATCTTATAGATCCACCTATATGTGACATCATAACCAATTATGTTCCTTTTTACTCCTTATTACACCCATTTTTTTGGTACGCAGATAAATCGTCATTTTCCTTATCAATTGTTACGCCTACTGCATTCGCTTCATTGTAATGTATGATCTATAAAAGTCATTTCATGTCAATAATGTATGTACTTCACTTCCTGAACCTCCGTGGTGATGGAACTTGGAGCAACCGATTATAATCGATTATTGGAATAAAGCCCATTCCGAACCTCTAATACCCCGGATTCTGCCTCTCATTTTACTGAGCTATTTTATTATGTTTCTGTATCAAATTAAGTCCAGGTAAAGGAAATTTATTTACCACACTATCAGCAGCAAAATAATTATAAACCAACTCAAAGACCAGCCCAGGAAAGGCTGCGTCAAATTATCAAGAGTAGTGTTGCAAAACTCACCCTCATAGGCTGTGATGAATTCGAGGCCAGGGTGGGAGAGCACTAAATTTTAGAATCCTAGAATATGGAAAGCAGATAAAACAACAGACAGGTGAGGAAAAAAGTAAGAAGAAAAAACATTGTAAGGTATTGAAACCTATGTTGCATTAAACCTCATGGTATATTGGGGTACAGAGGAAACAGTCTGCAACTGAGACCCCGCAAAGGCATAAGCAACTCGAGTGGTAAATAATGCAATGTCACTAGAGGGTTAAAATACACTTGACTGTGTTGATTACCCGTGGAACAAAGGGTACATGAGGGTCTGGGTTGAGTCGCTCAAGTACCTAACAGCGACCGTCACGAGAGTTGTAATGCTGTAAGTAACACGTTTGTGTCTTCAACACGCATCAGATTAGCGAAGAGATAGTGGTGTGAAAAAAACTTGAGACGTTGTCAATACAGCAAGTGGCGCTTATTAGCGTAAAACCAGTCATGCTCAACGTCAGCACACTCATAGAACAGAGAATAACATGTGAGCGATAGTATCTTGCCATTGATCATGGAGGCAGTAAAGTATCAAACAGACCCAACGCATACGATACACGCACACGGACAGCCTCTATTGTCCAGAGCTCTGAAGAATACAATTCAATTATGCGGGCACAGCCTGATGGTAAGAAAGATATATGTCTCGATACTCACGATTCCGTATTGAGGAAACTACCGTACACCTAAAACCTCACCAGCCACTGCAATCTGGTATTCGCACGTCCGACAAGTTCCTGGTTATGAGAACACGTCGGCGTGGAGCGCGGGTGCGTGGAGGGCGGGAACATCCGGTAGAGAGAGGCGTGCCCCCGCAATAACAACTAGGCCGCTAACCTCGCTGAGTGTGAAGAGGAAGGGACGCGTACGTGGTTGTCATGGTAACTCGTACGCGGGGAAGACAAACCCTGTCGCTCGAGTGATGGTAGAGAAACCGGAGGGGTAAAAGACAATCTGTTCGCATTGCGGCAACCGGATCAACAATAGACTCCTAAAGTGAAATGAGAATATTAAATGTCAAAGAGAACTGAAAATCGTTAAATAGAGCACTGGGTCAAATTCAGTAAATCGGCTTAGTAATGTGGGGTGCAAGCATACTTCATTCAGCTAGAATTATAGGAGGCAGCAAAATTAATTTAAGTAAGCATGCTCCACGGAATATCCTCGTTGAGGCCAGTAGCGTCTGCAGCCAATCTTAGGACCCAACGCTGTTCGAGTCTAAAGAGGGCTTTTTTCGACATGTGGGGGTGGGATTCTAAGACAACCCCTTGGAACGAGGTGGGAGCATGTCGTTCCAGGTGATAATGGGTCGTCATTTTGGTGTTTGTTTTGGCGCATCTGAAACTACTTTTATGTTCCAGCATGCGGGTCTTGACTGCACGAGTAGTCATGCCTATATATGGTAGACCACATGGACATGTCATCTTATAAATGCAGTTAGATGAGTTGCAATTGGTGTGTTTGCAGATACTCCAAGTCAAGCCATTAGGAAATACCAATTCTTTACTGATCCGTGTCTGGGGACACATAGAACAAGCCCCACAGGGATAGTGACCCTTAACTGGAGGCAAATCCCACAACATTCTTTGTGACCCAATAGTTGGTTTCTTAGGTGTGGTATGTATTAGTAAATCCTTCAGATTACTAGTACGTTTGAATGCGAACCTGGGAATTTCTAAATCAAAGTCACCAGTATTGAGAATCCCCCAGTGTTTTTTAATGATGGACCTGATCCTGTTGGAATCAGGGGTAAAAGTGGTGACACACGTAATGGATTGATCAGGTTCCTTGGTGTTAATGTCTAACAAGCTCTCTCTGTTATTGTTTCTTGCTCGTTTGCGAGCCCGTGACACTACTTGTTTGGGATAGTCTCGCTTGATCAGATCATTCATGAGGGTCGCTGACTCTTTCTGGTAGTCTGCCATGGAGCTGCAGTTCCTTCTGATACACAAAAATTGCCTGAAGGGCAAATTTTCCCTCAACGACTTTGGATGATAACTGCTGAATAAGAGGAGGCTATTCCTATCTGTAGGTTTACGGTACAGACTCGTAGTGATCTTGTCTCCTTCAAGTCGGACAAGTAGATCCAGGAAGGGAACTTCTGTGTCAGAGATAGTATGGGTAAATCTCAAATATGGGTTTAAGGTGTTGATCCAAGTACAAAATTCTGTACATTTCGTATAGTCTCCTCTCCAAAGGATCGGAATGTCGTCAATAAATCTTTTCCAGAGCAGTACATTCGCCGAGTAGGGATTGGTAGAATGATGGATTTCCCTAGCTTCGAAAGCCGACATGCTAGACTCGGCGCGAATGTACTGCCCATGGAAGTACCTTGGGTTAGATGTTACAATTGTGTGTTGTACTCAAAGAAGTTTTGAGTAAGGGCCAGGCTAGCGCATTCCATTATAAATGGTACAGGTGTAGTGGAAATACGCTCACTGCTACTCAGAGCATCCTCGATGACCTGGAGAGTGGCTTGTTGGGGTATGTTGGTACATAACGCCTCAACATCCAATGTCAGCAAAAGGTCTATCTCCTGTGGGTGTTGGATACCCTCCAGGAGGCGGAGAACGTCCGTGGTGTCTCGGATGTACGAAGGAGTAGTTCTGACCAGGGGCTGGATGAAATGGTCAACAAACTGCGACAGAGGTTCCAGAATGGATCCTATGCCTGACACGATAGGTCGTCCAGGCACTGGAGTTGTCCCTTTATGAATTTTGGGAAGGCAATAAAATAAGGGGATCACTGGTTCCTTTGCTATGAGGAAGTTCGCTTCTTTCTTAGAGATCCAGCCTTCTAACTCAGCTGTGGAGACCATAGAGCCTATAGTCCTGGTCAACTGTGGGGTAGGATCTTCCTTAATGGGCGTGTAGTATCTAGTGTTGTTAAGTTGTCTACGACATTCGATATCGTAGTCAACTGAGGACATGATGACAGTCGCCCCACCCTTATCTGCTTGTTTTATTACAATAGTGTTGTCATTAGCCAGATCTCTTATAGCCAACGACTCACTAGTAGACAAGTTCTGGAAGGGCACTCGATTGGTATCCATATTAAGATCCTTTAGAACTGCCTTTTCGAAAGTCAGTACCTCCGGCGGGACCATACTCCTTGTAGGCGTGAAGGTTGATGGTCTATGGAGCCCTGAGTCATCGCCACTAGGCGGCGGATGATCTTGAAAGAACGCCTGTAGCCTAATCTTGCGAAATAAATTCTGGACCTCACAAGTGTCACGAAATCTGTCTGTCTTAGGTTTGGGGACGTAGCCCAGACCTTTCTGGAGCACTCTTTCTTCCACAGGAGTAAGAACTCTGGTGGATAAATTGATCATCAATCTCTCTTGTCCCTGGTTTGGCTCCTGGTTTCCACTGTTCTGGGAGGTTGTTCCTGCCATTGCACTCTTTTTTATTGTCGCCCTCTTCTGCGCCCTCTTCCTCTGCCCCAGCCTCTGTCTAAAAAAGGTTGTTCAGCCCTAGGTGGGAAGAAGGGCGGGGGAGGGCCTTGATGGTTCATAGGATATTGCCAAAAGGGTGGTCCCTGATAAGGAGGCATGTTAAATGCCGGATAGCCTGGTGGCTGGAAAGATCTCGTTTTCCTGTTGTTGCTGTTCCAGCTCCCTGTGCTAGATTCACTGTTGGTTGAGGAACTTCGTCTGGAAGGCCCTGAACTCTCATCTGACGAGTAGCTGGTTACTGTAGAGGTATAGTCTGCTTTAAGATAGGGCTATACCTTTTCTGTCGAAAACTTCTTTATATCTTTTTGAAGTTTAGATACTTTTTGCTTCATAAGGTACTCCCTATTCTCGGCAAGTTCAGTATAGATTTCTGCTAATTTAGTCTTGTATGCAGTTGTTAGGATGATGACTTTGATAGCACCCTCCGCTGTTTGGATCTTGATTAACAGGGCATCCACTATTCTTTTTGCGGTGTTAATGATAAGGATGAGCCAGTCCCTGGTGCATTTCCATGCTACCAGGGACCACTCTTTTTTGAATAGCGCATCCTCTAGAAATAGGCGAGGAAAGTTGTTCACAATAAGCCCATTGGGAGCTATATTTGCTCTTAAATATTCGGTCATCATGGCACCATGGAGTGTCACGTTAAGCCACTCATGTTTAAGGTTGGATAATGACGTCCAGTCTTCTGTGTGACTCCCAGAGGCAGAGCTGCCATCGGGGGCCAGCAGTGATGGTGTTCTAAGTATTTCTGCTGCTGCTTCATCATCGAAGCTCAGCCCTTGAAAGTCCTCCATATGAAAAATAGAAGGTCCCAAAGGACCAGTGGCTATAAAACGTAGAAAGAGTCAATTCTGAACAAAATCTACTAATGAAATGGTCCAAGGGAACATAATCGAGCCACTTGGTATCCTAAATTTCCCATTTGGGATCACCCGTACAAATAATCTCAAACAAATAGAGGGAAAAGGGGGGCTTATCAATAATAATCTATCTTATTATTATTAAAGGTCCAGCATACATGCCCATCAATCAGTGAAAACAAAGAGGTATGCAGTTCCTAAAGTTAACGCAAGGTGTGTTAGAATCACTAAAAGATACCAGGGTGATACTGTGAAAATGATGAAATAAGCAGGAGTGAAGGTTACTCCCTCTGGAAAAGAAGACCCTCACACACCCAAGCGGGTGTCTTGCTTCATCACCGGGTCTTTGCTCCTTATCGGGCTGGCGGTGCAATGCCCGATCAGGCACCCAATGGGGCCTTCCTATCGGAGATCTTTATTTCCAACGCCAATGAGTGAGGTGTGTGGGGGGGGAGTTAATTTTAATAGTTGGTGTAGGTGCATGTGAGGTGAAAGGTAAGTGTACTAAAACAGGGGTAGGTGATCCACTTCAAACAGTTTTAATAAAGCATGGTCACCATCCTGATTAAAATCAAAATAATCCGCACATATCTCACCTTCAGGTGTGTGAGTAAACGTGCTAAAGGGATCAAAGGGTCAACATGTTTCTTGCCTTGTAATGTATTAAATGGCAATTCTACAGGACCAAAGAAAAAGATACGGCTACCTGCACCTTTTTGGTGGTGGCCACAACCTCTAAGAGGTATCAATGGTGGACACACGTACAGCACCCTAAAAATGTGTGGTACAGCGAGTAAAAAAACACAACCTGCGGAAGAAAAAGGAAAATTACAGGTAAAAGCATTATAATAAAAACCAATCCGAGACATCAGGTTAACTTTAGACAATAGGTGATGTCAAAATGAAACCGTGACATGCGTCGATTGTGAGCAATTGTTTGTAGGACTTACTTAGGGCTATCAGCAGCAAAATAATTATAAACCAACTCAAAGACCAGCCCAGGAAAGGCTGCGTCAAATTATCAAGAGTAGTGTTGCAAAACTCACCCTCATAGGCTCTGATGAATTCGAGGCCAGGGTGGGAGAGCACTAAATTTTAGTGTCCTAGAATATGGAAAGCAGATAAAACAACAGACAGGTGAGGAAAAAAGTAATTAGAAAAAACATTGTAAGGTATTGAAACCTATGTTGCATTAAACCTCATGGCTGCTGTGCAACATTGAACAAAGTGGGGAAAAAGCGCTATGACGCAGCCAGTGTTAACCACGTCATAGCACATTTAAAAAAACATGTTGCACAGCAGCACGGGCAGCTGTACAGCATGGTTTAAAGTAAAGGGAGAAAAGCGATATCAGGTGGCGAGCTTCATAGTGCTTTTACATTTTTTTAGACCAAGCGGAGGAGGAATGTATGACGTTACAATGCATACATTTACAACGCATGCCTTTACAACGCAGTTTTTACATCGCAACATCCTTTACAACGCACACATTTACATCGCATGCCACTACAACAAATTTTTTTTAAACTACACTCACAATGCATTCCATTACATCGCATCATACCTTTACACCACATACCATTACATTGCATTTAAGGTAAGTGTTGGATAGTGTAGGGGTAAAAATTACTATTCTAACTCCAGGGGGGCAACAGTAAGGCAAGTGTTGGATAGTGTAGGGGTAACAATTACTATTGTAACTCCAGAGGGTGCAACAGTAGGGTAAGTGTTGGATAGTGTAGGGGTAAAAATTACTATTCTAACTCCAGGGGGTGCAACAGTAGGGTAAGTCTTGGATAGCGTAGGGGTACTATGCGTTGTAATGGTATGCGTTGTAATGACATGCGATGTAATGCCTGTGTTGTAGTGACATGCGTTGTAGTGTCATGCGTAGTAGTGACATGCAATGTAATGGCTGCGTTGTAGTGACATGCGTTGTAAAGGATGTTGCAATGTATTGACTGTATTGTAAATGTAGTGCGATGTAATGGCTGCGTTGTAAAGGTTGTTCCACGCGGAGGAGGAGGCAATAGGAGGGAGGTTTGTGGGAGGAAGGAGGGAGAAGCAACAACGAACAGCGGCGTGGAGGGAGAGCAACACAAGGGAGGCGCAGGGGAGGAGGACAGGGTGGGAGCAGCAATAACAGGATGGGGGTAAGCTCACGTAATCTTCCCATACCTAAAAAAATGAACGTTTCCTTATGTAATGTAACTGACCCTCTCCTAAAGCACTCCAATACCTTTGGATCGAGTTTCTACGCTATAAAACTGAATACCACTAATAAAAAAAAACAAAAGCAACACGAGAGAGGCCGGGGAAGAAGGGTAGGAGCAGCAACAATGGACGTTGGTGGGGGAAGGAACACGAGAGCAGAGTGGGGAGGAGAGACGGAGCAGCAACACAAGAGACAGCGTGATGAGGGTGAGGGGCACAAGCCCTGTAAGGGAGGGATGGGAGATGGAATGAAATCATGCACTCTTCGATAGTGCATGTCCGAAAGTAAAAAAGAAAAGTACCTGCAGAAGCGCACGACCAGTGGATGTACCCTAGCTGCAGCCAGGTAGCTGTACTTGGTTCATGCTGCACAGCAGGAAACAACACTTGAATACCCTGGAGTGAGCAGGAAGGAGCAAGAGGCACTGACCAATCAGAAGCAAGGAAACAAGAGTGATGTGGAAGCCAGACAATTTTTTAAGTAATATGTGGGCTCTAAGCCTGTTTTTAAGCTCTTTACTTGTTAACAATAGAGTTCGCTGACAGCGCATGCACATTGTCTCAGACGAAACCTAAAAACAGCTATAGAAGATATTTTAACACTAGCCACATATTGTGCCCACCAAGCAAGATTACACCTCCCAAGAAGGGGCACGGGGACCGTACCCAACATTTATTCAAACAAGCATTGGCAACGCCAATAGGTCTTGCTAATGCTAAAACCTTTGGCTTTGTCAATGTATTTCAGCCATGTTGTAGAATTGCGCAGCTACTGTGCAGTATGGCTTAAAGTTGTAAAAAAAGCGCTATAATGCTGCCAGAGCTGACTGCTTCATATCGCTTTTTTATGGTGGGTGAGATGGGCAATGCAGACAACGGTAAGGAGGGTGGGAAGGAACGGACAATACCAACACACAGGGAGATAGGGAATTAAAGGGTAACGGGACATTTAAAAAAAGCGCTATGATGCAGCCAATGCTGGCCATGATAGCACTTTTTTCTTTTGGTGGGTGAAGGGTGGGTAACATGGACAACAGGAGGGTGAGTGGTGGGTGGGAAGGGAAGAAGCAACATGGACAAGAGGTGATGGGAGGGAAAGACGCAACACAGACAACAGGGGTGGGAGTCATAGGGGAAGAAGCAACATGGACAACAGGGGGTGGGAGCAGAAGAAGCAACACAGACAACGGAGCTGGGAGGGGATGAAGCTACACGGACAAGAGCGAGTGAGAGGACAAAAGCAATAAGGACATGGAGGTGGGATAGGAAGAAGCAACATGGAGAAAAAAAATAGTACCTCAATCACAGCGCAACCAGCAAAAGGAACGCAATCAAGCAGAAGCAATCAGAGCTTGGTCCGTGCTCCAGCCGAAAGAAGAGAAAGTGAAGACAGCATGTTCTGGACAATTAGAGGGCTGCTGCAAAAGAGGGTTTCTCTGTAGGGATGAATTCACAAATGATTTTTTATTTTTATTTTTATTGAGCAGAGCATTAAGTACATAGTATACATAAAAAATATTCTTTAAAACCATTAATCCATTATCTTATTCATTTCATGGCAAAAAAAATCTTTCTAAGCAAATGTGACTATCGCTGCTTGTAACATCGAGAATACTTCCATCAACATGACAATGTACAAAAACCCTGGAATCAAATACAATAATAAAAGTGCTAATGCGTCTAAAGTGCAACGACAGAGAAAAGTGCTAGTGCTTCTACGATAAATACTGGTCTGTCTAACCAGGGAAGTCACATAGATCATATCATCCATCAAGAATACTTTCATTAAAATAACAATGTGCAAAAACCCTAGAAGCAGATACAAGAATAAAAGTGCTAGTGCATCTAAAGTGCAACTACAAAGAAAAGTGCTAGTGCTTCAACAATAAATACTGGTTTATCTAACCACAGAAGTCACATAGATCATATCATCCATAACTAGAGTTAATTTCCCTCCTTCTGCTTTTCAAGATTATCCAAAAACTTCAATTTCTTACAAAATTGTTTTTATAGCTCCCGCCCGTCTAGCATATGCTTCTTGGAAATTCCGAATCCTTTTCATTTTATGAAACCACTTTAAATGTGAAGAAACATCACTAGATTTCCAATTCTGCAGGATTAGGGATCGGGCTACAGTACAAGAGATAAATAAGAAAACTTCTTCCACTTTCCATAACAATATTCCGCCCTTGTATAGTCCAAACAAAACTGCCTCAACCTCGGGCTGAACTCTCTTCCCTATTGCTAATTCTATGTCGGCAAATATAGCTATTCAGAAGAGTTCTAACCGTGGACAATTATAGAAAATGTGGTGCCACCCTCCTGCTCCATTGGCCAGACATCGGAAGCATTTGTTTTCAACTTCAGGATACCTTTTTTGCATAGCTTCCGGAGTCAAATAGGAGAGCCAACGTGATAAAAAGGCCATCCTTTTAAAATTGGCCGCGCGCAAGGATGTGCTTCCTAGATAGGATATAGCTTCCCAATCCTTACGAGATAAGATACATTGTGTCTCACGACCTATTTTGGCCAAATGGGCCTCTATCAGAGGGACATGCCCCTGGTGATGTAGCAATCGATACCAGTTCCCTACCCCTTTTACTTTGGCCCCATAGAGTGCCACCAGAAGATCATTGGGGATATCAAAAATGCCATTAATTATTTTTTTTTTTAAATGAACAATTTGCAGATATTAAAAAAAAACGGTTTCCTAGGATTTTCTGCCCTAGTCATTACCTCTTCCCAAGTAATCATCCTATTCTGGATGCCAAAATGTCTTAGCTCCTGTAGCCCACAATCTTCCCAATTTTTTTAATGGTTTTCCCGGAATTGGAGACCAAGGCTAGTGCATTCTGTTAATCCCAAATATTTCAAGCCCGAGGAGCCAGTTTGTTAAAAAATAGGACTGAAGTCTAGAAGAATATTCCTTTAAAGCCTTGTATCTGGTTTTTTTAGGAAGTTTGGAGGTTTTTAAAAACACTCGACTTTGACAATGGATTTCTTGTAACATTTTGTCAATAAAAAAACTATCTCAATTACATTTAGATCCTATCAGGCCTGCCCTTATATCCAAAAAGCAGCCTCATAATATGTTTTTAGATGAGGCATAGCTAGCCCCCCTTGTATGATTGGTAATTGTACTACAGACAACTTTACCCAAGCTGTGTTTTTTCCCCAAACAAATTCTCTCATCAATATTTCCATTTCTTTAAAAAAAGACGTATTTACTTTTAAAGGGACATTACTAAAAAGAAATGTAAGCAACGGAAGTATAGACATTTTAATTCAAGAAACTCTACCAATTAATGATAAGGGGAGAAAAAGCCATTGAGCCAAAAGTTTTTTAATTTAACTTTCATTCTTATATAATTAAGTTTAAATAACTTAATAATGCCTAGAAACGTATCTCCCAAGGTATCTAATTGGGTCTTGTTTAATAGCTTGAACCCGCAGACATTGAGGTAGAAGATTAAGATCTGCATTGAGGGCTAGGTCCTCAGTTTTATAAGAGTTTATTTTGTAGCCCCCAATTACTTCAAAGTCTCTAAATTCCCTCAATACAGTCTCCATATTAGCTTTGTCTGGCATTAAGTATCAAATTATATCGTCTGCGAATAATTTCAACTTTGACATAGCCAAGATGGGGGGTCGAATAGCAGCATTATTCCTGATTTTAATTGCCAGAGGCTCAATAAAAAATGTAAAAAGTAATGGTGAAAGCGGGCAGCCCTGTCTTGTCCCCCGGTTTATTTTAATATTTCCAGCTTGTTTTGAATTTATGAATACCTGAGCCGAAGCCCCTTGGTAGATATTGCGTAACATACTTATCACCTCGAGGGGAAAGCCAAATTGACTGAGGGCAAAAAACAAAGTTCTCCAATTTACTAAGTCGAATGCTTTCTCCGCATCCACCATTACTATACACGCCGGGGTAGAGTTAGAATTAAAATAATCCAAAGCATGAATTAAAAACTCAGTATTAGCTGCCATTAATCTACCCGCTATAAAACCAGTTTGATCTATATGAATAGTTTCCTGGGCGGCGAATGAAAAACGTTTGGACCATACTTTCATTAAGATCTTATAATCTGAATTCAAGAGACTAATGGGCCTGTAAGAATTAACGTCGGCTGGATTTTTATCTTTTTTCACAAAAGACACTATTATCGCATCTTTAAAAGATGAGGGAACCACACCTCCATTTTTGATTAAAATTAAATACTTTTTTCAAAGGTGGAATTAATACCTTAGAAAAAACTTTATAGAATTCTATAGGAAAACCATCCTGCCCGCTAGCTTTGGCTCCCGCAGATGTTGTAATAGCTGTCAATATCTCAACAGAGTCTACCTCAGATCTTAATTGAGTGATCCGATTTTCTGAAAGTTTAGGACAGTTCACGTTAGAAAAATAGCCCAGGATCAATTCTTCCCCTATCGAATTTTCTGTCGAATAAAGTTGATAAAAGTGTTCCAAAAACACCTGTGGGATCAAATCCCCATTAACCACTTCGAGACCAGTCTGAGGGTCAAGCACCTTAGTTATTATAGCTGCTTCTTGTTTTTTCTTAGTGGCGTTAGCCAGAAGTTTGCCTACTAACTGGCTATCCTCATAAACCTTTTGTTGATACATTTTTGAGCTGGAAATCTCTTCTAGAGTGAAAAAGTCCCTCAGATCTGATCTAGTCCGTTCGAGTTGGTTAGGACGTTGCTGGAGCTGGAGAGCGTATTCTATTTCGGCTGCAGTTTGCAGCTCAACTATTTTGAGCCTCTGAACGTTTGATCGAGCAGTCGTATAGGCAATTATTTGCCCACGAGCTGCCGCCTTGAACCCACCCCACACCGAAAAAGGATCTGCCGTGTTTTCATTGATTAAAAAAAATTCCAAGATCCATGCCTCAAAATTTTTCACCCAATCCTGATCCTGGAGGAGACGGTCCAGCTGCCACCTGGGCCGTTCTCTATTCGCCCCTACAAACCTAAATTCAAGCCCTACAAAAGCATGATCAGAGGAGGGATTACACCCAATATCTATGTCCATGATCTGAAGGGATCTGGATGTAAAAAAATAGTCAATTTGAGATGCCGTTCTAAAACGATGTGAATAGCAGGTAAAAAAGATTTTATCAGGATTCCTATCTCGCCAGGGATCTATTAGTTGATACTCTAGCTTAATGGCCTCCACCATTTTTTTTGTATTGGGTTTTAATTGTTTTTTATTTTTGTTTGAGGTGTCCTTCGTTAAATCCTGAATATAATTAAAATCACCTCCTATGATGAACTGTCCAGGGGCTCCTCTCATAAGCTCATTAATTTTAACCAGACTGGAGGGATCATCCGAAACCGGGCCATAATAGGATATAAAATTCAAAATCTTTCCATTTACCTTCATTACCACCCAGATCCATCTCCCTTAAGGGTCCCTATGAATTTGAAACGGTTCCCATGGTATTTTTCTAGAGAAGTAAATAGCAACCCCTCTCTGGGCGATACCAGCAGATGCAAAAAAGGCATTCGAAAAAATCCTGGGTAAAAACAATTTAGGGAAATTAGTTTTCAAATGTGTCTCCTGTAAGAACAAAACTTGAGGATCCAAGGATGCCAACCATTTTATGAGTGCCCCATACTTTTGCTTATTTAAAATTCCGTTGGCATTAACTGATAAGATCTTAATTTTACTGGTTTCTATTAGTTTTTTCGTAATGATTTAATATTTGCACCTTATTGCTCTGCTCTTTTCTCTGCGATGAATTCCCCCCCCCCCCTCTTCCCCCCACGAACCCGCCCTTCGAAATGTGAGAACATCCCCTTTAACCACGCAACCCACAATTCGCACCCTATCCCTTGTCTTCTGGGTGTCTGGAATTACACCCCCGGTGATTCCACTGTCCCCCCACCCCCCAACACCATCCGAAATACAGAACTCCCCCCTATAATGTTTTTTTTTCCATTTTCTTCCCCGATTAAGGGGAGATACCGATTAGCCCCTATACATCAAAGACACTTCACGGGACTATTTCTTGTAAAATATACGAGTCTTAACGTATACAGACTCTATACTACTCTTTTAATTTCCTGGTCCGCTCAAAATCTCTTTTAGTAATGCCTGAGCTTCTTCTAAATCTGAAAACATAAAAAAACTTGCCCTTGACTAGAACCCTCAATTTCGACTGCTGGGCAATAGAGGCTTGGGCGCCATGGGCTTTAAACAAGTGAAGAAGCTTAACAAATTCTTTTCTTCTACGAGCGGCAGTGGCAGTCTGTGAGGGGGTGTCGAGCGACTCCCATCCAGCGGCCATATATCGTAAAGGAGACTACTCACATGGAAGAGTTAAGACCCCGATGCCACATTCTCTCACGACGTCCTCCAGGAGGATAAACACACCCCTCCGTATTTCATCCATACAGGGACCTCTTCCTCATGACGTCACCGAAGACGGAGGGAACAACCCCGGAAGCAGTGACCCGGCGACAGAGAAAAGGGACCAATCTCACCACAACGAGGAGGAAGACGCCGGAGGGAGACGGAGATCGGAGAGTAGCGACACGGAGACACAGGAGATCGCGGAAACGGAAGAGGACGAAGATACCAGGCAGAGCAGCGGAGAAGACGAAGAGGACGACGAGCGGTGGTGCGAAGACTGGTGGTCCCTGCAGGAGGAGGCTGGAGAGCGGCCGCAACTCCGGGGGAGAGTTGCGGCGGAGCCGGTGAGTACCCCGATTCAGGGACCGGAGGGAGACAGTGAGGGGGAGGAGAAGGGAGGGGAGGAATCTGGGTAAGAATCGTAGGAGGGGCGTCCCACAGACATAATCAGCAGTATTCACCCCTGATATACCCGTGAGATGTGATAGGAATCATCGCGTACCCCTGCTCCCATCCTTATCCCTTCGACACTTAAAAATCCCCTACCCTCACAAGTGATCCTGACCGGCCAAACACTCGTAAATTGTATCACCCACTGGATATGGTGACGGGTTTGCCCAGTATGGGTTTGTGGTGAAAAGATAGGACTGACGGCTCCTTTTGTCTCTCGTTTATCCCTATGAGCCTCCGTGGGAGACCCGAAGACCCAGAAGCAGCCCGACCCGACGGGGAAGTTAAAGAGACCACCGTACCTCTTACAAGCGAACGACCGCCCGGAGATCCCGAGGGATTGCTTACATCCTCTTGTCCTATTTCTGACTTTGATAATAAAAGCCAACAACTGGCTCACTATATACAGCCTCCTCGTCTGTTTATCCGGCCCGCACTCCCACACAGTCATATCTGAGAATATTCGACATTTAGTAGTTTCATTTACAAGAAACTGTCTCTGCTGGATAGCCTTGGACAATATCCTTTCCTTAATTCTGAAGTCCGCAAGATTTAACAGAATTGTGGAGTTGGGGAAGGGATGAGCTGGAACACGATGTGCCCTAGTGACTGTCAAATCTCCTTCGAACTCTGGGAGAACTGTTTGTTTGATAAAGGAATTGACCCATTGTAGGGTTTGTGAGCCTTCAATACCTTCCGGAACTCCTACGATCCTGAGGTTTGACCTCCTAGAGTAGTTTTCTAACTCTTCCAGCTTATTCTCCAAATAGTTCTTTTTTTTTGTAGCCTCTTTAACTTCCCCAGTAACTATGTTCATTTGATCTTCCAGAGCTGAAATTCTAATTTCTGCCTCCTGGAGTTTGGCAGGAAAACCTGACATTGCCTCTTCAATCTTCCCTAGTCGTAAATGCAGCACAGCAATTTCCAATCTCTGGGTCCTTTTTATCTCACGAACCTCATCCAGTATGAGATTGAGCATATCTCTAATGTCCAAATGGCATGCACCCGATGTTTCTGTGCTTTGTATAAAATTATCCTGAAAATCAGTGATATCAGTGTTGTCGCTGGACGTTTTTTCTGACATAGAAGCCTCCTGGATCAGTACGCCTTCAGGTGGAATTGAATTCTGCGGCGACGACGCTGAAAGACTTGTGGGTGCTGAAGGGACCCCTAATTCTGGACTTTGGACTGGAGCTTGACCCTGATTGAGGCACTTAGCTGACTCAAGGACTATCTGATAATCCGACTCTTGAATACGTTGGCGTCTCTCTGAATCTAGAGATGTTGAATTCATTGATACTGAGGACGGCACGAGTTCTACTGAGTGATCTTCAGCTGTTTTTGAGGTTAGCGGAGTTAACAAGGGAGGTTGAATGATAGCTTTTTAAAAGAACAATGGAAATTGTTTAGTCTCATTTAGTTTTTCCTTTAAGCTATCCAATGCAACATTATCTTGTTCTGTCCCCGAGGGAGTGGTTGAGGGCAGCTCTTCTTCTGAGGTCTCAAGAGTGCTGTCAAGGCCAGAGGGATTAGTAGTATTTTCATTGTTGGCCAAACGTGCGGCTTCTTTTGCCTGCGCTAGGCGTGTTTTAGTCTTTAAACGAGCTGCTGAGTCAGATTTTGCGCCGGCATGTTTTGCAGGTTTACCCATTTTTGTTAACTTTTCCTTCGTTTTTCTTAACATTTGACAATTTTCGTTATTAATTTTTTTTTTTTTACGCCAAATGACTCTTAGTGAGGCTCCTTCACCCCTTCATATATATCATTTTTTTTAGAGTCACTCCCTAGTCACGCCAACCAGAAGGCCCAGAAGCCCACTCAATTACAATTTCACGGCCAAGCCCTCTTTCACCATAATCTTATCGTATTACTCTTCCAATGTATTGAGAAGGTGTAGGGGAGAAAATTAGGTTTCTAAATGACCTGACTCACTGCAGTACTCAAATCAACAGCACAGGCACAGGCGCAGACACTGGCACAGATGCACCGTGCCTCCTGGAGAAAGTAAAAAGTATCGTGACTCACGCCTTTTTTTTTTAAATTATGTATTCTCACCCTTGCTGCGTCTTCATTCACCCAGACAGGACTTTTTTTTTTTACTGTGGGGGGGGCTGTTTTTTTCTTTATCCTTCTCCCCTAAACACAGCACATCGTCATTTATTTTCCCTCCGGTGTGAACACAACATCCAACACGGTCATATCCTCAAACTGCTCCGCTGTCCTGCAACCCGCCTCACCCTCACCATCCAGCGCGAGGCAGAAAACCGGCTGAAGACAGGATACCGCCGATACTCCCAGAGACACCAGTAGCCGCAGTTGAGGAGCAGAAATCACCTGCAAATCACTCGCGAGTTAAAAATTATCAAACTCTCGCACTCGTTTAGTTGGATCCATGTTATTCCTCATTTTCCGCGATGCAGGTGGATGCCCCCCGGTGCCTTGCAACGCACGCCGTCAATCCAGAGTTCACTCCAGACTCGAAAGCCAAAGCCTGCGCCCCTCCGGATCACCAGGATCGCCGCCGACACCACCCAGAGGCTCCGGAGCTCGCATCACCCACGAGACACCAGCCGCGGCCGAAAAGGAGCAGGAAACGCCCATGAAACGGAGGCGAATCACTCGCGGCTCCAAGCTGACTCAGCACACCAGACCAGGTAGCACTCGCCATGTTGGGGGGGTGGGGCAGTGGTCACCTTCGGCTATCCGGAGGCGCGGTTCTCCGGCATGACCTTCACAAATGATTTAGTCAACAAAAATACCATGTTAGAGGACAGACAGTATAGTTCAGAGAAGAATGTTACTTCAGATTATGTTGCACACATCCTTTCACAGCCATACATCAAAGCATTACAGCAATTGTGCATAGTAAATACATACAACATGTTCTGTAATACATACTGGAACATTTATTTAACCAATCAAACATTCATTTTATCATAGAGATTTCAAATACACTCTGTTCTTGTTGTTCAGTCATTTAGTGCAAAGGCACCTTTCTATTTCGCCATGTGGTCCAGCCGATTGGTTGCATGGCTACCAGTCCTGAAGATGTATGGCCCTTGTTCTGTCTCTCTAGTTTGAGTCAGGAGGCATCCTCCTGCCCATATGCAATTTTCTCCTAGGAAGTTTCCACTTCCCTATTAGTAGAAAAATTACATCTCATGGTAAAAAACAGACAGTTTAGTGAAATGCAGACTTCCAGAGCATCAACCAGGAAACCAACAAGGCAGTGATTGATTTCCAGTCGTCGCCCCATTCTTCTCAATGTAGGAGCCTTTCAAAAACAATGTTTTTATGCATCTCCACAAGTTTTCTTTTCAAATGTTTTTATTGACAACACAGTTTTCATGTTACAGCAAATGTCTGTGAAGCTTCGATTACATGATGCATGCATACATTATCACAACAAGGTAAGTGTATTGCATTAGATTTGTATGCATCATTGCGCAGTTCATGATAATAGTTACAGGATTTACTGTGCAGCCTTCAACTATGTAGCGAAATAAAGACGTGAGAAAGAAATGGAAAAAAAGGAAAAGAATAATCAAATGAGGAACATTAAATGAGTCAACAAATTGAGAGCTCTGAAGTCCATGAGAGACAGATAGTAGGATATGGAGACTTCACGCTTTCTCCTTATAGTTGCAATAGGGACCTGTACAGCATATGGTCCGGTACGGCCTACCGCCCCCTCCTCCCCTCTGCTGTGACAGAAATCAACTTAAACCTTTGTTTGGAATAGGGGGTCGTAGACCCCCGATCGTATTTATTAACAAACACACATATTTGCAAACAAATATACAATTACGCAGAAATGACAAGACAGGATTCGGTACATTTGATTCATTCCTAGCTTTAACAAAACTCTAATACATAATGTTCCTATCCTAGTCTAAGCATATTGCTGATCACATTTCTGCGTATTCCTTTGGGCCTACGGCAAGGTCAACACGCTGGCCCCTCCCCCTTTAATCCAAATTGTCCCGCGCCCCCTAACCAGGGTGCGCATGCGCAGGGGGCCCAGCTGACCCGGAAGTACTTCCCACCAGGCAACCCCCATACATTCAAGACTCACTCCATAAAGGGGCCATGCAGACAGCGCAGCTTACTTACGCCCGCGTGCGTGGTGGATAACCAGCCAATGGAAAGCGTAACCCCTACTTTGGCCCCGCTCCGTTCCAACCAACCGGTTGGAACTGCCCCTGGAGTCTGGTGAGAGCCACATGCCCCTCCCCTCTGGGCGCCCCACTTAATAAGGCGCCCCAAATGATTAGTAAATTTAGTCTGTCCAACCGATGACCTTACCGCCTGACTCGAAATACCGCCTAAAAACACGACAAAAAAAAGGCATTTATATTCACTACTTTCAACTCATCTTCATAATTGACACCCTGTGGAAAAACACATTAACCATATTTTGCTTCAAAACAAACATCTATCTCAGGGATGGTGGGTGGGGAAAAAGGTTAGAGATCCTCCCGAGGGAGGGGGCACACGCGATGGGTGTGCTACCGAGGGGAGCGGAGTGCAAAGAGACTGCAATTTGCCCTCCCCCCAGTTTTAAAGGATCGCCCAGCCACCAGCTGGAACTGGTTTCCGGCAAAGGGTCACCCGCGACCCGGAAGTGATCGGATCACTTCCGGGGCGTGGAGGAGCCTTCCATGACCCGGAAGTGATCCAATCACTTCCGGGGCACGGCCCCCAACCAATGCGGGGGCACCGGGACGGGCGAGAGACGGGGGCACGGCCGACCACCATAATGGCGGCGGGGCTGATGCCGGCCCCACCTTCCTCTATGGTCCGGTACAGCCTACCGCCCCCTCCTCCCCTCTGCTGTGACAGAAATCAACTTAAACCTTTGTTTGGAATAGGGGGTCGTAGACTCCCAATCGTATTTATCAACAAAACACACATATTTGCAAACAAATATACAATTACGCAGAAATGACAAGACAGGATTCGGTACATTTGATTCATTCCTAGCTTTAACAAAACTCTAATACATAATGTTCCTATCCTAGTCTAAGCATATTGCTGATCACATTTCTGCGTATTCCTTTGGACCAACGGCAAGGTCAACACGCTGGCCCCTCCCCCTTTAATCCAAATTGTCCTGCGCCCCCTAACCAGGGTGCGCATGCGAAGGGGGCCCAGCTGATCCGGAAGTACTTCCCACCAGGCAACCCCCATACGTTCAAGATTTACTCCATAAAGGGGCCATGCAGACAGCGCAGCTTACTTACGCCCGTGTGCAGGTGGCCAACCAGTCAATGGAAAGCGTAACCCCCCTTTGGCCCCGCACCGTTCCAACCAACCGGTTGTAACTGCCCCTGGAGTCTGGTGAGAGCCACATGTCCCTCCCCTCTGGGCACCCCACTTAATAAGGCGCCCCAAAAGATTAGTAAATTTAGTCTGTCCAACCGATGACCTTACCGCACAGGCCTGCATAGTAGACCGACTATCAGGTCCCCCCCAAAACCCAAGGTCATACTCACCATTGAAATTGGTCCAGCCAAGCTAAAATGTTGCCCAGGAATATCTCGTTCCCCATCTCACAAGTAGCAGACGTCCCCCTTTATGCACCCATGAGCAATAACTTGTAATCTGGGGGTCCTGAACAGCTTGTCTATTTTATTATTGATCCTCTGAACCGAGTGATTGAGAGCCCTCACTGATTCCCCTCCCCGCCACTGAAGCCTTGGTATCATGTGTGACCACACATGAACCGCACCTGGGCAGCGCCTGGCCAGCCTTGCTGACTCTGACAGCACTGTTTCAATCAGGATCCTCCTATTTAGGTGCACCAAGTCGTTACCACCAAGATGTAAAATGATAGCGTCGGGGGGAGTGCCTAAGGAAGCAAGCATGTGACCTATCCGTTCCCTGAACCGGTCGAAACGCAGCCCCCCGTGCCCAAAAAAGGAGACCCTGAAACCTAACTGCTTTGCGTGCGCTGACCCATTTCCTGCAATAAAAAAGTTACTTAGACGAGAGACATGCGAATGGCCGAAAATACATGCATGACGTTCCAACTTGGCGTCTGGAGAATTGACTTTTGTCTTGGTCGCGTCTACTTGTTGGTGAGGTGTCGCTGTCTCTCTTCCTGCGTGACAGGCCGAGGGAACTGACAATAAAACAGGGAAAATAGTGCCATCAGTACCATCGTCATGGAATGTTATAACATATGTACTCGCACATAGCGCCTGAAACAGTTGGAGGACCACCACCGAATCCTCTGTACCTCCCCTTCCCCGTGCGACTGCCTCGGTGGCGGCACCTATTCTGAAGGATAGTGTTCCAAAATAACTGGAATCCAGCCCCGCTCTGCCCACCGCCATATCCAAGACCCGTTTAAATTGAAATTTGGTCAGCGGGTCCACCCCGTGTGCATTAACAGTGGGCCCCTCCTGTTACTTGGTCTGAATGGCAAAAACGCTTCCATATGTGACACCGGGCAGCAAGGGTTCCCCGGTGCCCGCCGCAGAACCACTACCTAACACCTCCCTTCCTGATCTGTCTTGGATCTCCGAATAGTAACCTGCAAGGCATAGTTATGCAAGCGTATGTCACTGAGCTGCAGGCCTCCCCCCAGGTCCCCTTTATTCTTAGCCACCAATTCCCCTATCCTAAAAGCACCATAGAAAGCTAAGGTGAAAGCTGCCTTGAACAATAAACATTCCGTCACGGTAGTGCAGGTCTGCTCTAACACACCTAAAATTGATGCCAAGGTAGTAAGACCTATCCGGCGTCTAGTGTCAGCCGCGGACCCCTGTAAGCGCTGCCAACCTTTTAATGCTTTGCGCGCTACGAATGTCTGAGTAGGGTCCCGCCTGCCGTTCATTTGTGCAAAAAAGGAAATGGCTGCCATGTGTCTCCTAGCTGACCCCACTGCCCGCCCTTCATCCCGCAAGGTTTGCAAGTAAGCGCACACCCTAGCCGAATCCGCCCAATGCCCCTCCCCCTGATCCTTTAAGAAATTGCAGTATGCCCCAAACGCCCCTTCATATGCCTTCCTTGTTCCTGGCGCTAGGCTAGCTGCCACCAAGTCCGGTAAGTGGGGGCACCAATCTGCCAGAGCTGCTCGGGGAAAGGCGTTGGGTGTGATGCTGTTCCCGGGAGATGAGATCTGAAAACCTGCATCTTGAAACGAGACACTGCGTCAGCAGCGTGATTCAATACCCCCGGGACATGTTTTGCCCTAAACTGTAGATTTAACTGCATGCATTTCAAAACTATCTCCTTGATTAAACGGAGGATCATTTTACATTTTGCTGACTGACTGTTTATGCATTCCACCACCGACTTGTTGTCGGACCAGAAAACAACGGCTTTGTTTCCAAGTTGTTCCGGCCAGACGAACAATGCCACCCAGATGGGGAACAATTCAAGGAAACCAATGTTCGACGTGAGTCCAGCGTCAATCCACCATGCCGGCCAATGCTGCGCCACCCACTGCGTGCCCAGAATGGCGCTGAACCCCTCACTGCCCGCGGAGTCTGTCATTAAACCCAACTCTGCACAGGAGGTGATTGGGCCGGGCCACAGGACAGAGCGATTGAAGTCCCGCAGAAATGCCAACCAAATACGCATATCCTGCTTGACCACTTCGCTCAATCGGGTGTGGTGGTGCTTCTGCTTCAGGCCAGACATTGCTTGCGCAATGGATTTTGAAAAAGGGCGTGCCATTGGTATGATACGCAATGCAAAATTCAGTTGACCTACCATTTGCTGCAACTGATGCAACGTTACCCTTTTGGTTTCTAGACATTGCCTCAGTGAGTCTCCAAACCTTTTCACTTTGTCATTGGGAAGCCGTGAGCACCCCACGACTGAGTCTCGCTCGTTCCCCAGGAACTCTATGACCGCGGCTGGTCCAACGGTTTTTCCCTGTGCTAGTGGCACCCCAAAACTCTTCATCAGTGCACAAAATTGCTCCAGCGCCTGCCCACACACCGTGCTCCCTGGTGGCCCCAGAAAAAGGAAGTCATCAAGGTAATGCAGCACATGCCTATGCCCCGTCACCTGTCTGAAAGACCATTCTAGGAAAGTGCTAAACATTTCAAAATATGCGCACGACACAGAACACCCCATAGGCATGCACATGTCCATGAAGAACTTGCCCTCGAACTGGAAACCAAGTAGGTGGAAATCGCTCGGGTGAACGGGCAGCAGCCTAAAAGCCGATTCTATGTCCGATTTAGCCATCAGCTCCCCTGGGCCCAAACCCCTCAAGAGTTCAATTGCCTGATCAACAGATGCATAACGTACAGAGCAGAATCCCTCATCAATGGAGTCATTTACCGACCGCCCCTTTAGCGCTGATAAATTGTGAATCAGCCTGAATTCTCCTGGTTCCTTCTTTGGGATCACCCCCAGGGGAGAACACACAAAGTTATGCACAGGAATCTTGTCGAACAGCCCCGCCACTCTGCCCAATCTACATTCTTTCTCAATTTTGGCCGCCGCCACCCTAGTGTTCTGCGTGACCGACAATTGGTTCCTGCAAAAGGGGGGACCCACAAAATCTGCCACTGGGATTCTAAACCCCTCCCTGAAACCTTCCACCAGCATCCTTGCCGTGGACGTGCATTTGTATCTGTTTAACCAGGGCATCATTGCGTGCAGAAGAATCGGGGACCTAGCTTTGCTGGAAACACCTTCAATCCAATTTTTTGGCCCCTCTATCCCTCTGCTTTTTAAGACATTTTGCCTCGGCATGCCCTGAGTTGCCACAGAAACTGCACGTGTGTTTAAATCTGCATGTCCCTGGTGGCCTATCGCAGGTGCGCCTATTGAAGTCCCAACAGCATCCCTTCTTCCCAGCCCCCCCATCTGGTGCAGATGAGGGGAACGACCAAAAGGGCTGCAGCCTTGGCGCGTCCCTTGCAGGCTCTGCTGTCAGTCCGCCCAAATGATCTAACCAAGCTATCCCCTCCACCTGATTCCATTTTAGAGTAGGATCGGATGCCCTGATGCGCCTGAATTTTTTGTCATATTCCAACCACCCCGTGCCCCCCTTCGTTGCCTGCGCCATGCTGATCCTAGACAAATAACAAGACATTGCGGGCGCCTCCTCCGGGAAACGCTCCGTCATCACAGCCATGTAAATATTGAACGCCAGCATCCAATGCCTGATGTTCTCCTCCACCCTGTACTTCAGCATTTCATTCGCCCATTCACGCCCGGGCATATAATCTTTCTTCCTCCTCATCTCTTCCCTCTCAACCTCATCTATTAAGAGTGAAAAAATGTCAATATACGTCCCCTTCCAAATTCTCTCCTTAACCTCCTGTGACAAATGGTGGGACAGCAATTCATACGATGTGCGCGATTCGCCCGCACCTAACAACGGCAATGTCTGCGGCTTACCATGCGAAAGTCCTGCAGTGTCTTTGGGGATCATGACCAATGGAACTTCTTTAAGCTTGTTCTGGTCGATTAGCTGCCTTGCCTTTTCCAGTGCGTCCGCCCCGGCAACACCCGCTGCACTCAAATTCAACCCCATGCCCCCAAGCCAGGGAAGCACGGCTGCTAGGCTGGAGACAAAATCAACCGGAAGTGTTGGTACCCCCCCAAGTGCGGGTGGAACATTTAACGACACATTGGGCACCCCAGGCACTGGTACCCCCCCTGTGAGGCTAGGAGTTACTGGTGCTGGTGGCGAAACAGTATGCGTCGGGGGCACTGGAGGTAATGCAGGGACCACGGGACCTGGCATCCCTACCGGTTCTACGTGTGAAGGCGCGCTTGCCGGCGGGTTAGGGGACGCGGGCACTACAGGCAGAGCAGGGCCCCCCCCTCACCGCTCCCAGGGACAACCTGCGTTCCCTTCTTTGCCTTATTCTTTTTAGGCAGGGGCGGGAAAGCTTCTCGAGGGGGTAAAGCGTCCCTGCGTGACCTCCCCGAAGACCCCTCCTGTGCATCCAGCCTGTCCGCCAGCTGTGCCATGGTGCTATCCATCTCCCCAATCTTTCTCATCAGGGCGTCTAACACATTCCCAATATCTGGACGCCGTTCACCGCGCTTAACCTTTGGGGGCATGGCCACCTACTCTGGCAACTTTTACCGCTTGTTGTTGGAGGAAAACACGACCGGTCACAGCACCCACGCTACCAGAGCCTTAATACTGGCTAGCCCAGCAAGGCAGGTGAGCAATCGGCTCCAACCCGCTTGACTCCTAGCAGCGCTAGGATGCAGGCCCTGTACGTGTCCTCAGGCACCCTCAGTGACGGCAGGCCCTCTCGTCCTCGAGCGTCCCTCCCGATGTGTGCAAAAACGGCAGATCCTCCTTCGATGACTCCCGCCGAAACGAGATCTCCGACGCGCTGCTCCGTGCTCTCTCACGCTCGTCGCTGCCAGGAAACCAAATTGCACCGCGGAGACCGGCGAGACCGCAGCCGACAACACTGTATGGGAAATGAAGGAAAAAGGTTAGAGATCCTCCCGAGGGAGGGGGCACACGCGACGGGTGTGCTACCGAGGGGAGCGGAGTGCAAAGAGACTGCACTTCGCGCTCCCACCGGTTTTAAAGGATCGCCCAGCCACCAGCTGGAACTGGTTTCCGGCAAAGGGTCACCCGCGACCCGGAAGTGATCGGATCACTTCCGGGGCGTGGAGGAGCCTTCCATGAACCGGAAGTGATCCAATCACTTCCGGGGCACGGCCCCGATCAATGCGGGGGCACCGGGACGGGCGAGAGACGGGGGCACGGCCGACCACCATAATGGCGGCGGGGCCGATGCCGGCCCCACCTTCCTCTTCTAGCATGTGTGTGTACAACTACATAGAGGTGTCAAATTTGTCAGACAGGTGTTCGCCTTGCAGGCCACAGGAAGGAAAGGGTTGCTGGAAGTGGGCCATTTAGACAGCTGGTCACTGGGGTGGGCTGTATCAGGTGGTGTGTGGGGAACGTTGTGCAGTGAGGGGTAACAGTGGGGCAATCACTATACCATCTATTGATGTTCAATGGGTGGGTGGATGTGAGTGAGATCTCATATGCTGTTGGTGGTTGGTGGTTGTTCTTCCGTTTTGGCTTTGCAGAAAAGTCTCCCAGCATTCACCCCCGTGCGGGAATCGCCCTTCATGCGGAATAGTCTGAGGGTGTGCGCCTTAGCCCTAGTTCATGTCAGTAAAACACAAAGCTAATCTTGGATATCTGAGGAGCGGCGGACTTCCAAGCCATGGCTATGTTGTCTTTGAACAGGAAAAAGGCCAGGTCTATGAAACGGTGCAAGTGTTTATCTCCCTTTTCCCGGGGTCATAGTCCTAGTAAACAACATTCAGTAGTGGGAGTGAAATGATGTGCTGTTAATTCGGTCACTATTGTGGAGACCCTCGTCCATGGTAGTTGCAGTGGTGTGCATGCCCACACCATGCGAATAAAATCTGCATTCTGTAGTTTGCATAGGGGGCATTCCGGGGAAAGCATTGGGAACGTGCCGGATGTGTCTTGGGGAGAGGTAGGTATGGTGAGTGTAGTTAAACTGCGTGTAGCGGAACCTACGATTGCAAAACACACTCTTTACCATCTGTAGGGAGCGGGCACAGGCGAGTGGCCGCTGCAACTCCTCATTCCATCTGGTGCGCGCCCTTGTTGCGTGATCAGGTAGAGGGATATTAAGCGGCGTGCATGAGGATGAGATGGCATGTCGCGTGCTAGTGGCGGTCAGCAATGTGCTCAATGTTTGTGACTTAGGTGCTTCAACATACCCAGTGCTCCATGTCCCATGAATTACACGTTGAAGAGCAGTATATGTTAGGAACTGACCGGCGCTCAGTCCATAAGTCTCCACAATTCCCTGGAATTACATAAACGCACCCTCATTGTAAAGATAGCCCATTTGTGTGACTGCCACGGGTCGATACGCTGCTCCACCTGAAGTAGCAGCAGTAAGTCCCAAATTGAAATTGATGGAGAATATGGGAGTGTTGGGCCCTTGGGTGTACATATCTGTGACAACAGGAACGGGCTATCGTGATCTGTCTGAATTCATGTGTTGGTAGGATGGTGGAATAAGACAGCCAGGTGCAAGTGCTCGTTAGACCCAGCTCAGGAATCCGGTCCAAACCCCATGTTGGTGAGGGCTGAGAAAAGAAAATCCCAACCCAGGGTGTTGAATACTTTTTCTATGTCTAACGACAGCACAACCCGGGCAACAGCATCCATCTGCGTGTTAAGTAGGAGGCGCAGAAGGTGGCGTACATTCAGAAATGTGCTGCATCATGGGATAAACCCAGATTGATCAGTGTGAAGCAGCAGCTGTATGACAGGCAGGAGACGGTTCGCCTGGATGCTGCCCAGGATTGTACAATCTAGGTTAAGCAGGGAGAGGGGGCAAACATCCAATGGGTCTCTACCAGGCTAGGGTAGAACTAAAATTAGGGCCTCACATAGCCGGTCTGGCAGGAGACCCCACTCCTTGGCTTCATTAAAGACATCAAGGAGGCGTTGGGTGGTCTGGGTAAGGAAAGTGGTGTAGTACTCAATTGGTAAGCCAACAGTGCAGGGGTCTTGTTATGAGCAGTCTGGGATCTGGCTCTACACACCTCCTCGAGTTGCAGTGGTTCATCCAGCTCAGGCTGTTGCAAGGCGTTCAGTCGTGTCAACTGGAAAGTGTCAAAGAATTCCCGCATGCGGCACGGTGGTGGAATTGCAGGGAAAGCATAAAGCTCTTGATAATAGCCTCGGAAAGCTTTGTTGATGTCCAGCTGTGTAGTAAGCTGCACTCCACCAGCCAAGCAGATTGCACCTATGGAAGTGTGCTGCTTGTCCTCTCACACGAGCCACACTAGCAGTCTTCCTGAGCGGTCCCCTTTGGTGTGCTGCAGGGCCGTGTGCTGATTGTAATCATGTTTGCTTAAGGTTTGCTCTGCCTCACTGCACCACCTGCACAGCTGTTGGAGCTGTTCAGTGGAGGCTGCCTAGTTGGTCGCCGGTATTTCCAGTGAGTGAACGTCACGCTCGATGGTCAAGAGGCCTTCTAATAACCCCTTACGTATCCCCCAGGAGGTCGACAGGCAGTGACCGTGAACCGCCATCTTGTGGGCATCCCACTCAACACCCGCAAGGTAGTACTGGTATTGAGCGCAAAGTATCAATCTATAGATTGGGCTAGTTCCGTGCCACAAGGTGGGTTGGACAGTACTTTCACTTGTAGGCACCAAATAGGTATAAGGAGATATGGACATCCCCATTGTAGGGTAAGCAGCAATAGGCAATGATCTGATAGGGTGGTGCCAGAAATTCCACCCCGGTCAACTGGGCACCAAGTGGGGCCGTGCTTAGCAGTAGATCAACTCTGGTGTGTACGTCGTGCACTTGTGAGTAGATGGAGTACTCGCGGTCCCTACGGGTGCAGGGGTTGCCATGCGTCCTGAAGTTGTATTTGGGTCAGCCACTGACTAAGGTATTGAGCGGCATGACTAGTAGCAGCTGTTCAGAGGGGGGGGGGGGGGCATGGAACGGTTGAGTGCCATATCTGGAATGCAATTAAAGTCTCTACCCCAGAGAGTGGGGAAAGACGGATCAGCAAGGAGTGCCGGTGTTAGAGTGTCGAGAAACTCGCCCTGGCAGGTATTGGGAGAATATACTATGGCTAGTGCTAGGGGTGCGCCATCCAGGTGGCCCTCCAAGATCACATATCTGCCTCCCTTATCCGCTTTTTGTGTGGTCACATCATATGGCACTCTTGGTGCGATCCATATAAAGACCTCGCAGGCAAAGGAGGAAGCTGAGGTGCTATGCACCGGTTCTCTCCATTTGGCGCGCAGTTTGTGTAACTCAGTGGTGTTAAGGTGTGTTTCCTCGAGCATAGCTATGTGTACATGTAGCAGCTTGAGGTAAGTGTGAATGCGATCGCGTTTTGCCAGAGTGGCCATGCCTGCATGTTTCAAGCGAGAATGTGATTTTGGGGAACATGTGTGTAAGCCTGTGCGTATGCCATGAGAGTCCTGATACGGAACGAAGGGGAGGAGCGTGCGACCCCTCAGCCCACCCTCAGACCAGCCCGTGAATTCCAGGGAAGTGCTATACTGTTATGGCGCATGCAGGCAGTCAGCAGGTACTATCATGAACACTTGCAGAGCATCTCTTAAATCACAAAAAAAAAAAATACAATTCCCCATCGGGACAGTTGCCCTCGTATGGCCCATCCAGAAAAACACCCCCAAACTATTCAGCGAAGGCAACAATAAAGAGAAAGAAACAAGCAAAAAATCAATTAACCATGGAGTCCATCTAGGAGCTTTGGAGTGGCATGGCATCAGGGTAGAGGGCCTAGGTTTGCCCGTGTTCAACAGCAACAGTGTTTGGTGAGTTGGTGATGTGGGCCCCACATTTAGGAACACCCCATAGTCTCATGTCTGATGCATCTTACCTTCAGGTTGGCAACTAGCATTGTGAGAAGGTTGCCCAGTGCCAGGCATCGACCACGACAAGCTGTGGTTTCGCACTTACAGGTCATTAGACGATCTGGGGGTGACTTTCGGGCCATGGCGACCTCCAATTGCAGAGGAGTGTGAGACACCCAAGTCCGATCCTGACTGCGATGAGTGACTGTCCTGGAGGGGGGTAAAGGAGTTCACACTCTGAAGAGAGACCTCCGCTATAGCGCGGGCCTGCTCCTCTGCCGCCTGATCCTTGGTTGGTCATGTTCCAAGAGGTCGATATCTGCGGCGCCGCAGCTTGGGCACTATCCAGTCATCGTCCGTCTGTTCCGGGGGCACTGGTTGCAACAGATCATTCACATGGAGCCATGTCCATGCGTCCTCTCCAGCGAGTGAAAGATGTGTTTTCTTTATCGATGACAGAGAGCTTGGCAGGAAGTAGAAGAGCACATTTGAGGTTCAGCTCCTGGAGGCGTTGTTTGGCTTAGGAGTATGACCCGCGATGATGTTGCACTTCCATGGTGAAATCAGGGTATCCGAGCATTCTGATAGGTCCATGGGCCTTTGGAGTGGAAGCACTGTAGAAGCAAGTCATGGTCTCAGTAGTTGAGGAGACACGCTATGAAGGGGTGTGGAGGAGCTCAAGGGAGGGAGGTGGTTAGTCTGGAGTGTGATGCCCTCTTTCAACAGACAAGAAGTTCAGCGCCTTGCCTTCCAGGACATTCTGCACTAGCCATTCCTCCAAGAACAGCTACACATTGGGGCTCAGCGCTCAGGAAATCCCATCAGGCGAATGTTGTTGCATCTGGATCTGCCCTCGCCATCCTTCGGCCTGTGGTGTAAGGTAGTGACCTCTGCCTCTACCATTTTTAGACGCTCCTGAAGTTGTTGCATCAAGGGATGCATTACTGCCAGTGCGGATTCAGTTAGAGGAGGAACAAGGAAAAAAAGGGGCAGGCACATAAGAGGGCTTGTAAAACCCTTCTTTAACCAGTTCTTTCTCACTCATGTCGCTGGCTGAAGCCAGAGTCGACCTAAGGGCTGGTCTAACATGTTAATGAGAGGGTCTTATTTCTGGCTATTTGTGGGCCTGTTTTAAGGTCTGGTTTCTACTGGTGATTTCTCATATATGGTCAGGCAAGCATTGGCATAGCCAATAGGTCTCCCCTGTGGGACCTTACAAGCATTTACCCTGAGTTGTTGGCTTTCCCAATGTTTACATAAAGTGACACAATTGAAGACTATCTGAGGCATGTTATGCCACTTACAAGAGATGACTACTCAGGAAACATTAAAATAGAATAATATTAGAAAAATATAATTCGATCGAAAGATGCAGCTCATATTGTCATTAGGAATTTTACTCGGATTTCAGTGGCCGCTCCTCCGCTAAGGCGGAGGAGCATCGCCCATTGTTTTTCAGCAATGTAAAATAGGAAAAATAAAATGCTAATAACACTATGTTATTATCATTTTATTTTTCCCTGCTGAGGCAGTTTTGCTGAGATGAGCTGCTCTGCTCACAGAGCAGCGGGGGTGGTGGGCACTCTGTAAGTGTGCCTGACAGTTTGGACGGACGTCTTGGGCTGGCCAAACAGTCATGCACACTTAGCATGTTCTCCACCCAGGCTGTTTCACAGCCTGGGTGGAGAACATGCAGAGGCTCATAGTCCCCATCTGAGCGCCGAACCACGGCGCTAAGACCAATCATGACGCTGCTGACAACAGCGTCATGATTGGCTTACGGGAGCCTGTGTGCTTCCTGCTTCCATTCTTGCTGGACTCATCAGCAAGATACGCAGAGAGACGAGGGAGGAAAGGCGAGGTGATGAGGTAAGTTTATTTTTCTACACCCCCTGCTCTGCAAGCCCCGATCCGTGCCAGCCGCCACTGGTTGTTCAGGAGAATTTTTTAAGATTTCCAGGATGATTTGTCAGTTGCTATAATGTCAAATTATCACTGAAATCACAAGAGTTAATGAAGATGAAAATGTGCATAAATAATGTGCATAGTGTCCCAAAATCTAAAACACTATGGTGCCGATTCCGATCTCGCTCAGATGGCTCTCACAGAGTCATCCGCAGCCTTACCTTCTGACCAACTCGGTCCAGGAGCCGGTCCATCCAAGTGAGGAAGTACAATGCGCAAATGTGTCCATTTCCCGAGCAACACGCACGCTCCGAATCCAGTGACATTTTCCATACGAGCCGGCTCCATAAACGCTGAATGGACTCACCCGGAACCATTTCTAAAGCAGTTTCCGACTGGGCAAGTACGATGCGTACTTCTACGCGCCGCACAGGTCGCCACCTCCAGCACGGCATAGCATCCAGAAGAGCTGTATTTCAGTTCAGATTTGCACCACAATAGGATCACCGCGTACGAGACGAAACAGCAATGTATCCAATCGCGCATGTCATTCCTGTACTGTATGCCTATGGTCGAATCGGTACAAAAGGGGGTGGTGATGGACGGAGCATCAGAACCAATCAAACACTCACACCCAGTCAACAGATCTGGGTTTGATCCATCACCGTTCTTTAGCCCACTCTGCCACCCCAGTTCAGACATGGTCATATGCAAATCAGTCTGACCCTGTGCGTCATGGGAACAGTCCAGCCCGAACTGCCAAGCCATGCCTTCCCTGGACCGGAAACAAGCTTCTTAGGACCGGTTTCTGGCATTTCAGCCGTCTTCAGCCAGGCTTGCTTGAAACCAGTGGCAAAGTGAGCAAGGGACTCACGTCTGAGCATACCCTGCCAACTTATGGCGAACAAAGCGGTACAAAAGGGGGTGGTGATGGACGGAGCATCAGAACCAATCAGAACTCACACCCAGTCAACAGATCTGGGTTTGATCCATCACCGTTCTTTAGCCCACTCTGCCACCCCAGTTCAGACATGGCCATATGCAAATCAGTCTGACCCTGTGCCTCATGGGAACAGTCCAGCCCGAACTGCCAAGCCATGCCTTCCCTGGACCGGAAACAAGCTTCCTAGGACCGGTTTCTGGCATTTCAGCCGTCTTCAGCCAGGCTTGCTAGAATCCAGTGGCAAAGTGAGCAAGGGACTCACGTCTGAGCATACCCTGCCAACTTATGGCGAACAAAGCGGTACAAAAGGGGGTGGTGATGGACGGAGCATCAGAACCAATCAAACACTCACACCCAGTCAACAGATCTGGGTTTGATCCATCACCGTTCTTAAGCTCACTCTGCCACCCCAGTTCAGACATGGCCATATGCAAATCAGTCTGACCCTGTGCCTCATGTGAACAGTCCAGCCCGAACTGCCAAGCCATGCCTTCCCTGGACCGGAAACAAGCTTCCTAGGACCGGTTTCTGGCATTTCAGCCGTCTTCAGCCAGGCTTGCTTGAATCCAGTGGCAAAGTGAGCAAGGGACTCACCTCTGAGCATACCCTGCCAACTTATGGCGAACAAAGCGGTACAAAAGGGGGTGGTGATGGACGGAGCATCAGAACCAATCAAACACTCACACCCAGTCAACAGATCTGGGTTTGATCCATCACCGTTCTTTAGACCACTCTGCCACCCCAGTTCAGACATGGCCATTTGCAGATCAGTCTGACCCTGTGCCTCATGGGAACAGTCCAGCCCGAACTGCCAAGCCATAGTCGAATCAACAACTGGAACAAACGTGTACTTCACAGATGGTAAGTCACACACCTACCACACACAAAAATGTCACGATCCTGCAAAAGGGGGTGGATGTCTATCACCACCAGCACTGCTCACCCCATAGGGGGTGGATGTCCATCCCCCCAGCAATGTCTACCCCATAGGGGGTGGATGTCTATCACCATCAGCACCGTCCACTACATAGGGGGTGGATGTTCATCCCCCCAGCAATGTCCACCCGATAGGGGGTAGATGTTCATCCCCACAGCACTCTACACCCCATAGGGGTGGAGGTCCATCCCCCCAGCAATATCCACCCCATAGAGGGTGGATGTCCATCCCCTCAGCAATGTCCACCCCATAGGGGGTAGATGTCCATCCCCCCAGCAATGTCCATCCCATAGGGGGTGGATGTCCATCCCCCCAGCAATGTCCACCCCATAGGGGGTGGAGGGAGAACACTCCCCTACTGCTGTCATGCCAAGATTGTGTATTGTTTGCAAAGTGCCTGAAATAGTGACACATTAAGAAAACAAATACAGAAACCCCCATCATTGTAATGAACCAAAAGCTGATTGTGGGTTTTAAACCCCCAGCATTGTCAAGCACATAGGGGAAATGGGGTTTAATCCCCCCCCCCCACCATCACTGTCGTGACCAAAAGGTGAGTGTGGGGTTCAAACCCCCAGTATTGTCAAGCACATAGGGGACATGGGGTTTAACCCCCCATCACTGTAGTGACTAAAAGGTGAGTGTGGTGTTCAATCCCACAGCATGTGCAATCAATCAGGTATGATTTTTGAGGCCTAAAATCACAAGCAATGTATTGACAAAGTAATGGTTGTATGCCAAACTAACACAGATCTTTTGAGGCAAACATTGGTGTGCTTCAAAAAATACCCCCTGCCATGTGGAGCCATTCATTGCCATTGTGGGCTAACACTGCCACCAATGTTCAATTGGACAATGTAAGAAGTGACCATCGAAAGGCAGAAGTACACATTTGTTAACAAACAGACACATACAAAGGAAATCATTCCCAAACCACAGTTCTGACAAGATCCTCTTCTACACTGTGGCAGCAATGTCAAATTCAAAACGTGATGAATGTGCAGATTGAAGATGTAGGACTCCCAGGGACAGTAGAATAAAGAAAACTTAAACAAACATACACCCAATGCTCCTCAAAGCTAGTAGAAATACATGGGTGAAGATGCAGTAAGACAACCAGCCAGTCACACACTGCAGAACAAACACAACATGTATGTGTGTGTGTGTAAGTGTCACTAGGCTACCACAACACACACGATGGTGTGCTGAACTCCACTGAGACATATGCGTGTTGAGTATAATCCAGAAGTATCTCCAGAATTGTGTCACTAAATGTTGGCAATCTGGCATTGTTTGATGAGCAGGTTCACAACAGTCACATGTGGAACAAGCTTGGTGGAACAACAAACAATGCATCAAGAGACTGACTCCCTTCTGCAGTATCCTCAAGGCCACTACACTGTGGTGACAGTATCCTGTCTGATGACCCTCTGTGATGATAAACTAGGATGTGGCCCATACTTCGGAGCGCACTCACTCTTAAGCACTGCGTCACGTGTCTTGCCAAAACAACTTTCATCACACATACCCAAACATTACTCACAGGTCATGGCCTGTAATGTACGGCCACAATGTAGGTAGGGGCCTTGCCAAGAGTCAAGTCACATTTGGCCAGTCTAAACACCACACACCTTGAGCAGCAGCAATGTGCATCAGCTAAGCCTACATTGTCTGGTGACATTGCACATGCACCCATGACAATCCCAGGGGTGGTGGTGGGATCTGTGTTTTACAAACACAATACACATAGCTAGTCATTACACCTGGTGAAATTTGTCACACCGTTTAGGATGGAGTACATGTGCATAACGTGAAATGTATCAGACACATTGGGAAATTTAACACTGTCCCAGAAGAAAGAAACACTCAAGGAGACCTAAAAATAAGACATCTTGCCATCATGTGACAGGGAATGGTAGAATCTGCTGAGTGTGAGCAGTTATACACACATACAAGTGCCAAACTCCCAAAAACAAATGACAGATCAAATACACGGTGATGTTGGTAGCAGAGATGTGACTTGGGGAATCCAAAATATGTCAAATGTGTAATTGCCCACAGTGCAGGTATTTATATCAACCCATTTAGGGATGATACCATAATGACTCTATTTGGCCCATGCACCCACATCCCGGACACTCAAAGTCAAATAGGTTGACAAAACACTGGACAAATCTGCAAGCTTCGCAAACATGAACATCTGCAGGGACTACAGTCTTGGTGGAAATAGGGCGTGGAACACAGGGAGTCATACTCACAGAACACACACCATGGGCTCAGGAAATGTCACAGATTAACACACTACCATGAGCTGAATTCACTACTGTGGAAGATCAGCTGAGTCAAGCTTGTTCTTGGCATGGGACTGCCATGTCAGAATGAGACTTGGACATCGATAAACCTATTACAACACACAGAATACTTTGGTCCCATCTGCCTGTGTACAGGTGTGTCTCCAAAGTCATCTGCACTTAGTCAAAATCCATGTTTAGCAAGTGGCAATGATGAGACAGATTACTTGTTCATCATCAATGCGCTATTCTGCATGTCCATTGGAGACGTGCGTACCGTTGAAAACATTGAAAATGTGTACAAATGTCAGACAGACATATGTGCTAAAGTGTACGCCAAAGATGGGATGTTGTGAAAAGATTCTCACACTCCTTGTCCAAACCTATGTGGATCCTGACAACCTGCAATTGCAGTCAATGATGACTCTGATCCATACAGTAATAGGACACATATACCATGGACCACATGCAGTCCATTACATCACTATATCAATTTTTGTCCTTAAACAATATTTCCACAGCAAATTTAGTACACTCATCAGCAACATCATGTACACGAAATGTTAAGCAAAAAAATAAGAAACATTAGCTTTATTTAGCATTTGCATATGAACACCAAAAATCATGATGAACAATATGGCCAATGGCCAGTCCATGTTAATGAGTCTTTCAGGGGGTAAACATGATGAGTCCTCATCAGTTGCACTGACATAAGTAGGGGACATCTCCCAGAGGCGGGGCATCTTTTTGGGCAGGCCAGGCACCCCAGGGACAGAATTAGGGAGTACCAGTATGGGTTATGGGAGGGATGGGGGCTACTGGAGTGTCTGTATCAACTGCAGTGGACATGTCGGATTGAGGGGGTGGGGGCTCCACTGCAGTGGACATGTCATTTTGGGGGGGTTGTGTCTCCACTGCAGTGGACATGTCAAATTGAGGGGGTTGTGGCTCCACTGCAGTGCCAATATCCGATTGAGGGGGTGGGGGCTCCACTGCAGTGGACAGGTCAGATTGGGGGCCAGGGTCTCCACTGCAGTGTCTGGAACTGACTGAGGTTGTGGTGCTGTGTGACTGTAAGTGCTTGTGGTAGGGAGGAGGGCCTGATCATCTTTGGGATGGTGTAATGGTGTGTGGGTGAACCTGGGATGGCTTGTGATGTGTGAACTTTGGGAGGGGTGGCCTTGGCTTTGGAGGATGGATATTTTGTGGTGAAAGTGTGGGATGATGATAGGGTATTGCCTCTTTTTGTCCTGGGGATGTACGGGTGGGGGCCTCACTGTTCCTACTCTTAGAAAAGGGTGTGCGTGCGGTGGTGGATCTCCTCTCTGTGCGTGGTGATTTCCTCTTCTCCTTGTGAGTCTGGTCTGAAGAATCTGTGGGGAAGAGGCCAAGGTCACAGAGGAAGAGCTTCTGGGAAGGGGGTTGCAGGAGAGTCAAGGGTAGGGCTTTTGGAGGGAGAGGTAGCTGAGGTTGTTGCTGGGTGTGTGTGTTTTGTTGCCCTATCCCCTTGGTGTGTGATGTCAGTCCCCTGAGTGTGCGTGCGTGTTTGTTTGGACTTTATTTTAGGTTGCTGTGTGCTGCTTCTGTCTGTTGGGGTGTGTGCATATGCCTGTGGGAGTGTTCTTTGGTCAGGTAGGTTAGTGTGGACTGTGGATGGGGCAGAGGTAGGAGGGGTGAGGGACTGTTGTAGGAGGGAAACTGCTGCCATCAGTGAAGAGGCCATGGACTGATTTTTTCGCTGTAGGGCAGACATGTCTGATGACATGCCCTCCATGTATGACACCAATTGTGTCAATAGACTTGTGTGTGCATGGAGGACACACAGCATGAATGTCTGCCCCACATGTAACTGTTTCAGCAAGTCCACAGACCCCACACTCAGGGCAGCAGGGTTGACAGATGCAGGGGGTGCGGTGCCTGGACCAAAAAAGACTGGCTCCCTAACACAGGAGTGTCCACGGACCTTTGGAAAGGGAGCAGCTGGGAGACTGGAGATGATGGTGGTGGTGGGGACAGACGCTGGTGTTGTGGCCTCTGCTCTGGTAACACCTACCACCACAAGGGAGTCATCACTGGTGCTGGATTGGTCCTCAGCTGATGTTGATGATTCTGAGTGGCCCTCAGTGTGGCTCCCCTCACCCTCTGTGCTACTGTGTCCCTCCTCCTCCATAGTGGACCCGTCTTGCTAGCCACTAACCTCTTCCTCTTGGTCCGTGGAACTGTCTCTTCCAGTCGCAGTAGATGATGCTGTGAACAAGGAGGAGAAACAGATTCACATCAATCACATCAGTCATCTGCATATACTTGACACATGACTTTTTTCACAACACATCACGGAGCAAGCCCTTACATGATGTTCATGCCACTTTTCATATACATTACTGTTAGAAATGGGATTTTTGGTAGGCTAGGACATGTGCCAAAAACAGACAGAAACCACCACGCTAGTCAGGATAAGGGAGTTACACTCCTAAAATAACCCCTACACACCCCTTTGGTAGCTTGGCATGAGCAGTAAGGCTTATCTTACAATACAGTACCTAAAAATTTTCAGTTATCAAAATATGCTTGAAAAACAGTTCCTTAATGTCGATAGTTCCATCCGGGGCTATCACGGCGTCGTGAGCAAACAAATCCAAACAGTTCTGGCTGACCGCAGTGTCGCGGGCCAGCTACGGTGTCGGGAAGACCCGCAAACAGTACCTTTTAGAAATGCATGGCGTCGGCGACCTCTCGTTGAGCTTCTGAAAGCACAGCGTCCGCAGGCGTCAGTTCCGGAGGTCGGTGCAGGAGTCATCGGGCCCTCAAAGTCACACGAGTTGCAGATCGAACTCCTCTCTGTTGAAGTCGGCAGGAATCAGGTGCTGCAGTGGGAAGTGCAGCGGTGTGGCGTGTGGTGCCCTCAGGTCATGGTGGGAGCAGTGGCTCAGTTTTGGCGTCAGATGGTGTAGTCGGTGAGTGAATGCAGTGCTCGACGCGGTGCTGGCAGGTCACGGTGCAAGCATCGGCGTTTTTGTTGCTGAAGCACTGTTGTTGGCTGATGAACTGGAGTCAATGGCGCCAGAGTCAGTAGGCCAAGGATGCGGTGTGGGATGAGAGCGGTGCGTCGTGTAACTTTTTGAGCGGTGCCCTCAAACCACGGTGCAAGCAGCGGCGTCGATTTTGACGTGAAGCGTCGTTGTCGGGGATACCAAGGTGTCGTTGTGAAGCGGGGCAGTGCGGAGTGCGTGGCTCACAGGTCGCAGTGTGGCAGCGGCTCAGTGGCGGCATCAGCAGGCATCGTTGGTGAGACAAGGGTCACAGTGCGGCATTGCGGCAGTGCCATCTGCGGTGCCTTCAGGACACGGAGTCAGCAGCGGCATCGTAGACAGCGTTGGGTTGCTTTTTCTTCTGTTGCCGCACAAAACACACAGTTCCAAGTGCTGAGGGCAGAAGAACTTGAAGTCTTTGCTGTTCCTGTGACAGGGGGCAAGTTCTACCTCAAACCTTTGGAGAGACTCAAAAAAGAAGATTGCAGAAAGTTTAGTCCAGTCCTTTCACTGCCCAAGACAGAAGCAGCCACTGCAGGCCAGCAGAGCAAAGCACACAGCAAAGTCGTAGTTTCTCCTCACAGCTTCTCCAGCTCTTCTTCTTGGCAGTCTTCTTGGTCCAAAAGAGTTCTGAAATTCAGGGGTCTGGGCCCTAATATTTATATCCCCAAATCCTTTGATCTCCTTGGCAGAGAGTGTCTGTGCCCAGCCAGAACCAGTTCTGTCTTCTCTGGTGTGACTTCCTGGCAGGAGTTGGAGACGGCTTGGTCAGAGCCAGACCAGGCCCTTAGAGGTGCAAGGAAATCTCATCCCCTTCCCCAATTGCAGCCCAGACCTATTCAGTCCTTTCCTGACCCACCTAGACTATCTGGAGCCACTCCTGCTCCCCAGCCTTCTGTCATCCAAAACCCAGACAGGCAATCCACGTTCCAGCTCAGGCACACGGGATGACTGAGCAGGAAAATACCTACTTTCTAAAAGTGGTATTTTCAAACACAGAGTGTAAATATCACCTTCATTAAAATATGCATCTTTAGATTCTGAGTTCAGGCATACTAAACTTTATTTTCCTACCTAATTCCCCGGGCCAGTTATGTTTATAAGATGTTATAAACAAACTCCCCATTCTGTCCTATGGGGAACAGCTAGCCTTGCAATGGCGAAAAACTAAATTGGCTGTAATTCGCTATCAGGACATGCCACACACACCAGGGCATGTCCTACCTTTCACATACACTGCACCCGGCCCACAGGGGTATCTTGAGCCTACCTTAGGGGTGACTGACATGTAAGAAAAGGGAAGGTGAGGGACTGGCAAGTGTGTGAACTGGCCAAGTCGACATGGCAGTTACAAACTGCACGCAGACTCCGCAATGGCGGGTCTGAGTTACCTTTTCAGGGCTACTCATGTGGGTGGCACAATCAGTGATGCAGGCCCACTAGTAGCATTTGATTCACAGGCCCTTGCACTCTCAGTGCACTCTACTATGGACTAACAAGTAAATCAAATATGCAATCATGGAAACACCAATCCATAACACAATTTACCACAGGAGCACTTGCACTTTACCACTGATCAGCAGTGAGAAAAGTGCGCAGAAACACTACGCCACCAAAAACTGAGTCTAAACCGGGAGGTCAGAAAGCAAAAACTCAGGGGAAACACGGCAAAAGATGCCAAGTCTAACACATGTCCCCTCCAGCTGAAAGTAGGGAGAACTACCCACCCTCCTGAGAGTTTTCTTCACCAAGGCAGAAGAACCTGGACAGACTATCTGCATTGGCTTGTTCTGTGCCAGGACGGTGTTCCACCGTAAAGTCCATTCACTGTAGGGAGATGGACCACCTCAGCAGTTTTGGATTCTCACCCCTCATTAGCATCAACCATCTGAGGGGCCTGTGGTCTGTCTGAACCTGGAAGTGAGTCCCAAACAGGTATGGTCTCAGCTTCTTCAGTGCCCAGACCACAGCGATGGCTTCCCTTTCTAAGGCACTCAGCCTCTGTTCTATGGGAGTAGTCCCCGGCTAAGGAAGACTACAGGCTGGTCTAGGCCCTCTTCGTTCAGTTGTGAGAGCACCACTCCCACTCCATGCTCTGAAGCGTCAGTCTGCACAATGAATTCCTTGGAGAAATCTTGTGCCTTGAGCACGGCTGCTGTGCACATGGCAGCCTTCAGAGCATCAAAAGCCTTCTGGCAGGACTCAGTCCAGATCACCTTCTTGGGCTGCTGCCTAGAAGTCAGCTCTGTTAAGGGGGCAACAATAGTGCCATATCCCTTAACAAACCTCCTGTAGTACCCGGTGAGTCCTAAGAAGGCCCTTGCCTCTGTCTGGGTCTTGGGGGGTTCCCAAGCAAGAATGGTGGCACTCTTGGGTTGTAGGGGCGCCACCTGCCCGCTTCTTACCTGGTGTCCCAAGTACACCACCGAACCCTGCCCGATCTGGCACTTACTGGCCTTGATCGTTAGGCCTGCCCTCTGCAGTGCCTTCAACACTTCACCGAGGTGCTGCAAGTGTTCTTCCCAGCTGGAACTGAACACTGCGATGTCATCCAGGTAGGCGGCACTGAAATCCTCCAGCTCAGCCAACACCTGGTTGACCAACCTCTGAAAGGTGGAAGGTGCATTCTTCAACTCAAAGGGCATCACCCGGAACTGGTAATGTCCTTCTGGGGTTGAAAATGCTGACCTCTCCTTGAGCCCACGGTAGTCCACACAAAACCGCAGTTCTGAAGTGGCACCGGGTGCAGCAGCCTTTGGGACCAAGACCACTGGACTGGCCCAAGCACTGTTTAAAGGCTCGATCACCCCTAACGACAACATCTTAGAGACTTCCACTTTAATGCTGGCCTTGACCCGGTCAGTCAACCTGTAAATCTTGTGCTTCACAGGAGGGCTGTCACCGGTGTCCATGTCATGGGTACACCAGTAAGTAACACCTGGGATCAGGGAGAACAGTGGGGCAAACTGGTAACAGTCGCTCTGCTGCTCTGGAGTCAGTGTAGGGGAGAGGATCACACCTTCCACTGACCCATCGCGCTCCTTAGTAGACAGGAGGTCAGGGAGAGGTTCACTCTCCTCTTCCACCCCATCATCTGTCGCCCAGAGCATGCTCAATTCGTACCTCTCGAAGTGGGGCTTGAGGCGGTTCACGTGGAGGACCCTCAAAGGGTTCCTTGGAGCCCGCTAATCCACCAGGTATGAGACATCACCTTTGCGCTCCACCACCTCAAATGGCCCAGTCCACTTGTCCTGCAAGGCAAAAGGTTCCACTGGGTCCATGACCCACACTTTTTGCCCAGGTTGAAATTCATCTAGAGAGGCATTCTGGTCATACCACTTCCTCATTTCTTCCTGGCTTGCTTCTAGGTTCGCCTGAGTGAGTTTCCTGAAGCGGGCAGTTTGGTTTCTGAAGGCCAGCATGTAACTAAACACATCCTGGGGAGTTTTCCTGGGAGCTACCTCCCAGCCTTCCTTCACCAAACTCAGAGGTCCTCTCACAGGGTGACCATACAGAAGATCAAAGGGACTGAACCGAAGAGACTTCTGTGGTACCTCCCTGTATGCAAAGAGAAGACACGGCAAGAGGACATCCCACTTATGCCTCATGGGTTCTGTTAGACCCTTAATTATGCCCTTCGAGGTCTGGTTGAATCTCTCCACCAGCCCGTTACCTTGTGGGTGGTAAGGGGTGGTGAACTTGTAGGTTACACCACACTCCTTCCACAGGGATGTCATATACGTGGATATGAAATTGGTCCCTCTGTCAGAAACCAACTCTCGGGGGAACCCCACTCGGGAAAAGATCTCCATTAACGCCCGGCCCACCACTGGCACCGTCGTTGTCCTAAGAGGGATTGCCTCTGGGTACCGGGTGGCATGGTCCACCAAGACCAGGATGTACCTGTTGCCCATGGCTGTCTTGGGATCCAGTGGCCCCACAATGTCTATCCCAACCCTTTCAAAGGGCGTTCCAACCACTGGAAAGATTGGAGAGGAGCTTTGACCTTCTTCCCTCTCTTACCACTTGCCTGGCAAGTTTGGCAAGACCTGCAATGTCCATCTGACTGCCTTCGCATTTGGGGCCAGAAGAAGTGGGTGACAAGCCTGTCAAAGGTCTTGTCCTGCCCCAAATGTCCTGCCAAAGGCACGTAATGAGCCAGACCCAGTAGGAAGGTCCTGAAGCACTGCGGTGCCACCAGCACACAGGCTGAGCCAGGCTCAGCGACCTTAGGCTCACTGTACAGGAGATAATTCTCCCAGTAGATCCGATGTGATCCGGACTGATCATCAGCTGCCTGGTCTGCAGCCTGCCACCGCAGACCCTCCAGAGAAGGGTACTCCTTCTGCTCCTTGCAGAATTCCTTCCTGGTGGGACCCCCCTTCTTGCTGCCAACGGGTCAGCTCAGAGATGTCCCCCAGTTCAGCTACCTGCTCCCCTGAAGGCACCGGGGCGTCCCTCTCAAGGTCCGCATCCTCTTGGTCCGTGGGAACGTCATGGGTGGGTTTCCCGCACTCCTTGCCCTTTCTCTTGGCAGGGACTTGGGCCACTGTTTCAGGCTCCAAGTCCTCTTGATCACCCTCTCTGGCTGCCATTGACCGAGTGAACACGTATGCCCACTCTGGCAACCCAAGCATCTCCAAGTGAGACCTGACCTCAAAATCCTTCCATAAGGACTGCTCCAGGTCGTTACCTAGCAGACAATCTATAGGCATGGAAGGGCTCACAACCACCCTCAAGGGACCTGAGACCCCCCCACTTGAAGGGAACCTGCTCCACCAGACACTGGTGTTCTGAGTTGTCCACCGCAATTACTTGGTGGAATGCCCCTGGGACTACTTGCATCTTAGAGACTAGGTGACACCGGACTGAGGTCACACTGGCTGCAGTATATCTGAGAGCCTCTACCCTTTTCCTATTGATGGTCACCCAGGTGCTGTATTTCTTTGTGTTAGGGGGCACCGGGTTTCTTGGGACCCTCTCACTGTCCCTTAGTGAAACAAGGGTAATTTCTGCGGGGTCCCCACCCTCCTGTGGGTACTCCTCCTCCCCAAGCGCTACACTAGCCAACACCTTGGACTGTCCACCGTTGGGTGGCTGTGTCCCCTTAGGGCATTTGGAGTCCCCCTTTATGTGACCCACCTGGTCACATGTAAAACACTTGCGGGGGCCGGTCTCAGCAGGCTTTCCTGACGAGACCCCTTGTTTCTTATCTCCTGGGGGATGGGAACCTTTACCCTGGGTGTTAGTTTGGGGCCCTTTAGAGAACTCCTGTGTTTCACTCTTGTCGCCCCCACTTTTCTGCTGGGGACCCTGCCCACCTTTGGCTAAGTCTCCCCCATATGCTTTCCTGTGGACCCTGGTACTCACCCAGCGGTCCGCCCCCATAGCAAGCTTCCTGGGGTCAGTCAGCTTACTATCAACTAGGTGCTGGCGCAGATCTGCAAAACATAGACTAGACAAGTGCTGCCATGCAATCAAATTGTAGAGCCCCTGAAAATCTGTCACATTACTTCCCATCACCCAGCACTCCAGTGACCTGCAGAACATATCTACACATTCCAACCAAGTGTTGGCATCGGACTTCTTACTGGACCTGAACTGATCCCTGTACTTTCCAGGAGTGAGACCATGCTTAGTGAGAAGGGCGTTCTTCATATCTGTATAGGTGAGGTGATACCCCTTACCCAAAGCTATTAAAGTATGCCTTGCTTCTTCTGGGAAGAGTGGCCACAATCCTGCTCCCCAATTCTCCTCAGGGACCCCTTTCATGTGTATCGCTGCCTCGTAACCCTGAAACCACCTTTGTATGTCATCCCCCTTCTTGAATTCTTTGCCTACATTCTTAGGTATGTGCACAATCCTGTCTGCCTGTCTTGACGGGATGCTGCCACCATCTGAGCTGGCTCTACTCCTCTGATCCAGCTCCTTTATCCTGAACCCATGCTCTAACATCATCCTTTTCTCCTCCACGGCTAACTTAAGCTTCTCCAGTTCTACTGCAACTCTCCTTGCTTCCCGCCTGTCCTTCAGCTCTCCTGGGGACAGGCCACTGCTTCCTGGCCTGGAGGGTTACCCCCCTCCCAAAAGCCCATCCACCCTAGGAATAGGCTCCTCCACCTTCCACTGAGATCACCAGACTGCTCACTGGCATGTCTGGCTGCTACCCAGGCCCTCAGTGCCTCTTGTAGCTCCTCCTTTCTCGTGAGGCCTCTGACTTGGACTTTTAGGTTTTTGCAAATTGATTTCAATTCCCTAACATTGTAAGATTCCAACCTATCCTCCCCAAAGGGAATTTCCAGGGATGCAACAGATGATGCTCTTGATTCAGGCATGATGAAGTAGCAAGTTCAAACTGGCAAGATCAAAAATAGGCAACAAAAAAAAAAGAACCAGTATGTGGCATGTAATGGTCTGCGATATGGTAGTAGTGCACACCAATCACTGTAAGTCAAGTGCAAACGCAAGTCCTATCCCACCGCTGCCACCAATTTAAGAAATTGGATTTTTGGTAGGCTAGGCAAGTACCAAAGCCAGGCAGAAACCACCACTCTAGTCAAGATAAGGGAGTAACACTCCGGAAATGACCCCTGCTCACCCCCTTGGTAGCTTAGCATGAGCAGTCAGGCTTACCTTAGAGGCAGTGTGTAAAGCATTTGCACCTAACCAACATAATACAGTGTAAGCACTACAAAAGGACACCACACTAGTTTAGTAAAATAGCCAATATTTTTATATACTTAAGACAAGACCAAAAACAATAAAAAATCCACAATACAGTACTTAAAAATCTTCGGTTATCAAAATATGCTTGAAAAACAGTTCCTTGATGTTGATAGCTCCGTCTGGGGCTATCACGGCATCATGAGCAAACAAATCCGAACAGTTCTGGCTGACCGCGGTGTCGTGGGCCAGCTACGGTGTCGGGAAGACCCTCAAACAGCACCTTTTAGAAATAAAGGGTGTTGGCGACCTCTCGTTGAGCTTCCGAAAACACGGCGTCCGCAGGTGTCTGTTCCGGAGGTCGATGCAGGAGTCGTCGGGGCCCTCGAAGTCACACGCGCTTCAGATCAAACTCCTTTCTGTTGAAGTCAGGAGCGCTGGCATCGGCAGGTGTCGGGTGCTGCAGTGCGAAGTGCAGCGGTCCGGCGTGCGGTGCCCTCATTTTGTGGTGTGAGCAGCGGCTCGGTGGCGGCATCAGATGGCGTCGTCGGTGAGACCAGGGTTGCGGTGCAAAGTGAATGCGGTGCTCGTCGCAGTGCTGGCAAGTCGCGGTGCAAGCAGCAGCGTCATCGTTGCTGAATCGCTGTCGTCAATTGACGAACTGGAGTCGAGGGCGCCGGAGTCGGTAGGCCAAGGCTGTGGTGTGGGATGAGAGCGGTGCGTCGTGTAACTTTGCAAGCGGTGCCCTCGAATCATGGTGCAAGCAGCGGCATCGTTGGGGATACCAAAGCGTCGTCATGAAGCGAGGCGGTACGGAGTGCGGCACTCACAGGTCGCAGTGTGAGCAGCGGCTCAGTGGCGGCCTTCAGCAGGTGTCGTTAGTGAGACCAAGGTCACGGTGCGGCATTGCAGCAGTGCCCTCTGCGGAGCATTCAGGACACGGAGTTGGCAGCGGCGTCGTAGACGGCGTCGGGTTGCTTTTTCTTCTGTTGCCACAAAAAACACAAAGTTCCCAGTGCTAAGGGCAGAGGAACTTGAAGTCTTTGCTGTTCCTGAGACTTCTTGAACAGGGGGCAAGCTCTACTGCAATCCCTGGGAGAAACTCACAAAGGTAGATTGCAGAAGGTTCAGCCCAGTCCTTTCACTGCCTAAGACAGAAGCAGCCACTGCAAGCCAACACAGCAAAGCACACAGCAAAGTGGTAGTTCCTCCTCACAGCTTCTCCAGCTCTTGAGATTCTGTTCCATGAGTCCAAAGAGATAGGTCCGAAACGTTCGCATTATCCAAATTTGGCCAATCCATAACATTGCACGCATCGGACATGCCTACCACGTCGTTCAAATATTCAGCATCATAACACTATTGAGTTTAATACATTGTTTTTGTTAGCCAACAGAATTGGTTTGCACGTGTTTCGTACACGTAGCAAAACTGCGTCTGTCCCCATGAAGACCAATAGCCAATGTGTGCGTCCGGCTTGGTTTTGGAGTGTACGCCGCGTCTTTTGAATACTCACCTGAGTTTGTTCCTATGACAACCAATAGCCAATGTGTACGTCTGGCTTGGTTTTGGAGTGTAGGGCGCGTCTTTTGAATACTCACCCGCGTCTGTCCCCATGACGACCAATAGCCAATGTGTACGTCTGGCTTGGTTTTGGAGTGTATGTTGCGTCTTTTGAATACTCACCTGCTTCTGTCCCTATGATGACCAATAGCCAATGTGTACGTCCGGCTTGGTATTCGAGTATACGCTGCGTCTTTTGAATACTCACCCGCGTCTGTCCCCATGACGGCCAATAGCCAATGTGTACGTCCGTCTTGGTTTTGAAGTGTACGCCGCATCTTTTGAATACTCACCCGCGTCTGTCCTCATTACAGTCAACAGCCAAAGGATGCAAACCACACTGTTTTGGCTGTGGTTCAGGTGGCCTATACCAATCAATAAGCCTGTTAGACAGTATAGGAAACTTCATTTGCTGCTTTATGACATGTGTGGGTACATAGATTCGCATGTCATATTTGACAGAGCTCTTCATAGCTCACACTCCCATGATGAGTCAACCTTCATGTGCACCAAATGTATTGTTTGTGGTGCACATCACAGATGTGAGTGACAACTGGGCACAGTTCCAGGGGTCCATTGTGTTATCACAAGTTACATACACCCAGAATAACAGCTGTAATGGGCTATGTGTTACAAAGTGCTTTGGATGCAGTATTTTTGAGTGAATCCACAGTATCTGAGTATTGTACAACGTACACACTCCATTGTTTAGGTTGTTGATGAAATTGACTTTAAACAACAATCTGTATTTGGCATTTGAGTTTCTGTTTTGTCTTTGTGTCACAGGCATACCTGTTTGTTCTGCAAACAAAATGTGATACACATCATGGATGTTTTATGCGTGTGAAGGTCCATGTATGTCAGACATTAAATCATGACAGTGTCCATGTGGCATTATATGATCCCTGTGTGTGTACCTTTCCACCACGTGTCAGTTGTTCCACACATCTATCTTTGATAGTTACTGAGGTGTGTGTTTAGTATGTGATGTTTGTTAAGATGGACTGTGACAGACATCATTGATTGGTCACAGCACAGACTTGCACTTGTTGTAAAACCATCATGACATGAAATGTTCTGTGAGGGTCACATAGCTGGCCTTTGTGTCAATGCTTAACATTACATACCTGACTCCATTGAGTCTTGCTTTGATGTCGCATATGATATTTAGTATGTTACTTGCCAAATTTGAAAGGGAAATGCTAATGTTTCTTTGTCACCTATGTACCAGAGGAGACCAGCTGTCCACAGACCCTTCCCCGACCTAGAGACCATGGTAGAATGTGACAGCATCAGAGGTTACCGCTTCACCAGACCACTCATTGAGGAGTTTGCAGACCAGTTGGGCCCATATTTGCTACCTGGACACACATATCCATCTGTTCTGCCCCCCAAGGTGAAGGTGATGGCAGCTCTACATTTCTTTGCAACGGGAACCTTCCAGTATGCTGTGGCTACTGCTGGTGGGATTTCACAGACAATGTTCAGTCGTGTGCTTCGTGATTTTTTTAGAGGCAATGTTACATTTTCTGAACCGGTACATTAAATTCCCTACACCACGACAATTTGCTGACATCAGGAGTGACTTTTATGCCTTAGGAAGAATGCCACATGTCATTGGCTCAATTGATGGTAGACATGTGGCTTTGGTCTCACCACAGGCAACTGAACAAACATACAGGAATCGTAAGCATTTTCACTCCATAAATGCCATGGTGGTATGTCTGCTTGACATGACAATCTCACATGTCTGTGCACGTTTCCCAGGATCAGCACACAACGCGTACATCATGAGGAATGGTAGGATCCCACAGATGATGTCTCAGCTGCCAAATCAGCATGCCTGGCTTGTTGGTGTGTAATGTCTGTTTCTGTTGTGTGTTGTTTGTATGTCAGGTTGTGCCCTGTTTTCAGACACATGAGATGTTTTTTTTTTTACATTTAGGGGACTCCAGATACCCCAACATGCTGTGGTTGCTGACACCACTCACAAACCCTGTCACCCCCTGCTGAGTTTCGTTTTAATGAGGCACATGGGCGGACCAGGCGAGTGATAGAGTGGACATTTGGCCTACTGAAAAGCAGATTTTGCTGCCTGGACCGTACAGGAGGGGTCCTCCAATATGCACCAGAAAAGGTGTGTAAAATAATCATTGTAGGGCCGATTCCGATCAGGGTTGGAAGGGCACCGATCGCGATCCGGCCGGAAAAACTACGAGCCGTACGTGTGTTTTCCGCCCGACTCGTACAGCTGTACGAGCGAGCCAGTACGATGCGAGCTACATGAAATTCACCGACCGAGTCGTTTCCGGGTCTGAACCGCTCCGTACGTCTCGGTCGTAAGCTAACCGTGGCGTGCAATGGATATGATTCACGACCGAGCCAGTATGATGCACGCGTCGGACTGCCTGTGTGAGCTGGAGTGTCCGGCTCACAAAAGCTCCCGGAGTCGGACTTCGGGGGTCCAAGTCGGACCCCCCGACACCCATAGCTGTACGACTCGCACACAGGGGGAGACGCATGGGTCTCCCCCACATAGGCATGTACGGCGCAGATGGCACTGACGCGTACCCACTGTAGGGGGTGCACTTGTTCGAGACATACCCATTCAGTCAATGAGAGCGCATGTACGCGTCGTACAACTGGCTCTCATTGACTTCTACGGGAGTCCGACCGAACCGAGTCCGACAGCATACATGAGCATCATACTCGCTCGGTCGGACTGTAGGGGTCCGGCTCAGTCGGAAAACACTCCGGATCCGACTCGGTCGGAGTGCTTTCCGACCCGGATCGGAATCGGCCCCTGTGTGTTGCATGCTACACAACCTGGCAGTGAGGCATGAGCTACCTCTGATCCAAGATGAGAGGTAGCTCATGCTTTGTTTTTGTAAATATCGAAGTTGTTAATATCATTTGCAAAACTATAGTTGTTTAAAACATCGGTGTTCAGCAGCCTCCACCAGGGTAGGATCCATCCCTGGGTCATGTGGCCAGTGATGAGGGGGAGGAGGATGTTCGTAGACAGCTCATCAACAACTTTTTCTCATGATTGTGAGTATACAATGATGAGTTGACTAAGCTTTTTCTTTAATTAGTGTTATGTATTTTAGTATGTATTTTAAAAGTATATGATCTATTTTTTGTATAAGATTTTTTTTAAATTTTTAATATATGTGTTAAATTTGTAGTAGTTATTAATTTTAACTTAATTACATTTTGTGTTTTTTGGTTCTGTAGCGGGTTGTGGGTTTGTAGAGGAAAAGGGTGGGAAGTAATTTAATTATGATAAATTAATGATTATTTTTTCTTTATTAGTATTTATTTAATTTAGATTTTAGTGTTAATTGTGGGAATTCATTTATTATTAATTGGTTGTTAATAATTTTTAATTATTTAATTGTCAGTTATGTTAATTGTGTCATTTTTTTAGGAGTGGGTTTATAGGGAAATAGGGTGGGAATTAATTTAATTATAATAAATTAATTATACATTTTTATGTATTACTATTTATTTAATTTAGATTTTATAGTGTTAAGTGTGGGAATTAATTTATTATTAATTATTAATTAATTGGCTGATAATTAATAATTACATAATTGGCAATATGGTAATTGTGTCCTTTTTAGGAGCGGGTTGGGGGTTTATTGGGGAATAGGATGGAAAGTAATTTAATTATAAAAAATGTATTGATATTTTTTATTTATTATTATGTATTTTATTTTTATTTTATAGTGTTAATTGTGGCAGTTATTTTATTATTAAATATTTATTCATTGTTTTTTAATTATTAATTTATTAATTTGTATTCAATTATGTTAATTGTGTAATTTTTTTAGGAGCGGGTTGTGGGTTTGATACGGGAATAGGGTGAAAAGTAATTTAATTATAATTAGGGCTCCCGGTTTTCCGTTTAAACGGATTTTTACATATAAATACAGACGGAAAACAAGTTTTCCTTTGTCTGTATTTATATTTAAAAACGGGAAAATACTAGCACATTTTGCTGCGCTGCTGTGCTCAGCAGAGAGTTGCAAGACAGGATGGTATGGTAATTGTTTCACAGAGTAAGTATTGCCTCTGGTGTTCTCGGTATTTATGGGGTGAGAAAAAGACATTCAAAATAATGAGTCATTTAGTATAGTTAAGTGCAGCTTCTAGTTGATGTCAGAGGCGCAACTAGAGATTTCGGGGGTGGGGAGAGCTGATAAAAAATTTCGGGAGGAGGGGCTATTTCTTCTATAAACATACTCCTTGCGTGTCAAATAAAACAGGGTCTGACGGACAGAAAATATACATGTGTAATACAATCTTTGTGTATACCAGAGTCACTAACCAGCATGTATGAAACGCATTGTGGAAAGTTATAGTATTTGTATAAAACTTCTTAAAGCTAAAAAATGAAGAGCACGGTGAATGCATGTATCACAGCGCTATATTCCAGTGCACGGGGGATGGAACGCACTGTGGCATGTTACCGTATTTTCTTAGAGCTCAGAAATGGAAAGCATTTTAAATGCACGTATGAAAGCGCTATATAACAGTGAATGGGGGATGAAAGACACTGTGGCAAGTTAGAGAATTTATTTAGAGCTCAGAAATGGAAGGCAAGGTGAATGCATTTATCACTTACTCACAGCGTGATATTAAAATGAATGGTGGATGAAACACACAGTGGCAATGTTCAGGGTGTAGAGCTGAGAAATGGAAACGCATTGTCAAGACATGCATCACAGCGCTATATTCCTGTGAGTGGAGGGGGGGGGTGGAACACACTATGGAAACCAATCAATGAGGACATTGGAATAAGAACTTTAGAGCTCAGAAATGGAAAGCGTTGTGAAAGCACTATCACAGCGCAAATTTTTCTGTGAGTGCAGGAACGACTGTATAGCTTGTTGTACTAAGTATGTTTCTCTTCATGCCTGTTGTAGTTAGTGAGCAGATCTACATTACTTGATTACAGAGGTGCAACCAGAGCCAAAATTCGGGGAGAGGTTGGGGGGGGCTGATAAAAATTTCGGGGTGGGGGATAATTCTTCCAGCAATAGGCAGGGTGGCGAGGCAGGGGCTCTAAGAAGGGGTGAAAAAACAACGGAGCCTCGTTAGCAAGAGAATGGTCTTTTAAAGACCTGTGAAGTACTCGGGTGCGGCTGGCAGTTCAAAAACTGTCTGTGTATGTGCCCGGGAAGCTGTCTCAGCCCGGGCTGACAGACACAACTGTTGAGCCCTATGGGCGTTGCATGCCTGATGGATGTTCTCTCAAAAAAATAGACACAAAACGGCCTTAATTCTGCACATTTCCAATTTTGATGGGCGGTTTCCTGATCTTCTGGACTCGGAGGTAGGGAACTGACAAGAAAATATAGTAAGCACAGCTGAGCGAATGCAATGTTGATATTTTGGGTGCACACACTGATCATTATGCCTATAAAAGCAAACACTGCTCACGATATGCACCCTTGATATTTAACCTTCTCTTTCACACCTGCTTTTTTTGTCCCTGGTAAATTATGATGATTAAATATTCAGCATCTTTGGATTGTTTTTTGACCCTGCCTTCTACATCCCAGCTTCTCCTCAAAGACTGTGGAATCTCAACCTGGTAGATGGCATTACACTTAAAACAAAACATTCATATTTTAGGCAAGAGACCTCTAGTATAGTATAGTTTATTACACTTAATTTAATTCTAAATGCTAAAACGTTATTCACCTTAAATAATTAGATGGAAACAGCAGTGATTTCACTAGTAAATCTAAATCACCTCAGAGGGTGTCAATACAGCCAAACAGCAAGAGTCCTTATGCTTGTGCTGAGATCAGACTTACTGTTAAATTTGATTAGAGCCCCTAGTCCATATGTACCTAATACTTTGAATTGCTGTTATTCTGCTTGGTATTCGAGTATACACTGCGTCTTTTGAATACTCACCCGCGTCTGTCCCCATGACGGCCAATAGCCAATGTGTATGTCCGTCTTGGTTTTGAAGTGTACGCCGCATCTTTTGAATACTCACCCGCGTCTGTCCTCATTACAGTCAACAGCCAAAGGATGCAAACCACACTGTTTTGGCTGTGGTTCAGGTGGCCTATACCAATCAATAAGCCTGTTAGACAGTATAGGAAACTTCATTTGCTGTTTTATGACATGTGTGGGTACATAGATTCGCATGTCATATTTGACAGAGCTCTTCATAGCTCACACTCCCATGATGAGACAACCTTCATGTGCACCAAATGTATTGTTTGTGGTGCACATCACAGATGTGAGTGACAACTGGGCACAGTTCCAGGGGTCCATTGTGTTATCACAAGTTACATACACCCAGAATAACAGCTGTAATGGGCTATGTGTTACAAAGTGCTTTGGATGCAGTATTTTTGAGTGAATCCACAGTATCTGAGTATTGTACAACGTACACACTCCATTGTTTAGGTTGTTGATGAAATTGACTTTAAACAACAATCTGTATTTGGCATTTGAGTTTCTGTTTTGTCTTTGTGTCACAGGCATACCTGTTTGTTATGCAAACAAAATGTGATACACATCATGGATGTTTTATGCGTGTGAAGGTCCATGTATGTCAGACATTAAATCATGACAGTGTCCATGTGGCATTATATGATCCCTGTGTGTGTACCTTTCCACCACGTGTCAGTTGTTCCACACATCTATCTTTGATAGTTACTGAGGTGTGTGTTTAGTATGTGATGTTTGTTAAGATGGACTGTGACAGACATCATTGATTGGTCACAGCACAGACTTGCACTTGTTGTAAAACCATCATGACATGAAATGTTCTGTGAGGGTCACATAGCTGGCCTTTGTGTCAATGCTTAACATTACATACCTGACTCCATTGAGTCTTGCTTTGATGTCGCATGTGATATTTAGTATGTTACTTGCCAAATTTGAAAGGGAAATGCTAATGTTTCTTTGTCACCTATGTACCAGAGGAGACCAGCTGTCCACAGACCCTTCCCCGACCTAGAGACCATGGTAGAATGTGACAGCATCAGAGGTTACCACTTCACCAGACCACTCATTGAGGAGTTTGCAGACCAGTTGGGCCCATATTTGCTACCTGGACACACATATCCATCTGTTCTGCCCCCCAAGGTGAAGGTGATGGCAGCTCTACATTTCTTTGCAACGGGAACCTTCCAGTATGCTGTGGCTACTGCTGGTGGGATTTCACAGACAATGTTTAGTTGTGTGCTTCGTGATTTTTTAGAGGCAATGTTACATTTTCTGAACCGGTACATTAAATTCCCTACATCACGACAATTTGCTGACATCAGGAGTGACTTTTATGCCTTAGGAAGAATGCCACATGTCATTGGCTCAATTGATGGTAGACATGTGGCTTTGGTCTCACCACAGGCAACTGAACAAACATACAGGAATCGTGAGCATTTTCACTCCATAAATGCCATGGTGGTATGTCTGCTTGACATGACAATCTCACATGTCTGTGCACGTTTCCCAGGATCAGCACACGACGCGTACATCATGAGGAATAGTAGGATCCCACAGATGATGTCTCAGCTGCCAAATCAGCATGCCTGGCTTGTTGGTGTGTAATGTCTGTTTCTGTTGTGTGTTGTTTGTATGTCAGGTTGTGCCCTGTGTTCAGACACATGAGATGTTTTTTTTTTTACATTTAGGGGACTCCAGATACCCCAACATGCTGTGGTTGCTGACACCACTCACAAACCCTGTCACCCCCTGCTGAGTTTCGTTTTAATGAGGCACATGGGCGGACGAGGCGAGTGATAGAGTGGACATTTGGCCTACTGAAAAGCAGATTTTGCTGCCTGGACCGTACAGGAGGGGTCCTCCAATATGCACCAGAAAAGGTGTGTAAAATAATCATTGTAGGGCCGATTCCGATCCGGGTTGGAAGGGCACCGATCGCGATCCGGCCGGAAAAACTACGAGCCGTATGTGTGTTTTCCGCCCGACTCGTACAGCTGTACGAGCGAGCCAGTACGATGCGCGCTACATGAAATTCACCGACCGAGTCGTTTCCGGGTCCAAACCGCTCCGTACGTCTCGGTCTAAGCTAACCGTGGCGTGCAATGGCTATGATTCACGACCGAGCCAGTATGATGCACGCGTTGGACAGCCTGTGTGAGCCGGAGTGTCCGGCTCGCAAAAGCTCCCGGAGTCGGATTTCGGGGGTCCACGTCGGACCTCCCGACACCCATAGCTGTACGACTCGCACACAGGGGGAAGACGCATGGGTCTCCCCCACACAGGCATGTACGGCACGGATGGCACCGACGCGTACCCACTGTAGGGGGCGCACTTGTTCGAGACATACCCATTCAGTCAATGAGAGCGCATGTACGCGTTGTACAACTGGCTCTCATTGACTTCTACGGGAGTCCGACCGAACCGAGTCCGACAGCATACATGCGCATCATACTCGCTCGGTCGGACTGTAGGGGTCCGGCTCAGTCAGAAAACACTCCGGATCCGACTCGGTCGGAGTGCTTTCCGACCCGGATCGGAATCGGCCCCTGTGTGTTGCATGCTACACAACCTGGCAGTGAGGCATGAGCTACCTCTGATCCAAGATGAGAGGTAGCTCATGCTTTGTTTTTGTAAATATCGAAGTTGTTAATATCATTTGCAAAACTATAGTTGTTTAAAATATCGGTGATCAGCAGCCTCCAGCAGGGTAGGATCCATCCCTGGGTCATGTGGCCAGTGATGAGGAGGAGGAGGATGTTCGTAGACAGCTCATCAACAACTTTTTCTCATGATTGTGAGTATACAATGATGAGTTGACTAAGCTTTTTCTTTAATTAGTGTTATGTATTTTAGTATGTATTTTAAAAGTATATGATCTATTTTTTGTATAAGATTTTTTTTTAATTTTTAATATATGTGTTAAATTTGTAGTAGTTATTAATTTTAACTTAATTACATTTTGTGTTTTTTAATTCTGTAGCGGGTTGTGGGTTTGTAGAGGAAAAGGGTGGGAAGTAATTTAATTATGATAAATTAATGATTATTTTTTCTATATTAGTATTTATTTAATTTAGATTTTAGTGTTAATTGTGGGAATTCATTTATTATTAATTGGTTGTTAATAATTTTTAATTATTTAATTGTCAGTTATGTTAATTGTGTCATTTTTTTAGGAGTGGGTTTATAGGGGAATAGGGTGGGAAGTAATTTAATTATAATAAATTAATTATACATTTTTATGTATTACTATTTATTTAATTTAGATTTTATAGTGTTAAGTGTGGGAATTAATTAATTATTAATTATTAATTAATTGGCTGATAATTAATAATTAATTAATTGGCAATATGGTAATTGTGTCCTTTTTAGCAGCGGGTTGGGGGTTTATTGGGGAATAGGATGGAAAGTAATTTAATTATTAAAAATGTATTGATATTTTTTATTTATTATTATGTATTTTATTTTTATTTTATAGTGTTAATTGTGGCAGTTATTTTATTATTAAATATTTATTCATTGGTTTTTAATTATTATTAATTTATTAATTTGTATTCAATTATGTTAATTGTGTAATTTTTTTAGGAGCGGGTTGTGGGTTTGATACGGGAATAGGGTGAAAAGTAATTTAATTATAATTAGGGCTCCCGGTTTTCCGTTTAAACGGATTTTTACATATAAATACAGACGGAAAACAAGTTTTCCTTTGTCTGTATTTATATTTAAAAACGGGAAAATACTAGCACATTTTGCTGCGCTGCTGTGCTCAGCAGAGAGTTGCAAGACAGGATGGTATGGTAATTGTTTCACAGAGTAAGTATTGCCTCTGGTGTTCGCTGTATTTATGGGGTGAGAAAAAGACATTCAAAATAATGAGTCATTTAGTACAGTCAAGTGCAGCTTCTAGTTGATGTCAGAGGCGCAACTAGAGATTTCGGGGGTGGGGAGAGCTGATAAAAATTTCGGGGGGAGGGGCTAATTCTTCTATAAACATACTCCTTGCGTGTCAAATAAAACAGGGTCTGACGGACAGAAAATATACATGTGTAATACAATCTCTGTGTATACCAGAGTCACTAACCAGCATGTATGAAACGCATTGTGGAAAGTTACAGTATTTGCATAAAACTTCTTAAAGCTAAAAAATGAAGAGCACGGTGAATGCATGTATCACAGCGCTATATTCCAGTGCACGGGGGATGGAACGCACTGTGGCATGTTACCGTATTTTCTTAGAGCTCAGAAATGGAAAGCATTTCAAATGCACGTATGAAAGCGCTATATAACAGTGAATGGGGGATGAAAGACACTGTGGCAAGTTAGAGAATTTATTTAGAGCTCAGAAATGGAAGGCAAGGTGAATACATTTATCACTTATTCACAGCGTGATATTAAAATGAATGGTGGATGAAACACACAGTGGCAAAGTTCAGGGTGTAGAGCTGAGAAATGGAAACGCATGGTCAAGACATGTATCTCAGCGCTATAGTCCTGTGAGTGGAGGGGGGTGGGTGGAACACACTATGGAAACCAATCAATGAGGACATTGGAATAAGAAGTTTAGAGCTCAGAAATGGAAAGCGTTGTGAAAGCACTATCACAGCGCAAATTTTTCTGTGAGTGCAGGAACGACTGTATAGCTTGTTGTACTAAGTATGTTTCTCTTCATGCCTGTTGTTGTTAGTGAGCAGATCCACATTACTTGATTACAGAGGTGCAACCAGAGCCAAAATTCGGGGAGAGGTTGGGGGGGCTGATAAAAATTTCGGGGTGGGGGATAATTCTTCCAGCAATAGGCAGGGTGGCGAGGCAGTGGCTCTAAGAAGGGGTGAAAAAACAACAGAGCCTCGTTAGCAAGAGAATGGTCTTTTAAAGACCTGTGAAGTACTCGGGTGCGGCTGGCAGTTCAAAAACTGTCTGTGTCTGTGCCCGGGAAGCTGTCTCAGCCCGGGCTGACAGACACGACTGTTGAGCCCTATGGGCGTTGCATGCCTGATGGATGTTCTCTCAACAAATAGACACAAAACGGCCTTAATTCTTCACATTTCCAATTTTGATGGGCGGTTTCCTGATCTTCTGGACTCGGAGGTAGGGAACTGACAAGAAAATATAGTAAGCACAGCTGAGCGAATGCAATGTTGATATTTTGGGTGCACAAACTGATCATTATACCTATAAAAGCAAACACTGCTCACGATATGCACCCTTGATATTTAACCTTCTCTTTCACAACTGCTTTTTTTGTCCCTGGTAAATTATGATGATTAAATATTCAGCATCTTTGGATTGTTTTTCGACCCTGCCTTCTACATCCCAGCTTCTCCTCAAAGACTGTGGAATCTCAACCTGGTAGATGGCATTACACTTAAAACAAAACATTCATATTTTAGGCAAGAGACCTCTAGTATAGTATAGTTTATTACACTTAATTTAATTCTAAATGCTAAAACGTTATTCGCCTTAAATAATTAGATGGAAACAGCAGTGATTTCACTAGTAAATCTAAATCACCTCAGAGGGTGTCAATACAGCCAAACAGCAACAGTCCTTATTCTTGTGCTGAGATCAGACTTACTGCTAAATTTGATTAGAGCCCCTAGTCCATATGTACCTAATACTTTGAATTGCTGTTAATGTGGAGGCTTCCTTGGGTCCTGAAAGAACCTCTCAATCTCTGCGATACCAGTCTAACTAGGTGCATTTTCATGTCAAGTAAACAAACGAAAATTACCTAATGTGTTTCTCCCTCTTCCTTTTTTGGGAATTTTGGTTTTTTTATACTCTACTGAGAACAGGGTTCAGTCAAACCTGTACTGTTAAAATGGTGTTTCTTCATTCTCTTAGTGCATCCCTTGCCCCTGTGTGTCTGGCCAGAATTGCTGTCAGGATCTCAAGCTGACAGTGGCAAAAACTAAATCATTATTAACCATGGAATTATAAGGAAACAGTAAAGTGCAAGCCACCCTCTCTATGCAATCTGTGCTAGTCAGTGCATGGAAAATTTCGATATTTTTCCCAATTCAAAAACGATAACATGCAGTTTACAAAAGCAGTGCTGGGCACAGACAGAAATGCTTTTTCAGGCAGCATATTACTCCTGTCTAGTGCATAATCTGAATTGAGTTGCTTCCAGGTGTTTATAGTGGGGCACAATTGGGTTGTAGCTGAAGGCAGTGTGAGTTTCTCTCAGTGGGACAGTATGGTGTTCAGTGTGGGAGAGAATGTGGCACTCTGCAGATGACAGAAACTGCAAGGCTCTGAGAAACGGCTTTTGATAGCACTTTTAGGCATATTTGGGACATTCTGCAAAATGGCAAAGTTTTCAGATGAATATTTAGGTGCCGATTCGGATCCTGGAAAAATTTCCCCCGTCCAAATTGAATCTGGACTTTTTTCCGTCCGAATCGTACAAGTAGCGTACAAACTGCCAAGTACGATTCGCATGGGAAAAACTCCATACGAATCACATCGGGAAAATTTCCCCACACGTCCTCGGGTCGGAAATTGTGTCCGATTTACCGTACGAATCGGAAAAATGAAGTCCGACCGCGCAAGTACGATCACTCCCGTCCTTTCAATTTCAAACTGTATGGAAAAAACACCGTACGGACCGAACACCCATAGCGACCATGGAGACACGTGCCCGCATACGCTCCAAACACCCCACCACAGACCCCGCATGTACGCGCAAAACGCCCCCCGGCCGTGAATGTAGGCGTCGAACCCCCACCAGTGTATGCATGGAGCGTACCCCCACCCATGTATGCATGGAGCGTACCAACTCCCCACCCGTGTATGTATGGACCGAACCCCCACCCGTGTAGGAATGGAGCGTACCAACACCCCACCAGTGTATGTACGGACCGTACCCACACCCGTGTATATACGGACCGTACCCCCACCCGTGTATGCATGGAGCGTACCAACTCCCCACCCATGTATGTACGGACCGTACCCCCACCGTGTATGCATGGAGCGTACCAACTCCCCACCCGTGTATGTACGGACCGTACCCCCACCCATGTATGTAGTGGACCGTACCCCCACCCGTGTATGTACGGACCGTACCCCCACCCCACCCGTGTATGTACGGACTGTACCCCCACCCCACCAGTGTATGTACGGACCGTACCCCCACCCGTGTATGAATGGAGTGTGCCAACACCCCACCAGTGTATGTACGGACCGTACCCCCACCCGTGTATGTACGGACCGTACCCCCACCCGTGTATGTACGGACCGTACCCCCACCCGTGTATGCATGGAGCGTACCAACTCCCCACCCGTGTATGTACGGACCGTACCCCCACCCGGGTATGCATGGAGCGTACCAACTCCCCACCCGTGTATGTACGGACCATACCCCCACCCGTGTATGTACAGACCGTACCCCCACCCCACCCGTGTATGTACGGACCCTACACCCAGCCCCCCCTGTATGTACAGACCGTACCCCCACCCGTGTATGCATGGAGCGTACCAACTCCCCACCCGTGTATGAACGGACCCTACACCCAGCCCCCCGTGTATGTACGGTGCGAAACACCACCACCGATGGACGGTGCAGACCAACACCCAGCCCGTGTTCGTACGCACCCTACCCCAGGCCCACACACCAGCACCCTCACCCAACATCGGGCATGTACGAGTCGTACTAAGCCATAGCAAAGGACAGCACTGTACAACAACATGGCCCATGTACGCACCGTACAGACGCCAAAAACACTCCTACTGAACCAGGACAAACCAAAAAAGCACAAGGAGAGTCAATTCGAGGCACACAATACCACAAAACATATCCAACAAGGCCAAATACATCCTATACACTGACCTGCAACTGACAAACAGCTAAACAGAGGCCCAAACCACTACCACTCCTTATAACACACCCACCCAAAGTTCAAACACAGCCACACCCACAAATGGACCAACAAAAAGGCCCAACACACACAAACCATGATCCTTTGCAACAGATCCACTGCTGCCAGACCCCAGAGACAACGCACTGCACCATACTTCAACCATCAATACACCTTACACCTGCACTCCTTCACACAACCACCATCACAAACACACCCCTCACATTCACACACACACCTTCACAACCACGCTCACACACCCACAACCATTCACACCCCCACCCCCACAACCATCCACACCCACACCCCACACCATGCCCACTAACAAGAATCCAAAGTTCACAAAGGACGAGCTGGAGGTCCTTGTCGACGAAATCATCAGAGTCGAGCCACAGCTCTTTGGAACATTGGTCAGACGGACCAGCATATCCGAAAAATCTGCCATGTGGGAGAGGATAGTCAATTCCGTGAATGCTGTTGGGGCCACCAGAAGGACCAGGCATGAGTGCCAAGCCAGGTGGTACGATCTGCGGAGGACGGTCCGCCGCAAAATGACGGATGACCACAACCAGGCCAACATCACTGGAGGAGGTCCGGCCCGCAGACCTGTACACTACCATCCCTGGGAGGAGAAGGTGATGGCCACGCTGCCGCCGTTGGGAGTAGACAGACTAGGAGTCCGAGAGCCTGGTGAATACACAAACAACTCACCTCACATGGGGGGGAACGCCATACACAACCCAAATACCAATCATGCACGCAACCCCCCCAAAGCCAGCACCGGACACAACCACACTCCAAAAACACACACATGCCACTTGCGCCTCCATGCCCCATGCCCCAAGCAAGGCCATGCCAAGTCACAGGCCACACAAAACACCAACACGAGACAGGATGTCCCCGATGCCGGGAAGGTAGGCCTCAAAACTAACATAGAGCAACTCTGAAGCACACAACAATGCCCTCAGCCCATATGGCTTAGGGCACAGCCATACAAACATTGTGTCCCCACACAGTACTGTTTTGCCTGCTAATGGTGGCCGCGTTGCAGGACGACATGGGTATGAAGGCATAATTTGCACATAACAGCAGCTAATGAAGATGCAGCACACTGAAAGAGTGTCAGCACACACCGCCACAGCAGCAGCGCAGACTCAGACACTCCGCCCAATGGGTGCCGGCAGAGAAGAAACAAACCCACATGAACAAGCCAATGGCCTTTGAAAGACCTGCAAACTGTGTGTGCCCAGGAAGCTGGGCTGAGGTGACAGAGGGTGACACACAGAGGGAGCGAGAGGGGCAGAGAGAGGGACAGAGACAGAGGTGGACACATGGAGACAGACAGAGGGAGGGAGGAGGCTGACAGAGGGAGGGAGAAGGGGAGACGGACAGAGGGAGGAGGCTGATAGAGGGAGGGAGAAAGGGAGATAGAGGGAGACGGACAGAGGGAGGAGGCTGACAGAGGGAGGGAGAAAGGGAGATAGAGGGAGACGGACAGAGGGAGGAGGCTGATAGAGGGAGGGAGAAAGGGAGATAGAGGGAGACGGACAGAGGGAGGAGGCTGACAGAGGGAGGGAGAAAGGGAGACGGACAGAGGGAGGAGGCTGACAGAGGGAGGGAGTAAGGGAGACGGACAGAGGGAGGAGGCTGACAGAGGGAGGGAGAAAGGGAGACAGAGGGAGACCAAATCACCCTTGGGTGGTGTGGCCATGTCCGCTCGTCAGCAGGTGGACTGTGTGCATGTAGACAAGGTTTGGCAGTGCGAGAACCCCCCCTTCAACCTCTGATAAACACTGGGCCATGTGTCAATCTGTGCACGAGTACATCCGTGCTGCAGGCACAAACAGAACCTTACACCCAGTATACCCACCCACTGTGTTTGTCAGAACCCTGTCACAAATTGTTAGGGTACCTACCTGCATTCTCAAATAGCATGGAAAAAACAACATTTGGCCACGTTCAGTGCAACACGTAAGGCGGCTCTGCATGGCTTGCTACGCCCGCTCACTACACTGCTGACTGCGTTCCCAAAAGATGCATCAACTAAGATTGTGTCACACATAGGTAAAGTGTCGAAAGCTGTGGCCAAGGGAAACACCCATGCACAAGTGCACTGTGAGAGGAATGCTAGCCAAATCCAACCACCCAGAGGAACTGTGCCAAATCAAAAAAGAATGAAACATGGATGTCGCATGTTACACAATTAACACTGTCTCTCTCACACACAGGTCAACATCGTCGATCTCCCCCCAACACTGGGAGGAAGACTCACAGGACCAGGCTCTGCGTGAAGAGGACCCCACCAGCAGCGACGACTCTCACCACTCCGTGGATGACCCAGACCAACCTGGCCCCTCTGGTGTCCAACCACCTGCAGCACCTGCGTCAGGTACAACTGTGCCAACCACCACCCCCATTCCTGCCACATCCCAGGAGACACCCAGGAGCCCTGCCCGCACACAACAACACAGCCAGTCTGTCCAGGAGGGACAAGGTTCTCCGGGCACCCAGGAGGAGGCAGGCGACACCGCAAATGCCATCCCTCAGGGGTCCCGGAGACCCGATGTGCCCACAACGGCAGGCCAGGTGCAAGTGGGCAGGGGTGGTGATAGTGGAGGACGGCGGAGGCGCGAACCTGACCAGTTGGCTCAGGAACCGGTAATGTCACACGTCAGCAACATCCTCGACTCATACCGGCGTGACGCCAGGGGCATGGTCCAGATTGCGTCCACCCTCACAGACATCAAGGGGACCCTCGAGGAGATGAAGACCCTGCAGGCCGAGCAACATGCCTGTCAACAGCGACACCAAGGATGGATGGAGGCAAGACAGGCTGAGCTTGTGGCGGTGCAAACGGAAATGACCCGTGTACTCCGTCGGATTGCCGAAAACATGGGCAACCCTCCCTGTGCCACCAGGCGAAGAACATCACCACCCACAGGGAGGCATCAGGAGGAGGAGGATTCATCCGACGGAGCATCCCACGCATCGTCACGGCCTGCTTCTGAGGGTCCCCGCAGGAGGGAGGGTCGTCCACGCAAAAGACCGTGAGAGTCAGCGGAACATCACCATCTCCCAGGCCACCTGGCCTGGCACCTGGCCCTCTGGCCCAACAGCAGCACAGCAGCAACTGACATTCTCTGCCACATGGCCTTGCTGGTCACTGTCTGACCAATGTTGACAAAGACTGTGGCACAGACTCTGATGACTTTCAATGGCAGGATACCAACTCCCCCTGTGAACTTTGGATTCTACACTCCCGCCAAGCACCTCTTGTCACCCCCCCAAACACGTGCCCCAGCACCAATAAAAATCATCACAATCACAAGATGATGCCGTCAGTTTGCATTATTCCACTGCATGTGTGTGTTGTAAAGTCAAACCATGCCTGATTGCAGAAGTAACTCCAAACATCCATACCCTGGGGTCTGAGTCTGGCACAGGACACACATGGGTCACAATGTACCATCCAAGACAGACATGGAGCACCATACTCACCCGTGATGGGCCCAACCAGCTGAGGGGGTGCCCGCACAACTGTGCCTACAGACCTATTTAGAAGAGCAACAGTCATGCGCAGAGGTCAGGGATCATGTGGAGTGTCCTGGGGTGGGAGTCCCAGGTATGTGTAGACACGTGGCAGAACCATGTCCTGCATGCTTGAGTCAGGTGGATGTGGAGAATGGTGGCCAGCCAAGGTTGAATGCATGGAGATGGCACAATTGGGTGTTGGATCACAGTGCCACAAGGTTGTGTTGTGGTTGTGGGCTGCATCCTGAGTGTGTGCGTGGATTGAGAAGGTCATCCTGCAGCTGGCAGTGATCCACTCCCCCCATCTCTGTTGGACGTTGATGTGGCCTGGTCGCCGGATGTAGTAGCAGAGCTGTGCAGATGCACCCTGGATGTGGACAAGTATCATGGGATTTCTAACGCACATGTCCGTAGAGTGCATGGTAGGATTATACACGGATGTCGTAGTTGACCTGGGGGATGGTCTCTCTTGCCTTGAGGTGGATGGAACTGGGGATCTTGTGCATAATGCAGAGTGTGCTGCAGCATGAGGCACAGATGCTGCTGATCAGCATAGCACATGTCAGCAAGCAATCCATGATGAACACCAGCTCGTTTGCGTGGACACTGGGTGCCCTTGCTGCAGGGCCTGCAGCAGCATGCGCCATGTCAAGGAAACAATGCCACAAGTAGCACACAAAGACAAGGATCTCAGGAAGGAACTATGTAAAAGGTGTATGTCAAGGAAGGAATGTCTGGTTCAACATGGCACACACACACACAATGGATTCACATGCAGCACAGTGGCCGTCGTGGAGACTGACATGCCACAATACCTACACAGCCATGGACATCATGCACAATACAGAATCTAATCCCTGACAAACAGCTTGCATCTTGCTACTCTACACATAGACTCATATGCACCATCTCTGAGAACAATGCCAGACATGCCGCATGCACAGTGGCAACAGACCACCATTGACAGAGATGAGGCACCTTGGAGGCAGAGGGACACCTTTATTACTCATGTGTGTCGGAATGCTAATGCAACTCTGTCAACACATACACAGGTCATGTGGATGAACACGTGGGACCAACACTGGCACCCCCCTTACCACCACAGATGCTGGAAATCCATGGCACTGGCACACAAGTGACGGGTTACAGCTAAACACCCCCTGCTGCTCACGGAGAGGCTGCTATACACCATTGAGCCCCTAATGGGGAATTCACACACCATGTCAACCCGGTGCAACCCGTATGTTTCCGAGGGCACTGTTACACACATTGATGGCTCCACCACAATCCCATTACAGATGACTGTCACCAAGTCTGACCATCAATTCAGGTGAATTCTGCTCCATGTCATTTGCCCCATGGTGATTCTACATGTATGTAAAGTATCCAAACATGAACAGGAGCAGTGCACACACATTCAAAACAAATACCACTCCCAAAAAGGCGTGCTGCATCCCTTACCCGAAGGAGATTTTCGAACTTGTCCGTGCATGTAACGTTGATTCAGCACATGTTGCTGTGTTCATGAGGAATAGCAGGAGCACAACAATGCCACCAGCAGACAGCATGCGCAAGTACCTGTGGATGGGAGACACACCAGAAGTCAGCCAAAAGAAGCACATCCGCATGCATGTGCATGTACTCGACACGTATTAGGTTGTCAACATGCTAGGTGACAATGATGACTCAGGAAAAACATTCTTCTATTGCACCATCACTCGAGTGACACATCCAAACACACCTCTGACTCACTTGGAAGACATGCAGATGGACACACACATTGCAACACTTGCCACACACAGCCCAATGCGTGCACACTCAGACACTGGAACTCACCACTAAGCAAAGAAGTTGCGTATGAGCCGACTCCGCATGTCCTCTACCGCCTCCTCCTCCTCCACATCACTTGCCTCGTGACCAAGCCCTTCATCCTCCACGGGTGGATGGTCCTGCTCATCTGGATCCAGGATGAGTGGCACAGCTTTCTCCACTGCCATGTTGTGCAGCATGCAGCACACGAGGAATATCTTGCAGACCTTCACCGGTGCATATGGGAGTGCGCCACCGGTCTTGTGGAGCAACGGAATCGGCTCTTCAGGAGGCCAAACGTCCTCTCTATCACTCGCCTTGTCCGCCCATGGGCGTTGTTGTAGCGGTGATCGGCAGCCGCGCTGGGGTTGCGGAGAGGCGTGATCAGCCATGGCATGTTGGGATAGCCAGCGTCCCCTACATGGAAACATCATGGACAAGAGTGGGTCAGGAGAAGCAGTAAGACAGGAAGATGATGTTAAATACAGGACTGCCAGAGTATACCCACCAACAATACATGCTCGTTCGTTGCGCAGCTGCAGCATCATTTCAGGCACCCTGCTATGCCTCATGATGTACGCATCGTGTGCTGATCCTGGAAAACGAGCACAGACATGTGAAATCACCATGTTGGCAAGACACACAGCAAGGGCATTAATGGAGTGGGACCAACACTGGCACCCCCCTTACCACCACAGATGCTGGAAATCCATGGCACTGGCACACAAGTGACGGGTTACAGCTAAACACCCCCTGCTGCTCACGGAGAGGCTGCTATACACCATTGAGCCCCTAATGGGGAATTCACACACCATGTCAACCCGGTGCAACCCGTATGTTTCCGAGGGCACTGTTACACACATTGATGGCTCCATCACAATCCACAATCCCATTACAGATGACTGTCACCAAGTCTGACCATCAATTCAGGTGAATTCTGCTCCATGTCATTTGCCCCATGGTGATTCTACATGTATGTAAAGTATCCAAACATGAACAGGAGCAGTGCACACACATTCAAAACAAATACCACTCCCAAAAAGGCGTGCTGCATCCCTTACCCGAAGGAGATTTTCGAACTTGTCCGTGCATGTAACGTTGATTCAGCACGTTGCTGTGTTCATGAGGAATAGCAGGAGCACAACAATGCCACCAGCAGACAGCATGCGCAAGTACCTGTGGATGGGAGACACACCAGACGTCAGCCAAAAGAAGCACATCCGCATGCATGTGCATGTACTCGACACGTATTAGGTTGTCAACATGCTAGGTGACAATGATGACTCAGGAAAAACATTCTTCTATTGCACCATCACTCGAGTGACACATCCAAACACACCTCTGACTCACTTGGAAGACATGCAGATGGACACACACATTGCAACACTTGCCACACACAGCCCAATGCGTGCACACTCAGACACTGGAACTCACCACTAAGCAAAGAAGTTGCGTATGAGCCGACTCCGCATGTCCTCTACCGCCTCCTCCTCCTCCACATCACTTGCCTCGTGACCAAGCCCTTCATCCTCCACGGGTGGATGGTCCTGCTCATCTGGATCCAGGATGAGTGGCACAGCTTTCTCCACTGCCATGTTGTGCAGCATGCAGCACACGAGGAATATCTTGCAGACCTTCACCGGTGCATATGGGAGTGCGCCACCGGTCTTGTGGAGGCAACGGAATCGGCTCTTCAGGAGGCCAAACGTCCTCTCTATCACTCGCCTTGTCCGCCCATGGGCGTTGTTGTAGCAGTGATCGGCAGCCGCGCTGGGGTTGCGGAGAGGCGTGATCAGCCATGGCATGTTGGGATAGCCAGCGTCCCCTACATGGAAACATCATGGACAAGAGTGGGTCAGGAGAAGCAGTAAGACAGGAAGATGATGTTAAATACAGGACTGCCAGAGTATACCCACCAACAATACATGCTCGTTCGTTGCGCAGCTGCAGCATCATTTCAGGCACCCTGCTATGCCTCATGATGTACGCATCGTGTGCTGATCCTGGAAAACGAGCACAGACATGTGAAATCACCATGTTGGCAAGACACACAGCAAGGGCATTAATGGAGTGGTAATGCTTGCGGTTACGGAAGGCTACCTCCTGTGACTGTGGTGGTACCAAAGCCACATGTGTTCCATCTATGGACCCAATGACATGGGGCATCCCTCCCAGGGCATAGAACTCACGCTTGACAGCTGTCAACTGCACAGGAGTTGGGAATTTAATGAACTCATCCAGGTGCTCCAACATGGCCTCTAATAAATCATGCAGAACACGGCTGAACATGGTTTGGGACATGCCACCGACATGGGCAATGGTATGTTGAAAGGTACCCGTGGCCAAGAAATGTAGGGCTGCCATCACCTTCATCTTGGGTGTCAGTGCAGTAGGATACCTGTGTAGCGGTTGGAGGTGTGGTGCCAGCCGTGTCGTCAGGTCCTCAATCAAGCGTTGGGGGAAGCGGTAGCGGCGTAGACAGTCATTTTCCCGCATGTCAGCCAAGGCGGAATTGGTCGAAGGAGAGGTGGAGCCCTGCAGTGAATTAGAAGGGATAACGAAGAGTGAGTACAGTACACCACCAATGTCAATGTACAGAGCACATGCTCAACAGGCAATACACATATGCTACATACAGAGTCAGGTCTGTGCAATATGCCCTGGACACATATGCCAGGCATGTGACACTCCTACCAAGAGCCAGCTACAAACGTTGATTCTCAACCTCAATATGCCATGCCATGAAACTAGCTGTGGGCCAGTGTAAGTGAGCAGGCAGACGCATTACAGGAGTTACAGACATCCAAATATGTGCAGAAGAAGGATGTTTATTGTACAGACAGGTTGCGGAACACTAGCGGCACAGGTCACATGTCATAGAATAAGGACAGTATGAAAACGGAGAGGCACACACTTATTTAAAATACTTTTTCAAATCAACACAGTATTATACAAATTTTGCTGAACTTTCATCATAAGCGTGCAACAGGGGAAGGCATGAAACAGTCAAAAACATGCCACTTAAACCACATCAATATAAAGGGTCAATGGGACCCGACCTCTGTGCACTGTTGCTGTTACCTATTGGTATGACAACATAATCAATTTTACCAACGTAAATTTGTGTGTTTACACCATAAATTAAATCCACAATAGACTCATAAGTTTGTTCAAATGTATTTACAAAATGATCTTCGAATATCAATTCGAAAATAATCAAAGAATGTCCATGAATCCTTCACTACAGGAATATTTCAAAATTAAATTCTTTCACAGGAGTTTTTCAAATTAAATCCATTCATATTGAATCAAAAAATTTTCCTCGGATGCCCAATGCATTTCGAGTCGGACTGACTCTTCTTCAAGGGCTTCAATTCTAAGAAAGAATGAATAAATGAACATAGACAATATATACAACAGGTATGCTGTAAGCATCTAACAAATCATGACAACACTAAAACATGACAGTGTTATGTCTTCGTTGCGTTACTAAGGTTATTCAAACATTAGCTCATAGAAAAAGCAAGAAAGATGAAAGATGAAAGCCTTCCGTTCACCATAAAAGTGTCACTAAAATAAACGCGACCGATTACAACGAGTGAAAGTGAAAAACACTTTCGTGCATCCATATATATCTTCAAACTGCTAATGTGCCTAGCTCGATGAGCCACCCGTGAAACACCCATTGTGTTTGAAAATGCCACAAGAATACCTTGATTCTCACAACAAAACCGCTAAAAAGCGAACCGCTAGAAGTGAGCCTGCAATCAAAAAAACAAACAAACAAACTCGTACTTAAACCTCTATGGGTGCGATAATGAAAAACATGACCTCATAGACTGAAATGTCTAGAAGTGATGGACTGTTACCAGAAAAGGCTGGAACACTTCAAAGATCTAGACCCTCTTGGTCAACGTCAGGACGGGCTGGGGAATTCTTAACCGCGTCCTCGTCACTTTTTGAGTACACTGCTACCGATACCCGGAAATACCCGTTTATGGCAGAAACACTGAAAACGGACTCCGATACATCTGGAACAAACGCTGGGAGTGAAACAGACCACAAGATATATCTACTACGAGTGGCTCAATGGCCGCCATGTTATCACTAGTCTGTCCATGTGTCAACTCATAAGAACCACAGTGAATGACGTGAACTACACCTACTCCTGATGTGAAAAATGAATTAAATAAAACAAAATGAAATACGAAGTGAGGTGAGGAAAATAGGAGATGAAAATTGAGACAAAAAGAAGGAGATGAAAATTGAGACAAAAAGAATATGAGCTTGTCAGATTTTTCTTGTGAAGCAAACAGCAGTCAATACGCAAACACATGTCGAATAACAATCAATTGGTTCAGAAATTACAAATAACATGAATAATCTATACGATCATTGATTCCCTTGTCTATCAGGGTGTCAAGGCGTTTTATCCAGAATGTTTCCCTTTGAAGGAGAGCTCTAGTGATGTCCATACCAGAGTGATGTATAACTCTCTCTAACACTGAGAATTGAAGTTGAGCTATGCTGTGTCTTTCCTCTTGCCAATGAGTTGCTAAACTACTACTTTTGTTTTTTGTTCTTATCGTACTCTTGTGCTCAGAGATACGTACTTTGATCTTGCGTTCGGTCTTACCAACATATAGTTTGGTAAGACCGAGGCGAGTGGTTTTTGGGGAGAATGATTCATTCTCCCCAAAAACCACTCACCACCAACTTCAAAGGGATGAAAAAATGCCAGAATTGCATTAACTGCAATAACGTTATTGTGGGTAATGTGTTATATCATCCAAATTCAGGAGAAACCATCAAATTGTTCCATAACTCTGATTGCAACTCTGAAAAACTAATTTATTACATCAAGTGTCCTTGCGGGAAACTATATGTTGGTAAGACCGAACGCAAGATCAAAGTACGTATCCGAATTTTGCATCATGTGGCCAGCAGAAGTCGGTTGGAGACAATATACTTTGTTGCAATGTGGTTGTTGACATTACATCATGCTCAATTTTAAAACCATGCAAAGCCTGTCACTGGGATAGTTTTAAAATGATTGGAGGACACGTAGGATGCAAATGTGACTGAGCCAATCACTCTGTACTCCTGTAAATGAAACAGGCCAGCAAGGAAGATATAAGGCAGCCAGGTCCCTTGAGAGAGCACTTGCCTGCACATCCTTTCATTCCACAACACTGCTGCTGCTTGTCATTTCTCTGGCACCATGTCCAGGTCTGTGGAGAGGGCCCTGTAATTCACCATGGAGGAGAATATGGCGTTGGTGGATGTGATCCTCCCACAGTACACCATGCTGTATGGTCGACCAGGGGAGCAGGTGAGTGCAGACTCCACTAGCTTAAACTGTGCCCCTTTTTGTGACTGTGACTTCTGGCATTGTATCCAGGTGTGACAGACATGCAGGGTTCTTCATAGTGGTTCCCAGGGGGGGAAAGGGCTCATGTCTCCCATGCAGAGCATGCTGTAGTTCCTGTGTGCACAACGCACTAGCATGGTGCTTACTGTGACGATCACTGCATGGTGCATACCGCTTTTGGACTGCCTAATCCTCCTGGAAATGTTGTTTCTACAGTCCTGATGTGAGTCTGTGATCCCCCCAGGGTGACAGGTGCCAGGACCCACAGATGTGTGTCTGTTCAGTGTACCTGTGGTGAGAGTGTCCAAATGATGTGGTCGTCCCCTGGACATTGGTGTGTGTGTGTGAGTCCCCTGTCATGTGGGTGTGTGCATATGTGGAGTGTTGCACCCCAGCTGCAAGTGGGATGGATACACCCTGCCCATCTGATGTGAGCAGGGAGCTGTGCTGGATGTCAGCCCCACATCTGTGACACCCCCAGTCTAGTGGCACATGTGCAGAGTGAGGTTTGTAGCGGCAGTTGCCAATGCCAGGTGATTGTTCAGTGCCTGTGTGTGTCTGTGTACTCTGCTGAGGTAGCGTAAGTGGGCTGGGGCATGTGACTGCTTAGGGGTACTGTTCAGATTCCTGTTGTAGCTTGGGATGCACAGTGTGAGCCTGCATCATTGATTGTGTTGCACCCCTCATGCCACCTGTGTACTTTCAATGGCACCTACTGCATTTGCCCATTCCCAGGAGGATGATGTCACTATGACAAAGGTGCAATGAGTTGGCTGCATACTATGGCCAGTTCAAACATGCATAATTTGTAATATGTGTGTCTCTGTATCATTGATAAGGTGGATTGATGTATTGTCACTTTTGCATCCTCACAGGTAGGCGTCTGTGCCAAGGGGGAGATCTGGAAGCAAGCCGTCAGTGCCGTGAGGAGGACGGAGGGTCGGAAGCGGCGCCTAGCCCAGGTGAGGAAACGCTGGCAGGACATCCGGTGCTGGACGCGGAGGATCGCACGGGTCCTGCTGGGGGACTCACCTGTGAGCCACAAAAACCGTGGGCGCCGGCGTCTGACACACATCCATAAGCGTGTGCTGGCGGTGGTCTTCCCTGACTTGGATAGGCGCCTAGCGGAGTAGCAGCAGCAGGAAGGGGGTAGGTACATGTGTGTTTGTTGTGTGTGACCAGCTTTTGGAAGTGCGCAGTTGCATGGATACACTGCCAGGGTTTAAATGTGCAGTGCATATCCTGTTCCCCAAAGTAAAGCGGTGCTGTTCTTCCTCCCTTCCCCTCCTTGCCATGTCTTCCCTGGTCTGTGTGTAGTCACTCTTGCACAAGGTCATCTAGGCTGGCAGTTACTCCAAGTGCCCAATGCTTGCAGCATCATGTGTGGGGGTGGTGTGTAACAGGTTTTTGCACGTTGCCTGTATCCTGGCCAGTTCTGTCATTGTGGGGTCCATGTTAGTTGGCACTGATGCTGAGTCCCGACATGGGAGTGTGTGTTTCATGTGTACTGCCTTACTGCCTGCATGTCGAATGTTGTGCCCTCTGACATGATGTGCTTGAGTCTGAGATATGCATAGTGCAGGGATGGTGGCTTGTTTTCCAGTCATATGTATCCAGGGCCATGGAGTAGTGTGGCCACTACAGTCCCCTGGGGCACCTTTTCATAGGTATCATGTGTGTCATCAGACAATGTGGACATTCTCTGTGTCTTCAGCATAGTTTGGGCCCTGTGGCATAGTACCCTGGCCTCATTTGTATTCACGTATACTGTGCTACATGTGTCCACTGTACAGGGTGACCTAATTTAGCTGGTGCATACTCACAGGGGCAAGTGCCTGTGTGTCTTGGTACAACTATCTGATGATGGTTGTTTGTCAGTGATATATGTGGACAGGCGCACCAGGGGTAGTTTGTGTGCGATCAGGATTAATTGCAGGCCATGTGTTTTCATCCCAGACTAAGAGGTGTAAGTACTTCCTCTGTCTCAATCACATTGTCTCAGGAGGGGGGGGGGGGTTGGTGCGGGCAAGGCCTACATGTCCAAACCTGAAGTCTCCTTGCTCGGTCTGGCCAGTGTGTGATGTTTGTGTGGCCAAACACTCAAGGTGCAGTGCCCCAGTCATGTTGGCCATGGTTTTCAGTATTACCTTTGCAGCATGTCCCAAGAGTTGATAGACATGGTTCCTGCTCATCCCTTTCTTGGCTACGCTGTGTGTCGCTGATGCTGTGCTAGATTGTCCCCAGAGCCTGGCTCCTCTGTACAATTTGATATCAAGTTATTTGCTATTGTGTCATGCTCTCCATATTTTAACAGTGGCATGGGGGGTCAACAAACTGTGTGTTGCAGGGACTACATATGTACCTTGTATTGTAGATGTTACTCTTGTTGCTTTTCAGGCTATGCACTGTGACCTATGTAGAGTTGAATCATGTGACATATGTATACAGGTGTCTGATTTCTCCTGTCTCTTCACCTTGCCCACAGCATCGTCGGGGGACTACGAGGGAGACACTGGCACGGACTGTGAGGAGGGAGCGAGCACCAGTGCCAGCAGTGCTGAGTTGGCTGGCACATCGAGTGGCACGGAGGCTGACGGGAGTGCAGCGGAGGACCTGTCCAGTCAAACCACCACCGACTATGACGCAGACGGGTCCGAGGCTGAGCACTCCGAGGGGGCGGAGGCTGCTCCCACAGCTGACACCAGCACTCCATCACTACCCGCCCCCTCCATTCCGATCACCGGCCTCTCACTTGCTCGTGTCCCTTCCCGCCGTGCTAGGTCACCACGTGTCTCCTTCTTGCCAGGCACCGCACCCCCTGCCCCTGTCTCCACTGCTGCCACCAATGCCGAGTCTGTGGACATCCTGCGGCAGTTGCAGGTTGGTCAGACTGCGATGCTTAATGTCCTCCATGGCCACAGCCGAGTGCTCAACCAGATGGAGGCATACATGGAGGGCATTTCAGCTGCGCAGTCTGACCAACGCAACTTGCTGAGGTCCATAGACTCGACACTGACTGCAGCAGTGGGTCTCCTGCAGCGCTACGTCCCCCCCTACCCCTGAACCATCCACACTTCCCACTCCCATGCCTGTCCAAAGCACACCCAGACGTCCCCATGCACGCACACCACCAGGCACAGGCAGCACACCACCAGGGAAGGCAAAGCGCACACCTCCTGGCACGCACACACAGGGTGAAGTAGGCACACCCACTGGGTCAGGGGGAAACGGAAGACACACAGCCAGAGTGGGAGTCCACATTCCTCACGACCACCACCCTCCAAATCCACTCCCCTCAGCTCTCCTGGCCAGGATTCCACCAAAGACTCCTTCGTGGCCGCTCTGTCCCTGAGCCCCAAAGTGACACCACCCCGCAAGCGGTCAAAGGAGTCCCCGGTCAGGGTAGTTGAGTCCCCCCCCCCCTGTCCACACTCTCCCTCGGTAGCGCTGCGACCCATCCCTGCGACCCCCCCCCCGCTCCTTGGGGCCTCTGGTTCCTTCGGGTGCAGGGGAGACGCTGGGCGACCTGGCAGTAGTGTGCAGCACCGTGCACAAATCCTCCTTTGGCGCTGCCCCACCCCCTGTGTTGGAGTCGTCCGTCCCTGCACCCACAACACCTACCCTTGCCCCTCCTGTCCCTGCGGTGCCTGGTCCTTCCCCCCCACATGATGCCCCCCCCCTGTGGATGACAAGGTAGTCTGAACTGTGCAGGCAAGCTAGGGGACACGCATCCCAATGTGTCCCCCACCTGGATTTGAACTATGGACTGCCCTATGGGCCTTGTGCATATGGAACTCTTCATACAATTCATTTTAGAACATTGCTGAATAAAGCGATTTTATTTTCCTTGGCACACTACTGCTTTTCTGGCATTGCTGTTGGTGGTGCTGCTCCATGATTTAGGGTAGCGATAATGTGTTAGGTGTCTGGGATATGTTGTAGTGTGCTGTTCGTGGGGTGGACACTGTTATCTGTGTGCCATCACACGGTATTTGCTATCAAACTTTGCTCATGTAAGCTGTTACTGCATGGTGACATTGTCCCAAGGTGTGTACCTTCCTCTATGGACCCTGACATCTTCCCTGCAGGGTGTTGTGAAGACATTTGTGCAGTGCTGTGTCTACATTTGCTGGGTGTGTGAGGGACCCCTTCACCTTTGGCCATGCATGCTGGGCAAGGTCTCCACCTGTATCATTTGTGTCATCCTTGGGGGTCACTGTACTTGTGACTGGAGTATATTGACAGGACTTCATGTGCACATGTTACCTTTTCCGCACTATGCATGTGTGTACTCCCAGCCTCGCTCACATGTGTTTTGTGTTCTGCTGGGTCTTTGAGCACCTGACTGACAATTGTGGGCATTGTATCTGTGTGTACGCAACCCCTTTCTTTCCATGGGCACAGCTGGAGGGACTCTGCACCCACCTCTCCTGTGTCTGGGCACTGCTGGGAGTGATATGCACACACCCCTCCTGTGTCTGGGCACTGCTGGGAGGACTCTGCACACACCCCTCCTGCGTCTGGGCACTGCTGGGAGTGATAGGCACACACCCCTCCTGTGTCTGGGCACTGCTGGGAGTGATAGGCACACACCCCTCCTGTGTCTGGGCACTGCTGGGAGGACTCTGCACACATCCCTCCTATGTCTGGGCACTGCTGGGAGAGATAGGCACACACCCCTCCTGTGTCTGGGCACTGCTGGGAGTGATAGGCACACACCTCTCCTGTGTCTGGGCACTGCTGGGAGGACTCTGCACACACCCCTCCTATGTCTGGGCACTGCTGGGAGTGATAGGCACACACCCCTCCTGTGTCTGGGCACTGCTGGGAGGACTCTGCACACACCCCTCCTGCGTCTGGGCACTGCTGGGAGGACTCTGCACACACCCCTCCTGCGTCTGGGCACTGCTGGGAGGACTCTGCACACACCCCTCCTGTGTCTGGGCACTGCTGGGAGGACTCTGCACCCACCCCTCCTGCGTCTGGGCACTGCTGGGAGGACTCTGCACCCACCCCTCCTGCGTCTGGGCACTGCTGGGAAGACTCTGCACACACCCCTCCTGCGTCTGGGCACTGCTGGGAGGACTCTGCACACACCCCTCCTGTGTCTGGACACTGCTGGGAGGACTCTGCACCCACCTCTCCTGCGTCTGAGCACTGCTGGGAGGACTCTGCACACACCCCTCCTGTGTCTGGGCATGTACGGTCGGGACATATATGGGTGTGGGTACGCTCCGTACATACACTGGTGGGGTGTGGGTACGCTACATTCATACACGGGTGGGGGTATGCTCCATTCATACACGGGTGTGGGTACGCTCCGTACATACACGGGTGGGGAGTTGGTACGCTCCATGCATACACGGGTGGGGGTACGGTCCGTACATACACTGGTGGGGTGTGGGTACGCTCCATTCATACACGGGTGTGGGTACGCTCCGTACATACACGGGTGTGGGTACGCTCTGTACATACACTGGTGGGGTGTGGGTACGCTACATTCATACACGGGTGGGGGTACGCTCCATTCATACACGCGTGTGGGTACGCTCCGTAAATACACGGGTGGGGAGTTGGTACGCTCCATGCATACACGGGTGGGGGTACGGTCCGTACATACACTGGTGGGGTGTGGGTACGCTCCATTCATACACGGGTGTGGGTACGCTCTATTCATACATGGGTGTGGGTACGCTCCGTACATACACTGGTGGGGTGTGGGTACGCTCCATTCATACACGGGTGTGGGTACGCTCCATACATACACTGGTGGGGTGTGGGTACGCTCCATTCATACACGGGTGGGGGTACGCTCCATTCATACACGGGTGGGGGTACGCTCCGTACATTCCCGTACCCACGATTTGCAGGCCTGGGTAAGTACCGTACCCAGGCCTTAGGAGCGTGGGTACGAGTCGTACCACGCCCACCACTACGTCACCCCAACAATGGCGGTACGGCCCGTACCCACGTTCTAATGGCCTGGGTACGGGCCGTACCAGCATTGTTGGGGTGATGTAGGGGTACGCGTGGTACAACCCGTACCAACGCTCTGAGGGCCTGGGTACGGTGCAGACCCCCAATGGGGTGCCATAGGGGTACGCACTGTACCCAGCCCCGGGTCGTACCACGCGTACCCCTACATCACCCCAACAATGCTGGTACGGCCCGTACCCAGGCCTTTAGTACGTGGGTACGGGCCGTACCGCCATTGTTGGGGTGACGTAGTGGTGGGCGTGGTACGGCCCGTACCCATGCTCTTAAGGCCTGGGTACAGTACGTACCGGGATTGTTGTGTTGCCGGTTCGCGTCAACATCCACTTCCGTTGTGGCGGACGCTGGCGTTGCTGGACACTCCCCCACCCCCTCGAGGTGACCAGGCCCTGGAGGTCAGGTATGTACAGGGCATGTATGACTTGTGACATGGGTGGGGGTTTGGTTTCCTGCCCCTGCCCCCCCCCCTTTGCCCCTGGGTGTGGTTCTGACCTTCTGCGGCGTCTGCGTCGGTACCTGTAGAGCAGGTGGACTGCTATGAGGGCCGGGATGACATATAGGTTCGGGTCCATGGCTGTCCGTCGCGTACAGGTGCTCCTTGTGCGCGTCGTCCTGATTTCCCTGCAGTTTTTGGCAGCCGGAAAATATAATCCGTGCGGGGTGACGTCGGTGCGGATCGTACTTCCTGGTTCCTGAACCGCAGCCTGAATGCGTCCCGACGTCACGTCGGAGCATTCCCGGATCACATTCGTATGTATATTTTCGTCGGTCGGTGTTTTTTACGAATCGTCCGGAAATGGTGTTTCCGTGGGAATCGTACTTGCATGTTTGTAATGTTTATTTCCCGGGTACGAGTCGGACGGAGAAAACGCTCCGACCGACGGTTCGTACCCGGTTTCTCCAGGATCCGAATCGGCACCAAAGTGTTGACCAATAACAAACAAGTGCATGTGTGCATTGTCAATTTAAATAAATGTGGAAAAATACTAGCTGCAGCGTCGGAAAAATAAATGTGGATAAATACAGATAAAATGCCCAAAAATAAATATGGATAAATACAGACGTAAATGGCAAAAAAATAAATACCTTAAAACCGGGAGCCCTAATTATAATACATGTATTAATATTTTATATTGATTAATATTTATTTAATGTTTATTTTATAGTGTTATTTGTGGGAGTTACTTTATTATTAAATATTTATTAATTGGTTGGTAATTATTATTAAATAATTAATTTGTAAATAATTCTGTTAATTGGGTCATTTTATTTAGGAGTGGGTGGTGGGGTTTATAGGAGAATAGGGTGGAAAGTTATTTATTTACAATTCATTAATAATTGTTTGTTAATTAATGCTAATTAATTAATAAAAATAAAAATATGGCAATTGTGTAAGTAATTTTCAATGTACGTTGTGGGGTTTATAGTGGTAAAGGGTGGGAATTAAATTCTTTTAAATTAATTAGGTTGTTAATTGATATTAATTTATTAATGTAAAATTAGTTATGGAAAATGTGTAATGATTTTTAGGTGTGGGTTGTGGTTTATTGGAGTAGAGGGTGTAAAGTAATTTGTGTTTAATGAATTAATACATAGTCGATTATTGATATTAATTTATCAATTGATAAATACTTATTGTAAGTGTATGGTAAGTGTTTATAGTTAATTTGTGTGTGTGTTTTGTTTTATAGGGGTAACGTTTGGAGAGTAAATTAATTTTTATTTGTTTTAAATGTTAAAAATTAATAATATTTGCTTAATTGATCATTGATTATGTTAATTATGGAGGTACATTTAAAAAAAAAATTAATGGGTGTTGTGAATTGTGTGGTGTTATAGGGTAGGAAATAAAAAATATTACATTTATGTAATAACTAATGTTTTTGTTTATAAAACATTTCTATTAAAAAGAGTTTTTTGTTTTTAAATTATTTTTTGAATTTTTATAAATAATCTTTCTAGGTATTTGTTACATCTTTTCAATATTCTAATCTTATTCTATCTTTTGTAATATTTAAAACTTTTATATATCTTTTATTTTTTGTTTTTTAAAATCTTTTATGTTGTTGTTGTTAATTTGTTTGTTTTTAATTTTGAACTGACTCCAGAGGAAACATTTATTTTTACCCCTGCGCTATCCAACACTTTCCCTATTGTTGCACTCACTGGAGTGGGAATAGTAATTTGTACCCCTCTGCTATCCAACACTTTCCCTACTGTTGCAGTCCCAGGAGTGGGAATAGACATTTTTACCCCTTCCGCTATCCAACACTTTTGCTTCTGTTGCACCCACTGGAGTGGGAATAGTAATTTTTAGTCATCCACTATTCAACACTTTCCCTACTGTTGCAGCCACTGGAGTGGGAATAGTAATTGTTACCTCTCCGCTATCCAACACTTTCCCTACTGTTGCAATCACTGGAGTGAGAAAAGTAATTTTTACCCCTTGGCTATCCAACACTTTCCCTACTGTTGCACTCAATGGAATGCAAAATGAAATTTGAAAGACTATTAAATATTTTAATGTTTTAATTTATATAATTTTTTTAAATTAGATTTTGTTATGTGTATGTAAATATATACATTTTAATTTGTAAATTTTTATATATTTTAAAATTGATAGTTTATTATTTGTTTTAATGGAAATATATATATATTACATTGTATATATGTATATTTATATATTTTTTAGATTACATTTATTTTAGTATATTTTTTAAATGTATATTAAGGTGCCGATTCTGATCGGGTAAAAAAAATTCCCGTACGACTCGTATCCGTATTTTTTTTTACGTACGATTCGTACGTGAAAAATACATACGAATCGCTGCGGGAAAAGTCTACGAGACGTACCCGGACAGTTTTACATACAAATCGTAAAACTGAAGTCTGATTGCACAAGTACGATCCGTACCGCCCTTCCGAATATACAAGCATATGTAAAACGTCCCGTACGGAGCGAACTCTGTACCACTCGTATCCCGGGTAAACTTGTGCCTGGGATACGAGTCGTACAGCCCCCTCCCTCTCCCCCGCGTATGTCCGCACATCCCCCCCGTATGTCAGCACCGTACCCCCCCTATGTTAGCACCGTACCCCCCCCATGTCCGCACCGTACCCCAGCCCCATACCCCAGCACCGTACTTGGATGCACCATCCCCCAGAACCGTACTTGGACGCACCTTACCCCAGCACCATACTTGGATGCACCATCCCCCAGAACCGTACTTGGACGCACCGTACCCCAGCACCGTACCTGTACGCACCGTACCCCAGCCCCGTACTTGTACGCACCGTACCCCAGCACCGTACCCCAGCCCCGTACTTGGACGCACCGTACCCCAGCACTGTACCTCAGCCCCGTACTTGGACGCACCGTACCCCAGCACCGTACCCCAGCCCCGTACTTGTATGCACCGTACCCCAGCACCGTACCCCAGCCCCATACATGGACGCACCATACCCAAGCCCCGTACTTGTACGCACCGTACCCCAGCATCGTACTCCAGCCCGTACTTGTATGCACCGTACCCCAGCACCGTACCCCAGCCCCGTACATGGCCGCACCGTACCCAAGCCCCGTACCCTAGCACCGTACCCCAGCCCCGTACTTGTACGCACCGTACACCAGCCCCGTACTTCGACGCACCGTACCCAAGCCCCATACTTGTACGTACCGTACCCCAGCACCGTACCCCAGCCCCGTACTTGTACGCACCGTACCCCAGCACCGTACCCCAGCCCCGTACTTGGACGCACCATACCCCAGCACCGTACTTGGATGCACCATACCCCTGAACCGTCCCCCAGCATCGCACATGTACGGACTTTACAACAACATTGCGTATGCGAGCACGGTACAACAACATCGCGTATGGACGCACCTTACATACGCGAAAACGACTCGTACTGAACCAGGTCACTGTAAAACAGCACAAGGAGGGTCAATTCGACTCGCACAACACCACAAAACACGTCTACAGTACAAAAAACATCCAAATGACTGACCTGGCACATCCAAACAGATAAACAGAGGCCCAAACTCACAACCACCTCTTATAACACACCCACCAAAAATTCAAACTCAGGCCCACCCACAAATGGACCAATGAAAAGGGCCCACACACACAAACCATGAGCCTTTGCAACAGACTCACTGCAGCTACAGAGCACACCCCAACAACTGCACCCATACACCTTAACATATACACCTTCACACACACTCCTTCACACAAACCCCCTCTCCACATTCCCACACACACCTTCACATTCACACACCCACAACCATCCACACCCTCACCCCACACCATGCCCACAGACAAGAATCCAAAGTTCACAAGGGAGGAGCTGGACATCCTTGTCAACGAAGTCATCAGAGTCGAGCCACAGCTCTTTGGAACGTTGGTCAGACAGACCAGCATAGCCGAAAAATCACGCCTGTGGCAGAGGATCGTCGATAGGATGGATGCTGTTGCGCCCATCAGAAGGACTAGGAATGAATGCCAAGCCAGGTGGTACAATCTGCAGAGGGCAGTCAAGCGCAAAATGAACGAGGATTACGCCTAGAGCAACATCACTGGAAGTGGGCTGCCCCGCAGACCGGTACATTACCATCCCTGGGAGGAGAAGGAGATGGCCCTGCTTCTGCCGGTGGGAGTACACAGAGTCGAAGGAGTTGCAGAGCCTGGTGAGTACACTAACTACTTACGTAACATGGGGGCAATGGCATCCACACCACAACTACACCAAATGCACACAACTACCCCCAAGCCCTCACCGGACACCACCACACTCAAAAACAACGCTTATACCACTAACATGTGTATGCCCCATCCACAAAGCAAGGCCATGCCATGTCCCAGGCTACACAAAGCACAAACCCAAGACTGGATGTCCGGGATGCTGGGAGGGTGGGGCTCACAATACACAATGTTCAACTCTGAATCAGACACCATTGCCCTCAGCCCATATGGCCCAGGTACATACCCATGCACCGTGCTCAATGCACAGGGACTGGCAAAGTACTGACAAGGTAGCTGACACTTGGCCCTGCTGTAGCCAGCACACGGCCCTCCTGTGACCACTGTAAACTCACACACCAACACCACAAGCTCAGATATCTAGGACAGGAACTCACACTCACTGTCATGCCAGCATGCACCATGAGGGGACAGATACATCACCTGGGAGACCCACAGCCAAATCACACTACACCCACCAGCAGGCCCTGTCACACACACCCCTTACACAAGCACACACCCCCGGGGCAGGCAATGGATGTACCCACTCTCACAATGGACATGTGACACAATAAGATCAATCCATAGCCAAAGAAGCATCCAAGCCAAAAATCTACATGTCAAACACTCAGGAGAACATATCAATCTGTCCCCCGCAACATACCTATCTACAAGTGAACAGTGAGGGAAATGCTAGGCACATACAACTACCTGGAGGAACTGTGCCAACATGAATATGTATGAAACATGGATGTCCCATGAAACAGCATTAACATTGTCTCTCTCTCACACACAGGGCAATGTCATGGATATCCCCCCAACAATGGGGGGGCAGAATCACAGTCCCAGGCTCGGGAGGAACCAGATCCCACCGGCAGCGACGCCTCTCAACACACCGCGGATGACCCCAACCCACCTGGACCCTCTGGTGTCCAAGCCCCTGCAGCACCTGCCTCAGATACATCTGTGCCAACCACCACCCCCATTCCTGCCACATCCCAGGAGACACCCAGGAGCCCTGCCACCGCTGAACAACTGAGCCAGTCTGACCTGGAGGGACAAGGTTCGCCGGGCACCCAGGAGGAGGCAGACAACCCTGCAACTGCCATCCCTCAGGGGTCTCGTAGACCCGATGTGCCCACAACGGCAGGCCAGGCTCGTGTGGGCAGGGGTGCTGGGAGTGGAGGCAGGCGGAGGCGAGAACCTGACCAGCCAGCTGAAGGGACCGGTATGTCACACATACGCAACATCATGGACGCATACCGGCGTGACACCAGGGCCATCAGCCAGGTAGTGGAGACCCTCACAGAGATTAAAAACCATCAGGCCGAGCAACACGCCAGTCAACGACAACACCAAGAACGGATGGAGGCAAGACTGGCTGAGCTCCTGGCCGTGCAAACGAACATAAGCCGTTCACTCCGTCGGATGGCCGACAACATGGGCAACCCTCCCTGTGCCACCAGGCAAAGACCAACACCAGCCACAGGGAGGGAGGAGGAGGAGGATTTGTCCGACGGAGCGTCCCAAACATCGTCAAGGCCTGCATCTGAGGGTCCCGCGAGGAAGGTGGGTCGTCCACGGAAAAGACCGTGAGAGGCAGCGGACCATCCACATCTCCCAGGTCACCTGGCCTGGCACCTGTCCTTCATGCACAACAGCAGCACCTCGTCCACTGACATACTCTGCCACATGGTCTTGCTGGTCACAGTCTGACCAATGATGACAAACACTGTGTTCTGGACTCTGATGACTTCAAATGCCAAGGATCCCATCTCCCCCTGTGAACTTTGGATTCTAGGCACACTGTATAGCACCTATTTTCACCCACAATAGACGCCCCCCACCGAGAATAAAACTAAATTTCTTTAATTAGATGTTGTAGTCATTTTGCATGAGTCCACAACATACGTGTGGGGAAACGTCAAACTATGCCTGAGTGTTGAACAAACTCCAGCCATCCATACCCTTGGATCTGAGTCAGGTACAGGACACACATGGGTCACAATGTATCATCCAATACAGACATGGAGCACAATACTCACCGGTGATGGCCTTAAGCTGCTGAGGTGGAGCTTGCAATACTGTGCGGACAGACCAATTTGGAAGGGCATCATTAAGGTGTAGAGGTCATGGCTCATGTGGAAGTGCCCGGGGAGGGAGTCCCAGGTATGTGTAGCCAGGTGGGAGAACTATGTCCTGCATGCTGGAGTGCGGTGGATGTGAAGAATGTTGGCCAGGGCAAGGTTGGATGCAGGAGTTGGCCCAACGGGGTCTTGGATGACAGACGTCCAAGGTTGGTTTGGGGTCTGCGGTTGTGGACTGCCTCCTGAGTGTGGGTGAGGAGTCTGAAGGTCATCCTGCAGCAGACAGTGATCCATTGCAGCTATCTCAGGTGGACGGTGATGTGGCTGGGGCGCGGGATGTTGAAGCTGAGGTGTGCAGAATGATGCACCCTGGATGTGGACACGTTTTCCGGGAGTTTGGCTGTACTTGCTCCGTAGAGGGCGGGGCTGTAGTTGACACGGCTGGTGTCGTGGACCTGGGGGACGGTCTGTCTTGCCTTGGAGTGGATCTATCTGTGGGTCATGTGCATCATGCGGAGGGTGTTGCAGCATGAGGTACAGATGCTGGTGAGTTGCATGGCAATTGTGAGCGACGAGTCCATGATGCACACCATCTTGTGTGCGTGGCCACTGGGTGCTGGTGCAGTGCCCTGGCGGGTGGGACACAAGGAGTTGACCCAGCTATAAGGGGACAATCCTCAGATGATTACCTCAGTCCTGTACAAGTCCTGCCTCAGGTGGCTGATGTTCAGCCATTCATCAACGGACCTCATGCCTTCTTGAAGGTTGGAACTGGCAATGGCTGTGTCTTTGGTGAGGGTGAGGAGCAGCTGGCTGTCAATGGCATACGAGTTGATGATGAGGTTGTGTGCACATGTGATGGTGGAGAGGGTGGTCATGGACACATTGAAGATTGACATGCTGAGAGATGAGCCCTGGGCCATGTGCCAGATGACGCCACTGTACTACATGCTGAAGGCGTGAGTCCCACTCCCATGGCCTTGCTGGTGAGCCACTTGGTGATTTCATCCTGGTCCATCCCCTGGATACCAGTGTTGGAGATGTGTGAGCTGACAGTGTGTGAGCACATCATGCATAATGCTGTGGAGAGGTCAAGGGGGGTGTCCTCACCATTGTTGAGCAGGGCAAAGTTGTCGTTGTTGGATGGCAATGATGACGGTTGCAGTGGGGTGATTACTGTGGAAGACGGTCTTGTGCAGGTTGCCTGGAGCTCTTTGCGTGGAGGAAGGTTGCCAGTTGCTCGTTGACTGTCTTCCTGATGACATTTGATGGCTAGGGAAGCACGTTGAGGTTCCTTGAGAGCCAGCGTTCCTGCCGGCCATTGTAAAAGAAGGGCCTGGGTCACTGCATGTCTCTATCTACCATGGAATGTGGCTAACTCCAAAGATACATACATGACGTGCTGGACGGGGGCTACAAGGATGGGGAATGATGTGGTTGAGATGTTGTGTGGAAAGGGGCCTGATGGAGATCCCCAGGGGATGTTGCACATGAGCCAGGTGTTGTATCTGCTGATGATGGAAGTCCAAAACCTGAGGGTGGTTAGTCCCGCGTATAATAGTGCGTTCTGCCTCTGTGTGCCAAGGCTTGCGTGTATGTCCATGAGCTTGCAGTGGTAGGAAGTTGCAAGCGATTGGCTCAGCCTTGCAAGGGTGGGGTGTCTTTTGGATGGAGAGCTGATGTCAGTGCACTCACGATGCTGATGAGCTCCTTGATGTCGTGCTGTTTTTTGTCCTCCTCCCCATCTGAAGGATCTCCAATTGTCCTTGCTGATGATATGGTGATGGCTGTGTGTGCCGTTTTCCAGGGTTGTAAGGCCACTGATGGGTATTTGTGTTGCAAGCTGTGCACAAGAGTCCTGCTAGACGTGTATGAGTCCAGTAGGTCTGCCTTGACCCAGATGGCTTAATTGTTGATGTGCGTCACAGGAAAGTCCGTCAACGTGGCTAGATTGTTGGATCAGTTGCTGATCCAGTGAGTGAGGTTGCAGGGTGTGGCGGTGGTGTTGGCTCCAGTGTCCCACACAGCATGTCTGTGTTGACTTACATCAAGCATCTTTGGGAGATTGGTAGCGGGGTGTGTGGCAGTGTGTTGCCCGTCGGAGACGTGGATGCTAATGTGGATGGACCAATGATGGATGCTGGTGTTGTTCTCATCCAGCCAGAAGTTCCTGGCCCACAGCCACATGTATCCTGTGGATGTGAGGGCGTGCATGACGATGGACGTGTTGATGGCTTTGCGGAATTGTGGATGTAGGGCTGGAGATCTGTAGATGAGTGTTACTCTGATGGTTTGCAGGGGGTTTGTGCCAAACCGGATTTGTGACCCTGAGTGCGTACTTGGGAATAGATATCAATTCATCCTCCGGGATTGTTAGTGCCGTCACTGCGGGTGCTCTTGTATCCGTCTGAGATGGCAATGAAGAAGTTGTGTGCTGAGGATGCTTTCATCCAGGTCACTGCCATGATGGTAATGTGTGGGCCTGTTGTGTTGAGGAGTTAACAGAGTCCAATGGTGTGCTGTTGGACGGAGCCGGTGTGGAGTAGGAGGGACATGACCTGGTTGGTGTGACAGGGCCTGGAAGGCGGGGCAGCGCTGTATAGGCAGTTGGAGTTGCACACTCAGCATGCGAAGGTGTTGTGTGTGCGCTTAGGGTATGCCTGAGAGCAGGCTGTTGATGTTTGCTTGAACATTGCTTGGAGGGTGGCTGCAACATGAGACTGTTGTGTGATGTGGGTCATGCAAGGACATGAGGGTCGTGCAATGTGCACGTTGCATGCGCTGACGGTCCTGCCTTTGGCACCGCCTGGCTGCAACAGTGGCACAGACAAGCTGATGACAGCCTAATGAATGGGTGGAGGGAGGAAGGGAGGAGCATCTTGGAGGCGTGTGGGTTGCAGAATCCGGGAACTTGGTGGGCCCTTGCCGCAGGGCCAACAGCAGCAGGCGGCATGTACTGGAAAGTAGGCCAAAAGTAGCACACAAAGACAAGGATGTCAGAAAGGACAACTGCAACAGGTGCATGTAAAGGCAGGAGTGTCAGGTTACTCATGGCTCACCCAGAGAAAATGGATGAACAATCACCAAAGATGACTGACCCAGGATCAGGAAACAGAAGGCTGAGCTGCGCACAGGAGACACACCCTCAGCAGGCGTTGACGGCCCATTGGTGGGAGCAACCTGACCAAATACATACACAACCATGGACTTCATGCACAATAGAGATCATTATCCATGAAGAACTGCATGCATGTTGCCGAACTACACATACACTCATATGCACAATCTTTGACAACTATGCCAGAGATGATGCATGCAAAGTGGCAAGAGTCCTGCATTGACAGAGATGAGGCACTTCGGAGGGTGAGGAAAACCTTTATTACTCAAGCTCACACTGAGGGAAATGCATAAATGCGAACAGACTCAGAGGTGATTTGACTGAACATGTGGGACCTACGCTGGACACCCCCTTCACAACACGGATGTAGTAAATCCAAATGAACTGGCACACAAGTTAAGGGGATGAGCCAAACACCTCCTGCTGCACACAGAGAGGCCGCAATTCCCCATTGAGCCCGTCATGGGGATGTCCCACATTATGTCCACCCGTAGCATTCCGTATGTTTCAGAGGGAAGTTTTACACACATTGATGCCTTCATCAGAATCCTAAATCCATTACAGATGACTGTTACGAAGGATGACTGTCAATTCATGGGAGTCATGCTACATGTTATGTGCCCAATGGTGAGTCAACATGTATGCATGGTAACACAACATGCACAGAGGTAGTCCCCACACATTCCAAACACGTACCACCCCCAAAATGCCCTGCTGCAATCCTTACCCAAAATGAAATTTCCCCATGTTCATGCATGGAACGCTGATTCAGCACACTGCAAAACTCATGAGGAATAGCAGGCGGACAACGATGACACGAGCAGACAACATGCGCAAGAACCTGGGAATGACAGAAACACAAGAAGTCAGCAAAAAAAGATTTTTTCTCCGCATACATGGACATTTACTAAACAGGAACAATGTTGTCCCCATGCTAATTTAAAAGAAAGTGTCCCTGCTAAAATGTGTGGACATCATCACTCGAGTGACACATCAGAACACAAATCTAAGTCACTTAGCATACAGTCAGCTGGACACACACATTGCAACACATGCCACCCAAGCCTCCAAGAGTGCACACTCAGACCCAGTGACTCACCATTATGAGAAGAAGTTGCGTATGAGCTGACTCCGGATATCCTCCTCCTCTTCCTCCTCATCACTTGCCTCGTGACCAAGCCCTTCATCCTCCACGGGTGGATGTTCCTGCTCATCCTGCTCCAGGATGAGTTGCACTGCCTTCTCCACTGCCATGGTGTGCAGCATGCCCGTGTGCATTGTTGTACTGGTGATCTGCAGCTGACCTTGGGTTGCGGAGAGGCGTCCTCAGACATGGCATGTTGGGATAGCCAGAGTCCCCTACATGGAAACATCATGTAAATAAGTGGCTCACAAGATGCCGTAAGAGCCAGAGATACCGCAACACACAGGACAAACAGAGTATACCCACCAACAAGACATGCTCGTTCATTGTGCAGCCGCAGCATCATTTGTGGCACCCTGCTACGCCTCATGATGTAGGCATTGTGTGCTGACCCTGGAAAACGTGCACAGACATGGGAAACCAGCATGTTAGCAAGACCACAAGGGCATTTATAGAGTGGTAATGTTTACGGTTGCGATAGGCTACTTCCTGTGCCTGTGGTGGTACAAAAGCCACATGTGTCCCATCAATGGACCCAATGACATGGGGCATCCCTCCCAGGGCATAGAAATCACCCTTGACACCTGTCAACTCCTCAGGAGTCGGAAAATGGATGAATTCATCAAGGTGCTCCAACATGGCTGCCAAAACATCACGCAGGACACGACTGAACATTGCCTGTGACATGCCACCAACATCAGCTATGGTGAATTGAAACGTACCTGTGGCAAAAAAATGTAGGGCTGCCATCACCTTCATCTTGGGGGTCAGCGCAGTGGGATACCTGTGTCGCGGTTGGAGGTGTGGTGCCACCTTGGCGGTCAAGTCCTCAATCAACTGTTGAGTGAATCGGTAACGTCGGATGCAGGCACGTTCCCTCATGGCACCCAAGTCTGGCATTGGTCGGGGGACAGGCGGTGCCCTGCAGAAAATTGTGATGAATGACGAGGATTGAGAGCACGACAACATCAATGTCAATGAACAGAGCACATGCTCAACTGCTACTACACATCTGCTGAATACAGAGTCTGGTGTGTGCAATGCATCCAGGACACATATGCTAGCTTGGTGATACTCCTACGAAAATCCAGATACACCCGTTGATTGACAAGTCTACATGACATGCCCTGAAATGAGCTTAGGGCCAATCTGAGTGAACAGCCAGAGACATCACAGGAGTCACATACATCCACATAGCTGCATTTAAAGGATGTCATCTCATACAGACAGCTGACGGCAAGCTAGACGCACAGGTCATATGGAAACTCATATGTACAGATCCAACACATTGCCATGAAGGGGTACACGTGCAAACAGAAAACACAGACATTGAGACGACGCAGATATGTCCTGATGTGAAAATATCATGTCCGATGCATACAGACCCTGCTTACATGGGAATCCACATGTGGCATGGTGTGCGTAGATGTGTGCCATGCCCATCTCCACACAGACACATGTTGGATGCAGCAACAGCAGATGTAGTTGATGGAACAGTAACAGTAAGCTCGTGGGAACACATGACACACACATGACATAGTCACATCGGGGCATGCTGATTGTGAAATGTCAGTTGTTAGTGTCCCTGTCCCTGGCATCAGGGGACAGTTGCGGGTGGTGGTGACTGTGCCATACCAGTGATGCTGTGCTTGACACGTTTGTACTACAGGCACACATGTGCAAAGTGTGATGGGGAAGTGTGCCACATAGTACCCTATCACACATGACATGTGTACACAGGTCATCACACATCAATTGTGCAACTACATGAGGAGACATGTGGAATATCACTGCCTGACACACCTAGGCCCTGCACATGAAAGTCTGCAATGACAATGACTTGATGTACAGCCTTGTGCGAGTCGGAGACCTCCATTCCTTTCGTGTGCGCCTCCTATCACCAGTGTAAGTGTGTGAAACGCACTAGACACACGCTCTGAGAGCGTGTGTACGGTCCGTATCACTATTGTAGTGGTGCCGTAGGAGTATGCGTGTGTGTACGGTCCGTACCACGCATACTCCTAGGGCACCACTACTACAGTGATACGGACCGTACACATGCTCTCAGACCGTATGTACGGTCCGTATCACTATAGTAGTGGTGCTGTAGGAGTATGCGTGGTACGGACCATACATACGCTCTCAGAGCGTGTGTACGGTCCGTATCACTATAGTAGTGGTGCCGTAGGAGTACGCGTGTGTGTACGGTCCGTACCACGCGTACTCCTATGACACCACTACTACAGTGATACAGACCGTACACACGCTCTGAGAGCGTGTGTACGGTCCGTATCACTGTAGTAGTGGTGCCGTAGGAGTACGCGTGGTACGGGCCGTACACACGCTCTGAGAGCGTGTGTACGGTCCGTATCACTATTGTAGTGGTGCCATTGGAGTACGCGTGGTTCGGACCGTACACACGCTCTGAGAGCGTGTGTACGGTCCGTATCACTATTGTAGTGGTGCCGTCGGAGTACGTGTGGTACAGACCGTACACACGCGTGTACTCCTACGGCACCACTACTACAGTGATAAAGACCGTACACACGCTCTCAGAGCGTATGTACGGTCCGTATCACTATTGTAGTGGTGCCGTCGGAGTACGCGTGGTACTGACCGTACACACACGCGTGCTCCTACGGCACCATTACTATAGTGATACGGACCATACACAGCCTCTCAGAGCGTGTGTTCGGTCCGTATCACTATTGTGGTGGTGCCGTACGTGTACGGGTACGTGTGAAACGCACCGTACATGTTTTTTGGATTCAAAAATTACATAGGGGACAAGTATTAGGCCCAAAATGCATGCTGGTTGTCATGGATACAGAGATTTCAGTTGCAATGTGGCCATCATGTGGGCTTGAAAAGTCAGTTGGGCCAAAAATTACAATGTTGCAAAGTGGTGTTTGCCTTGCTATGATGCTCAAAATTTGAACCATGCAAATTCGTGTCATTGGTGTATGTTTATAGGGATTGGAGGAAACGTAGGATGCAAATGAGTCTGACCAATCACTCTGTACTCCTTGTACTGCTCGATTTTCCCGGCCTTCTTGTGTTGTAGAGCGATTAATATGACTTCAGTCTCTTTCCATCCAAGTCTAAGGACTAGAGTAGTGAATAGAGCCTATTTATTGGACACTTTGACACGATCCTGTGCTCCTCTCCATAGATCAGGGCTTACATACATAGCCTAGGGGATAGATTCGTTAGTATTAAGGATAACCTGCCCTATAGTGAGGGTATTTCATGGAGCCGTGCTGAATCCAGGCCTGGTAGGCCTTAAACGGGAGAGACTCCATCTTTCTTTCCGCTCCGGCAGCTTGGAAAGTTTCTAGGTCGAGGGTGATGTTTTAGTTATGAGGTGTTGTTCGCTTGGAGAGAACCGGTTCAGGCCGGCCCTTATCGAAGGATTGTATTTTTCTTCATGCCGAAGACACTACATCAGGCCGGCCGGCTGGGAACGTGTCCTTGGTACGGGGAGGTACAAGAATTTGGTGGGCGGCAGGTTACGGGCTGGAATTTTCCATGAGAAAATGCACCTCTATATTAGTGAAAGTCTGAGGCAGATACTGGCACTTGCTTCTAGTCCATAGGCGGCACCTGGCCGTTAGCAGAAAAGCTACTACTTATTTCAGGGAAGACAGATGATGAACTTGAACCTAAAGAGGAGAGAGTAGCCGATGAGGAAGAGGTTCCAGTGACTCGGAGAGGGAGAAGGGAGTAGATCCGCGACTGCGGAGGTGTGACTTCCAGGCGAAGCCGAGGCACAGACGAGAAGGGAACCTAGATGACCATTGAGCACAAGCTACATACGACTAAGGTGATGTCGACCCCTTTTTATTGAAGTGTATAACTTAACCTTTTACTTTCCTTGCAGGTTGTATATATGATGTATTCTGTGAGTGTGCATGTAGCAATTAAATAAAGTATTTAGCTTGTTGTGAGTCAGCATGTGTCGTGTATCCTTGTATAGGAGGATAGCCTATTCTTCTAGTCAGATTCAACTTGACATGAACAGATGTTAATCCTGATCAGGTAAGTGGTAACTGAAAGAGGGAGAAAAGAGCCCCTCGAACCAAAGAACAGGTTGTGCTCAACTAATAGTCTTTGTGTGATCTGATACATGGTAACCCTGATTCCCCTGTCGTGTATTCTGGTAATAATAGGATGAGCTCGTGCTAAGGCTGCCGTCTGGGTAGGAAGTCCTGGGTCTGTCTGAGACCGCGAGGCTGAGGCTGCCGTCTGGGTAGGAAGTCCTGGGTCTGTCTGAGACCGCGAGGCTGAGGCTGCCGTCTGGGTAGAAAGTCCTGGGTCTGTCTGAGACCGCGAGGCTGAGGCTGCCATCTGGGTAGGAAGTCCTGGGTCTGTCTGAGACCGCGAGGCTGAGGCTGCCGTCTGGGTAGGAAGTCCAGGGTCTGTCTGAGACCGCGAGGCTGAGGCTGCCGTCTGGGTAGAAAGTCCTGGGTCTGTCTGAGACCGCGAGGCTGAGGCTGCCGTCTGGGTAGGAAGTCCTGGGTCTGTCTGAGACCGCGAGGCTGAGGCTGCCGTCTGGGTAGGAAGTCCTGGGTCTGTCTGAGACCGCGAGCCTGAGACTGCCGTCTGGGTAGGAAGTCCTGGGTCTGTCTGAGACCGCGAGGCTAAGGCTGCCGTCTGGGTAGGAAGTCCTGGGTCTGTCTGAGACCGCGAGGCTGAGGCTGCCGTCTGGGTAGGAAGTCCTGGGTCTGTTTGAGATCGCGAGACTGTGAGGTCTTGATATATATATATATATATGTATATATAATAGGAATTCCCTGTCCCTAGGTGGTACATATATATGTGGTTATTTAGGTGTAAAAAGACCCTAGGGAGGGGGTAACGTTCTGGTTTGGGTTAGAAAGGCTCCGTTGAGCGGGTTCCACCTGATCCGAAAACCCAAGCAGAACATTTGGCGTCACGAACTGTTTACGAAACCTGTGTGCGTTTTGTTTGTCTTATGTTTGCTTTCGGTGTGTGCGTGGTTTTCTTTGCATTCTTTTTTATATATTTGCGTGTATAGTTTTTTTTTCCTCTCTCTCTTTCTCTCTTCCTTTCTTTTCTCTGCGTTTCTTTTTCTTTCTTTTTTCGCGATGTTTTCTAAGAAATCTAACTCTACTCTTAAATTGTCCGTTGATATTCCCGGATGGGATTCAACGCCTTATGGAGCCTTAGCCCGTGAGTGGGCTGACTCTACTGGTCTGAGTGAAAATTGGAACTCTTCTTTGGAGTCGGCGGAACCGGCTGACGTGATTACTTGTTTGCAGACGGCACCTGTATTGAAGGGTGAGGAGGTTCCCGCTTTAGGGCGCAGAGGTTGGGTTATTCTGTCTGCGTATCGGATTCTGCATGAGAGATTGTTGAAATTACAGATCTCTCTTAAGGATGTGGAGGCACACTTTGTTGAGATTCAGAATTCTAATACTCTACTGCGATGTCAAAATAAGTTGCTTTCTGACAAACTTGACACTTACCAAACGGTTGCCGAAAGGGCGGCTGTGCGAATTGCTCGTTATAAGTACAAGAACAGGCGTGGTCGAGTCTCGACGCGTAAGGTGCGTCTGGTCGTGGCGAAAGCTGGACTAGATTGGAATCCTGATGAATGGGATGGTAATATCTGGGACTCGAGTACCTCTTGTTCCTCGGGTGAGGAGTCTGTTGCGCACGAGTTTTCTCGTTCCCGTCATGAATGTAAGTCTGCTTCTCGCACCTCTGATGGTGCACCCCGTGATTATGCTCGTTCTTCGGGCGGGATCGATGCTTCTTACACTGATTGTCCCTCTACTAGTACTGCTCGGGCTCCTTGTGATGCTCGTCCCGTGGTCTCTGCGCATCCGGTTTTTCGTCGGAAGTTGCAGCAATCTCCTAATGCTCCACAGGGTGTTTCTTTGGACTGTTTAGAAGATTTTACTCAACAAGAAATTAGTGATATTTTGCAGCGCTTTCGGCAGCGGACTGGTGAGGCCTTGCTCACATGGATGGTGCGCCTTTATGAACTGGGCGCTGCCGGTATTATGCTGGATACTGGCGACTGTTTGAAATTTTGTTCTTTGAGTTTGGATTCTACTGTGCAAGATCATTTTCGTAACTATAATGGTGGTGGTCAAATTTCTTTGCTCCAATTGGCAACTGAGGGTTGTAATTTGAAGTATCCTACTGAATCTGACTGGCCTGTCAATGACAAGCCGTGGTATACCTTGCGTGATGCTGCGCAACGTCTTAAGGAGGAAGTGATGAAAACGGCTATTTTTCTGGGCACTGCTGACAGGTTGCTTGATGGGATGTTGACTTCTTCTGTGCGGAATCGTATCATTCGCTCTTCTCCTGTCGCCTACAAGCAGGTCATGATGACTTTGTTGATTAACCAGACTGGTAATGTGCTATCTACGGTGTTGGAATCGGTGCGCCAACTCGGTGAGTTGGGTGACTGGTTTAAACCTGAACGTCAGCCCCGGTCTGACACTCGTACTCCTGGTGAATATAAATTTACTAGACGTGATATCTTTACTGGTCTTTTGGCTGATGGTGTACGTCGGGAGGACATTGATGGTGAGACTACTGCTCATTTGTGGGAGTTGTTTCGCAAACGGGGCTTGGATCGGAAGGAGGGTGCCCGGCGTGTTCGAACGACTGAGTGTGATCGTGGTTGTTCTGATGGTAGCGGTGATGACGATCGCCGTGGGCGTTCTGGTCGTCGTGATGATCGGTGTCCTGTACGTGATCTGTCCCCCCGTCGAGAGCGGGACAGGGAGAGGGAGGGGGAAAAGGAAAGGGGGAGGAATGATCATGCTTACAGCAGGCGTAGAGATGATAGGGATCAATCTCCTGAGTTGAGGAGGAGAGAGAATCGTCACAGCTTGGTTGATCGTAACCCACGGTATAATACTGAAGACTTGAATCCGTTCCGTACGGGGAATGGATATGAACAGGAGGTACCGATACCTAAGAAACGTGAGAGTCTTTATCCTGATTTGTCCTGGTACACAGAATGCAGTAAGAATGACTAGGAAATAGGTCAAGCTCCGGTACACAGATGGGCTCATAGAGATAATAGACCCTATGTAGATATTGATATTTATTGGAGACATCGTAATATCCAAAGGGCCCGAGCATTAGTTGATACAGGAGCGGAGGCCACTCTTATTCATGGAAAATCAAAGAAGTTTACAGGGCAGCCTTTTACTATTACCGGATTAGGAGGAAAAGAAACCCCTGCAGTTCAAACTTTGCTTGAAATGAGAATAGGTAGAATCCCTAGAAAGGAATATTCTGTATTAGTGGTGCCACTCTTAGAATTCATAATTGGAATTGATATTTTGAAGGGAATGACGTTGCATCTTGATGATGGGTGTTACCAATTTGGGACGACGCATTATATCTCGTCCAGACCTATACGGGTTGGTCGTTTAAGGATGCCCCCCATACAAGTTCCCCAGGCGACCAAAGTGGTTTGTCAGAAGCAGTATCGTATTCCGGGTGGTCATGAAGAGATTAGTACCACCATTCAGGAGTTGGTTGATGCAGGTGTTATAACTCCAGTTACTTCTGCTTGGAATAATCCTGTTTGGCCGGTGCGTAAGAGTGATAATTCTTGGCGCATGACTGTTGATTATCGAGAATTGAACAAACACACGCCCTCTTTGACTGTTGCAGTACCGGATGTTATTACCCTGATTGAAAGAATCCAAACACATCCAGGTACATGGTATGCGTCCATCGATATTGCTAATGCTTTCTTTTCTATTCCAATTGCCCCTGAGTGTCAGGAACAGTTCAGTTTTACGTGGAACGGGCGTCAGATGACGTTTAGAAGTCTTCCTCAGGGCTATGTGCATAGTCCTACGATTTGTCACCGGCTGGTGGCAGAACATTTGGCTGAGGTACCAGTTCATCCCAAAATTCAGATATGTCATTATATTGATGATGTTTTGATCCAAGGCGAAACACAAGAGGATGTTCAGACACAATTAGATAGAGTCATTGAGTGTCTGCGTGAGAAAGGTTGGGAGATCAATCCGGATAAATTACAAGGTCCGTCCCAAGCTGTAAAATTTTTAGGTATTAATTGGCATGAGGGACTCCGCGAGGTGATCCCTCAAGTTAAACAGAAGATTCTTGATTTTTCGGTTCCGAGGAATAGGAAGGAAGCCCAGAGCTTCATTGGCTTATTTGGTTTTTGGCGCCAGCATATTCCTCATTTGAGTCAAATATTGGCCCCTTTGTACCGAATTACACGTAAAAAGAATGCATTTGAATGGGATAAGCAACAGCAAGATGCATTTAGTCTGGCGAAAGAGGCAATTCAACATGCTATGGATCTATGGCCTGTACGTGATGGTGATGTGGATTTGAATGTGTCTGTGCAAGGCCCTTATGCAAATTGGAGTTTGTGGCAGAAACAAGGCAGGAGTAAGGTACCGTTAGGTTTTTGGACCAAAAAGCTACCTGATGCTGGTGAGCGTTATACACCCTTTGAGAAACAGCTACTTGCTTGTTATTGGGCTTTGGTGGATACCGAGCAATTGACTTTGGGACATGATATATTCTTGCGTCCTGAAATTCCTATTATGCAGTGGGTTCTGAGTTCACCGAAAACTCATCGAATTGGGCATGCTCAAGAGGCGAGCGTGATTAAATGGAAATGGTACATACAAGACAGGGCACGTGTGGGCCCGAAAGGAGTTGCGTCTTTACATGAGCAAGTGGCGCAAGCACCGTCGACTGAGACTGAGAGTGAGTGTTCCGTACCTTTAGAACAGGAGTCTCCTGTTAAGTGGCGTAGACCTTTTGATGATTTGTCCGCTGAGGACAGAAACCATGTTTGGTTCACAGATGGGTCGGCAAAGTTTATTGGGACGACACGGCACTGGAAGGCGGTGTCTTATAATCCGGTCACACAGAAACTGTTGAGCACAACTGGTGAAGGGAAGAGTAGCCAATTTGCCGAGCTTTACGCTGTTTACCAAGTTTTGAAACAAGAATTACCTGGTACATGTCATATTTTTACCGATTCTTGGTCAACTGCCAATGGACTGGCTGTTTGGTTGCCAACTTGGCATTCCCATAATTGGAAGTTACATTCCAAAGAATTGTGGGGAAAAGAGTTATGGCAAGAGATTTGGGAGATGCTCCCACAGAGTACTGTTACAATCTTCCATGTGGATGCTCACACTCCAATAGACTCCCTTGACAAATTTTTTCATAACATTGCAGATGAAAAATCTAAAATTGCTGAGGCAGTGGTGGACAGACAAGATCCTGATATTGCGGGATTGGCGAAATGGGCACACCAGAAGGCAGGACACTTTGGAGAGAAGGCCACTAGCAGGTGGGCTGCTGATAGAGGAATTTATATTCCCCTGGATCTAATCAAAAATGTTATTTTACATTGTCCCGTCTGTCAACATATCAGACAGCGTAAGGTACCCCAAATTGTTAGAGGCCATTTACATCGCGGGAAACTGCCCGCTCAAATTTGGCAGATTGATTACATCGGACCCCTTCCCATGAGTAGGAATTGTCAATATGTTTGCACAATTGTCGATACATATAGTGGCTTGCTGGTAGCTCTTCCATGTAAGCAAGCTACCCAATTGAATACCATAAAAACATTAGAATTAATTATGATGTATTATGGTGTGCCATTCCAAATTCAATCTGATAATGCATCCCATTTTCGTGGAAGATTGGTACAAGAATTCTGTGTGGAAAATAATATTGAATGGATATTTCATATACCCTACTACCCGCAGGCCTCGGGCCTGGTGGAGAGATTGAATGGCCTGTTAAAGGACCAATTACGAAAGTTAACAGATGACAAGTATAAAAACTGGCGAGACTTTTTACCACAAGCACTATTGATTCTGAATAATCGTCCTTTTTTAAATGCTGAATCTCCACTTATGCGTTTGTTTCCCCCAAATGTTGAGACTATGCCTAATGTAATCAGTGAAACTGTGATGTATTGGGAAATTACTCCCGGAGCTCTGACTCCATGCAGAGCTACCCCAGGGTCGGCAGGTTTAGACTTGCACGCCATGGATGACACCGTTCTGGAGAGTAAGAATCGGGTCATCATTGCTACTGGTGTTGGTATTCATATACCACCTGGGAATTTTGGATTGATCGCCCCTAGATCGGGGCTGGCTGTAAAAGGCATCCAGGTACTTGGAGGTGTCATCGACAGTGACTATCAGGGAGAGATTAAGGTACTTCTGCTAAATAGCAGTGAGATTGACTTACTGATACACCGCACTGACCGAGTGGCTCAATTACTCATTATGCCTGTTTTCAGTGGCGAGATATTGAAAGGCACTGCCCCAACTTTGCTAACTGTACGTGGCCAGAAAGGCTTTGGCTCTACGGATAACCCTGGGGCCAGGGTTTGGGTGCAATCGCCTAAGAATCCCCCTGAACAAGCAGAGGTTATTGCCACCGGTCAGGACAATACCATTTTGGTTATGAGGCCAGGGAAAGATAGCTGGGAAGCTGTCCCAGCTGATAAATGTTATTTACGAGAATGATTAATGCCTGTATTTGGTTCTTTTTCAGATCATTCTTTGGATTGTTGCTGCAGGATGTGTCGGAACTGGACTCCTTTTGGATTGGTTCGGAGAGAGAGAAGGGATCCCGTCAACCCGGGATGAACTGAGAACCCGAGTGTTGCGTTCCTTCAATGCGTGGGATTCGTCATTGAACTTTTGGACATTACTGGCCAAGAGAGTGACTGATGCCCCTCACTTCTGCTTGACACCGATGAGATCTGTGCATGACATTCTAGCGACTTGTCTAGTTGCTGTCCCCGCCTCACTGGAGACTTTAATTAGTATCTTTAACGTTTCGAAGGCTCGTCCGAATATTATCCTGGGTGATTTTGCTACCCATGTATATTGTCCTTTGTGCACTGAACTGCCGAATGAGCAACTCCCCATCCAGTCCCAAATAATTACGTATAATATCACACGAGGTGACCTATGCTTCTTTCTTACATGTAATCCTAATGCAATTTCTGAATGCCTACGCCTCAAGTTAAGAGGCGCCACTTCATTCACAACTCACGAACGGACTTTGTGTTTTCAGAGGACACCGACCACATGTGTCTCAGTCCAGAACAATATGACTTGCAATAGTTTGGTAGTTACTCCCAGTCACTATCGTGCGATGTTGCTACCTGCCGGATGGCTTTTCTCATGTGGTAACACTTCCTGGCCATATGTCCCTGCAAACATTTCCGGAGGCCCGTGTGCCATTACCAGACTGAGTTTGCTGATGTTCTCATCACATCCAAATGCCAACTCTCGTGTGCTTCGAGATACTATGATGTTACAGGAGGATTGTGACTCATCTTTGCATTTATATTCCAAGTCTGAATATCTTAGCCTAGCTGTTTCAATTATTGGTGTTCCTGCTTTGGCGGTTTATAATGCCAAATCTATTGGGAAAATGGCTTGCTGGATGGTGAAATCTATTAATCATACTTCTACAGTCTTGTCTGACTTGCTATTGGACGCCCAGGGTGAACGTAGGGCCATTTTGCAAAATAGAGCAGCCATTGATTATCTTTTGCTTAAACATGGACATGGTTGCTCAGACTTTGAAGGTCTCTGCTGTTTTAACTTATCTGATCATACACAATCCATTCGTGCACACCTAGATAAGTTGCATGACTTAACGGATGAAGTTAGAAAACACATTGATCAGGGCTGGTTTGACTGGCTCTTTAATTGGTTACCGGACGTGCATATGTTACGCCACACATTAGGTGGCATTTTGATTGCTATCGCTGTTTTGATTTCTATCTGTTGCTTTATTCAGTGTATCCCTTCACTGCTTCACTTCTGTACACTCGGTACTAGACATAGATCAGTTAGTTTTGTTTCATATTATTCTTCCACTGATGTTAGTTCTGTTTAATGGATGTATAATAGACTGAAGTCAAGGGTGAAATGTACTGCTCGATTTTCCCGGCCTTCTTGTGTTGTAGAGCGATTAATATGACTTCAGTCTCTTTCCATCCAAGTCTAAGGACTAGAGTAGTGAATAGAGCCTATTTATTGGACACTTTGACACGATCCTGTGCTCCTCCCCATAGATCAGGGCTTACATACATAGCCTAGGGGATAGATTCGTTAGTATTAAGGATAACCTGCCCTATAGTGAGGGTATTTCATGGAGCCGTGCTGAATCCAGGCCTGGTAGGCCTTAAACGGGAGAGACTCCATCTTTCTTTCCGCTCCGGCAGCTTGGAAAGTTTCTAGGTCGAGGGTGATGTTTTAGTTATGAGGTGTTGTTCGCTTGGAGAGAACCGGTTCAGGCCGGCCCTTATCGAAGGATTGTATTTTTCTTCATGCCGAAGACACTACATCAGGCCGGCCGGCTGGGAACGTGTCCTTGGTACGGGGAGGTACAAGAATTTGGTGGGCGGCAGGTTACGGGCTGGAATTTTCCATGAGAAAATGCACCTCTATATTAGTGAAAGTCTGAGGCAGATACTGGCACTTGCTTCTAGTCCATAGGCGGCACCTGGCCGTTAGCAGAAAAGCTACTACTTATTTCAGGGAAGACAGATGATGAACTTGAACCTAAAGAGGAGAGAGTAGCCGATGAGGAAGAGGTTCCAGTGACTCGGAGAGGGAGAAGGGAGTAGATCCGCGACTGCGGAGGTGTGACTTCCAGGCGAAGCCGAGGCACAGATGAGAAGGGAACCTAGATGACCATTGAGCACAGGCTACATACGACTAAGGTGATGTCGACCCCTTTTTATTGAAGTGTATAACTTAACCTTTTACTTTCCTTGCAGGTTGTATATATGATGTATTCTGTGAGTGTGCATGTAGCAATTAAATAAAGTATTTAGCTTGTTGTGAGTCAGCATGTGTCGTGTATCCTTGTATAGGAGGATAGCCTATTCTTCTAGTCAGATTCAACTTGACATGAACAGATGTTAATCCTGATCAGGTAAGTGGTAACTGAAAGAGGGAGAAAAGAGCCCCTCGAACCAAAGAACAGGTTGTGCTCAACTAATAGTCTTTGTGTGATCTGATACATGGTAACCCTGATTCCCCTGTCGTGTATTCTGGTAATAATAGGATGAGCTCGTGCTAAGGCTGCCGTCTGGGTAGGAAGTCCTGGGTCTGTCTGAGACCGCGAGGCTGAGGCTGCCGTCTGGGTAGGAAGTCCTGGGTCTGTCTGAGACCGCGAGGCTGAGGCTGCCGTCTGGGTAGAAAGTCCTGGGTCTGTCTGAGACCGCGAGGCTGAGGCTGCCGTCTGGGTAGGAAGTCCTGGGTCTGTCTGAGACCGCGAGGCTGAGGCTGCCGTCTGGGTAGGAAGTCCTGGGTCTGTCTGAGACCGCGAGGCTAAGGCTGCCGTCTGGGTAGAAAGTCCTGGGTCTGTCTGAGACCGCGAGGCTGAGGCTGCCGTCTGGGTAGGAAGTCCTGGGTCTGTCTGAGACCGCGAGGCTGAGGCTGCCGTCTGGGTAGGAAGTCCTGGGTCTGTCTGAGACCGCGAGGCTGAGACTGCCGTCTGGGTAGGAAGTCCTGGGTCTGTCTGAGACCGCGAGGCTAAGGCTGCCGTCTGGGTAGGAACTCCTGGGTCTGTCTGAGACCGCGAGGCTGAGGCTGCCGTCTGGGTAGGAAGTCCTGGGTCTGTTTGAGATCGCGAGACTGTGAGGTCTTGATATATATATATATATATATGTATATATAATAGGAATTCCCTGTCCCTAGGTGGTACATATATATGTGGTTATTTAGGTGTAAAAAGACCCTAGGGAGGGGGTAACGTTCTGGTTTGGGTTAGAAAGGCTCCGTTGAGCGGGTTCCACCTGATCCGAAAACCCAAGCAGAACATTTGGCGTCACGAACTGTTTACGAAACCTGTGTGCGTTTTGTTTGTCTTATGTTTGCTTTCGGTGTGTGCGTGGTTTTCTTTGCATTCTTTTTTATATATTTGCGTGTATAGTTTTTTTTTCCTCTCTCTCTTTCTCTCTTCCTTTCTTTTCTCTGCGTTTCTTTTTCTTTCTTTTTTCGCGATGTTTTCTAAGAAATCTAAATCTACTCTTAAATTGTCCGTTGATATTCCCGGATGGGATTCAACGCCTTATGGAGCCTTAGCCCGTGAGTGGGCTGACTCTACTGGTCTGAGTGAAAATTGGAACTCTTCTTTGGAGTCGGCGGAACCGGCTGACGTGATTACTTGTTTGCAGACGGCACCTGTATTGAAGGGTGAGGAGGTTCCCGCTTTAGGGCGCAGAGGTTGGGTTATTCTGTCTGCGTATCGGATTCTGCATGAGAGATTGTTGAAATTACAGATCTCTCTTAAGGATGTGGAGGCACACTTTGTTGAGATTCAGAATTCTAATACTCTACTGCGATGTCAAAATAAGTTGCTTTCTGACAAACTTGACACTTACCAAACGGTTGCCGAAAGGGCGGCTGTGCGAATTGCTCGTTATAAGTACAAGAACAGGCGTGGTCGAGTCTCGACGCGTAAGGTGCGTCTGGTCGTGGCGAAAGCTGGACTAGATTGGAATCCTGATGAATGGGATGGTAATATCTGGGACTCGAGTACCTCTTGTTCCTCGGGTGAGGAGTCTGTTGCGCACGAGTTTTCTCGTTCCCGTCATGAATGTAAGTCTGCTTCTCGCACCTCTGATGGTGCACCCCGTGATTATGCTCGTTCTTCGGGCGGGATCGATGCTTCTTACACTGATTGTCCCTCTACTAGTACTGCTCGGGCTCCTTGTGATGCTCGTCCCGTGGTCTCTGCGCATCCGGTTTTTCGCCGGAAGTTGCAGCAATCTCCTAATGCTCCACAGGGTGTTTCTTTGGACTGTTTAGAAGATTTTACTCAACAAGAAATTAGTGATATTTTGCAGCGCTTTCGGCAGCGGACTGGTGAGGCCTTGCTCACATGGATGGTGCGCCTTTATGAACTGGGCGCTGCCGGTATTATGCTGGATACTGGCGACTGTTTGAAATTTTGTTCTTTGAGTTTGGATTCTACTGTGCAAGATCATTTTCGTAACTATAATGGTGGTGGTCAAATTTCTTTGCTCCAATTGGCAACTGAGGGTTGTAATTTGAAGTATCCTACTGAATCTGACTGGCCTGTCAATGACAAGCCGTGGTATACCTTGCGTGATGCTGTGCAACGTCTTAAGGAGGAAGTGATGAAAACGGCTATTTTTCTGGGCACTGCTGACAGGTTGCTTGATGGGATGTTGACTTCTTCTGTGCGGAATCGTATCATTCGCTCTTCTCCTGTCGCCTACAAGCAGGTCATGATGACTTTGTTGATTAACCAGACTGGTAATGTGCTATCTACGGTGTTGGAATCGGTGCGCCAACTCGGTGAGTTGGGTGACTGGTTTAAACCTGAACGTCAGCCCCGGTCTGACACTCGTACTCCTGGTGAATATAAATTTACTAGACGTGATATCTTTACTGGTCTTTTGGCTGATGGTGTACGTCGGGAGGACATTGATGGTGAGACTACTGCTCATTTGTGGGAGTTGTTTCGCAAACGGGGCTTGGATCGGAAGGAGGGTGCCCGGCGTGTTCGAACGACTGAGTGTGATCGTGGTTGTTCTGATGGTAGCGGTGATGACGATCGCCGTGGGCGTTCTGGTCGTCGTGATGATCGGTGTCCTGTACGTGATCTGTCCCCCCGTCGAGAGCGGGACAGGGAGAGAGAGGGGGAAAAGGAAAGGGGGAGAAATGATCATGCTTACAGCAGGCGTAGAGATGATAGGGATCAATCTCCTGAGTTGAGGAGGAGAGAGAATCGTCACAGCTTGGTTGATCGTAACCCACGGTATAATACTGAAGACTTGAATCCGTTCCGTACGGGGAATGGATATGAACAGGAGGTACCGATACCTAAGAAACGTGAGAGTCTTTATCCTGATTTGTCCTGGTACACAGAATGCAGTAAGAATGACTAGGAAATAGGTCAAGCTCCGGTACACAGATGGGCTCATAGAGATAATAGACCCTATGTAGATATTGATATTTATTGGAGACATCGTAATATCCAAAGGGCCCGAGCATTAGTTGATACAGGAGCGGAGGCCACTCTTATTCATGGAAAATCAAAGAAGTTTACAGGGCAGCCTTTTACTATTACCGGATTAGGAGGAAAAGAAACCCCTGCAGTTCAAACTTTGCTTGAAATGAGAATAGGTAGAATCCCTAGAAAGGAATATTCTGTATTAGTGGTGCCACTCTTAGAATTCATAATTGGAATTGATATTTTGAAGGGAATGACGTTGCATCTTGATGATGGGTGTTACCAATTTGGGACGACGCATTATATCTCGTCCAGACCTATACGGGTTGGTCGTTTAAGGATGCCCCCCATACAAGTTCCCCAGGCGACCAAAGTGGTTTGTCAGAAGCAGTATCGTATTCCGGGTGGTCATGAAGAGATTAGTACCACCATTCAGGAGTTGGTTGATGCAGGTGTTATAACTCCAGTTACTTCTGCTTGGAATAATCCTGTTTGGCCGGTGCGTAAGAGTGATAATTCTTGGCGCATGACTGTTGATTATCGAGAATTGAACAAACACACGCCCTCTTTGACTGTTGCAGTACCGGATGTTATTACCCTGATTGAAAGAATCCAAACACATCCAGGTACATGGTATGCGTCCATCGATATTGCTAATGCTTTCTTTTCTATTCCAATTGCCCCTGAGTGTCAGGAACAGTTCAGTTTTACGTGGAACGGGCGTCAGATGACGTTTAGAAGTCTTCCTCAGGGCTATGTGCATAGTCCTACGATTTGTCACCGGCTGGTGGCAGAACATTTGGCTGAGGTACCAGTTCATCCCAAAATTCAGATATGTCATTATATTGATGATGTTTTGATCCAAGGCGAAACACAAGAGGATGTTCAGACACAATTAGATAGAGTCATTGAGTGTCTGCGTGAGAAAGGTTGGGAGATCAATCCGGATAAATTACAAGGTCCGTCCCAAGCTGTAAAATTTTTAGGTATTAATTGGCATGAGGGACTCCGCGAGGTGATCCCTCAAGTTAAACAGAAGATTCTTGATTTTTCGGTTCCGAGGAATAGGAAGGAAGCCCAGAGCTTCATTGGCTTATTTGGTTTTTGGCGCCAGCATATTCCTCATTTGAGTCAAATATTGGCCCCTTTGTACCGAATTACACGTAAAAAGAATGCATTTGAATGGGATAAGCAACAGCAAGATGCATTTAGTCTGGCGAAAGAGGCAATTCAACATGCTATGGATCTATGGCCTGTACGTGATGGTGATGTGGATTTGAATGTGTCTGTGCAAGGCCCTTATGCAAATTGGAGTTTGTGGCAGAAACAAGGCAGGAGTAAGGTACCGTTAGGTTTTTGGACCAAAAAGCTACCTGATGCTGGTGAGCGTTATACACCCTTTGAGAAACAGCTACTTGCTTGTTATTGGGCTTTGGTGGATACCGAGCAATTGACTTTGGGACATGATATATTCTTGCGTCCTGAAATTCCTATTATGCAGTGGGTTCTGAGTTCACCGAAAACTCATCGAATTGGGCATGCTCAAGAGGCGAGCGTGATTAAATGGAAATGGTACATACAAGACAGGGCACGTGTGGGCCCGAAAGGAGTTGCGTCTTTACATGAGCAAGTGGCGCAAGCACCGTCGACTGAGACTGAGAGTGAGTGTTCCGTACCTTTAGAACAGGAGTCTCCTGTTAAGTGGCGTAGACCTTTTGATGATTTGTCCGCTGAGGACAGAAACCATGTTTGGTTCACAGATGGGTCGGCAAAGTTTATTGGGACGACACGGCACTGGAAGGCGGTGTCTTATAATCCGGTCACACAGAAACTGTTGAGCACAACTGGTGAAGGGAAGAGTAGCCAATTTGCCGAGCTTTACGCTGTTTACCAAGTTTTGAAACAAGAATTACCTGGTACATGTCATATTTTTACCGATTCTTGGTCAACTGCCAATGGACTGGCTGTTTGGTTGCCAACTTGGCATTCCCATAATTGGAAGTTACATTCCAAAGAATTGTGGGGAAAAGAGTTATGGCAAGAGATTTGGGAGATGCTCCCACAGAGTACTGTTACAATCTTCCATGTGGATGCTCACACTCCAATAGACTCCCTTGACAAATTTTTTCATAACATTGCAGATGAAAAATCTAAAATTGCTGAGGCAGTGGTGGACAGACAAGATCCTGATATTGCGGGATTGGCGAAATGGGCACACCAGAAGGCAGGACACTTTGGAGAGAAGGCCACTAGCAGGTGGGCTGCTGATAGAGGAATTTATATTCCCCTGGATCTAATCAAAAATGTTATTTTACATTGTCCCGTCTGTCAACATATCAGACAGCGTAAGGTACCCCAAATTGTTAGAGGCCATTTACATCGCGGGAAACTGCCCGCTCAAATTTGGCAGATTGATTACATCGGACCCCTTCCCATGAGTAGGAATTGTCAATATGTTTGCACAATTGTCGATACATATAGTGGCTTGCTGGTAGCTCTTCCATGTAAGCAAGCTACCCAATTGAATACCATAAAAACATTAGAATTAATTATGATGTATTATGGTGTGCCATTCCAAATTCAATCTGATAATGCATCCCATTTTCGTGGAAGATTGGTACAAGAATTCTGTGTGGAAAATAATATTGAATGGATATTTCATATACCCTACTACCCGCAGGCCTCGGGCCTGGTGGAGAGATTGAATGGCCTGTTAAAGGACCAATTACGAAAGTTAACAGATGACAAGTATAAAAACTGGCGAGACTTTTTACCACAAGCACTATTGATTCTGAATAATCGTCCTTTTTTAAATGCTGAATCTCCACTTATGCGTTTGTTTCCCCCAAATGTTGAGACTATGCCTAATGTAATCAGTGAAACTGTGATGTATTGGGAAATTACTCCCGGAGCTCTGACTCCATGCAGAGCTACCCCAGGGTCGGCAGGTTTAGACTTGCACGCCATGGATGACACCGTTCTGGAGAGTAAGAATCGGGTCATCATTGCTACTGGTGTTGGTATTCATATACCACCTGGGAATTTTGGATTGATCGCCCCTAGATCGGGGCTGGCTGTAAAAGGCATCCAGGTACTTGGAGGTGTCATCGACAGTGACTATCAGGGAGAGATTAAGGTACTTCTGCTAAATAGCAGTGAGATTGACTTACTGATACACCGCACTGACCGAGTGGCTCAATTACTCATTATGCCTGTTTTCAGTGGCGAGATATTGAAAGGCACTGCCCCAACTTTGCTAACTGTACGTGGCCAGAAAGGCTTTGGCTCTACGGATAACCCTGGGGCCAGGGTTTGGGTGCAATCGCCTAAGAATCCCCCTGAACAAGCAGAGGTTATTGCCACCGGTCAGGACAATACCATTTTGGTTATGAGGCCAGGGAAAGATAGCTGGGAAGCTGTCCCAGCTGATAAATGTTATTTACGAGAATGATTAATGCCTGTATTTGGTTCTTTTTCAGATCATTCTTTGGATTGTTGCTGCAGGATGTGTCGGAACTGGACTCCTTTTGGATTGGTTCGGAGAGAGAGAAGGGATCCCGTCAACCCGGGATGAACTGAGAACCCGAGTGTTGCGTTCCTTCAATGCGTGGGATTCGTCATTGAACTTTTGGACATTACTGGCCAAGAGAGTGACTGATGCCCCTCACTTCTGCTTGACACCGATGAGATCTGTGCATGACATTCTAGCGACTTGTCTAGTTGCTGTCCCCGCCTCACTGGAGACTTTAATTAGTATCTTTAACGTTTCGAAGGCTCGTCCGAATATTATCCTGGGTGATTTTGCTACCCATGTATATTGTCCTTTGTGCACTGAACTGCCGAATGAGCAACTCCCCATCCAGTCCCAAATAATTACGTATAATATCACACGAGGTGACCTATGCTTCTTTCTTACATGTAATCCTAATGCAATTTCTGAATGCCTACGCCTCAAGTTAAGAGGCGCCACTTCATTCACAACTCACGAACGGACTTTGTGTTTTCAGAGGACACCGACCACATGTGTCTCAGTCCAGAACAATATGACTTGCAATAGTTTGGTAGTTACTCCCAGTCACTATCGTGCGATGTTGCTACCTGCCGGATGGCTTTTCTCATGTGGTAACACTTCCTGGCCATATGTCCCTGCAAACATTTCCGGAGGCCCGTGTGCCATTACCAGACTGAGTTTGCTGATGTTCTCATCACATCCAAATGCCAACTCTCGTGTGCTTCGAGATACTATGATGTTACAGGAGGATTGTGACTCATCTTTGCATTTATATTCCAAGTCTGAATATCTTAGCCTAGCTGTTTCAATTATTGGTGTTCCTGCTTTGGCGGTTTATAATGCCAAATCTATTGGGAAAATGGCTTGCTGGATGGTGAAATCTATTAATCATACTTCTACAGTCTTGTCTGACTTGCTATTGGACGCCCAGGGTGAACGTAGGGCCATTTTGCAAAATAGAGCAGCCATTGATTATCTTTTGCTTAAACATGGACATGGTTGCTCAGACTTTGAAGGTCTCTGCTGTTTTAACTTATCTGATCATACACAATCCATTCGTGCACACCTAGATAAGTTGCATGACTTAACGGATGAAGTTAGAAAACACATTGATCAGGGCTGGTTTGACTGGCTCTTTAATTGGTTACCGGACGTGCATATGTTACGCCACACATTAGGTGGCATTTTGATTGCTATCGCTGTTTTGATTTCTATCTGTTGCTTTATTCAGTGTATCCCTTCACTGCTTCACTTCTGTACACTCGGTACTAGACATAGATCAGTTAGTTTTGTTTCATATTATTCTTCCACTGATGTTAGTTCTGTTTAATGGATGTATAATAGACTGAAGTCAAGGGTGAAATGTACTGCTCGATTTTCCCGGCCTTCTTGTGTTGTAGAGCGATTAATATGACTTCAGTCTCTTTGCATCCAAGTCTAAGGACTAGAGTAGTGAATAGAGCCTATTTATTGGAAACTTTGACACGATCCTGTGCTCCTCCCCATAGATCAGGGCTTACATACATAGCCTAGGGGATAGATTCGTTAGTATTAAGGATAACCTGCCCTATAGTGAGGGTATTTCATGGAGCCGTGCTGAATCCAGGCCTGGTAGGCCTTAAACGGGAGAGACTCCATCTTTCTTTCCGCTCCGGCAGCTTGGAAAGTTTCTAGGTCGAGGGTGATGTTTTAGTTATGAGGTGTTGTTCGCTTGGAGAGAACCGGTTCAGGCCGGCCCTTATCGAAGGATTGTATTTTTCTTCATGCCGAAGACACTACATCAGGCCGGCCGGCTGGGAACGTGTCCTTGGTACGGGGAGGTACAAGAATTTGGTGGGCGGCAGGTTACGGGCTGGAATTTTCCATGAGAAAATGCACCTCTATATTAGTGAAAGTCTGAGGCAGATACTGGCACTTGCTTCTAGTCCATAGGCGGCACCTGGCCGTTAGCAGAAAAGCTACTACTTATTTCAGGGAAGACAGATGATGAACTTGAACCTAAAGAGGAGAGAGTAGCCGATGAGGAAGAGGTTCCAGTGACTCGGAGAGGGAGAAGGGAGTAGATCCGCGACTGCGGAGGTGTGACTTCCAGGCGAAGCCGAGGCACAGACGAGAAGGGAACCTAGATGACCATTGAGCACAGGCTACATACGACTAAGGTGATGTCGACCCCTTTTTATTGAAGTGTATAACTTAACCTTTTACTTTCCTTGCAGGTTGTATATATGATGTATTCTGTGAGTGTGCATGTAGCAATTAAATAAAGTATTTAGCTTGTTGTGAGTCAGCATGTGTCGTGTATCCTTGTATAGGAGGATAGCCTATTCTTCTAGTCAGATTCAACTTGACATGAACAGATGTTAATCCTGATCAGGTAAGTGGTAACTGAAAGAGGGAGAAAAGAGCCCCTCGAACCAAAGAACAGGTTGTGCTCAACTAATAGTCTTTGTGTGATCTGATACATGGTAACCCTGATTCCCCTGTCGTGTATTCTGGTAATAATAGGATGAGCTCGTGCTAAGGCTGCCGTCTGGGTAGGAAGTCCTGGGTCTGTCTGAGACCGCGAGGCTGAGGCTGCCGTCTGGGTAGGAAGTCCTGGGTCTGTCTGAGACCGCGAGGCTAAGGCTGCCGTCTGGGTAGAAAGTCCTGGGTCTGTCTGAGACCGCGAGGCTGAGGCTGCCGTCTGGGTAGGAAGTCCTGGGTCTGTCTGAGACCGCGAGGCTGAGACTGCCGTCTGGGTAGGAAGTCCTGGGTCTGTCTGAGACCGCGAGGCTAAGGCTGCCGTCTGGGTAGGAAGTCCTGGGTCTGTCTGAGACCGCGAGGCTGAGGCTGCCGTCTGGGTAGGAAGTCCTGGGTCTGTTTGAGATCGCGAGACTGTGAGGTCTTGATATATATATATATATATGTATATATAATAGGAATTCCCTGTCCCTAGGTGGTACATATATATGTGGTTATTTAGGTGTAAAAAGACCCTAGGGAGGGGGTAACGTTCTGGTTTGGGTTAGAAAGGCTCCGTTGAGCGGGTTCCACCTGATCCGAAAACCCAAGCAGAACACTCCTGTAAAGGAAAGCCCCCAGCAAGACAGATATAAGTCAGCCAGAACCCATGAGAGGGCACTTGCCTGCACAACTTTCCTGTCGACCACACTGCTGCTGTCTGTGCTTCCTCTGGCACCATGTCACGGACTGTGGAGAGGGCCCAGCCATTAACCCAGGAGGAGAATCAGGCCTTGCTGGATGTCCTCCTCCCACAGTACCCCAGCCTGTATGGGAGACCAGGGGAGCAGGTGAGTGCTGACCCCACTACCTTTGACTGTGCACCTGTTTCGTGGCTGTCACTTCTGGCATTGTGTCCAGATGTGACAGACATGCAATGAGGTTTAGAGTGGGTCCCAGGGGGGGAAAGTCTTATGTCTGTCATGCAGAGCATGAAGTAATTCCTGTGTGCACTCCTCACTTGCATTGTGCTAACTGTGACATTCACTGCATAGTGCATGACACATTCAGCCTGGCACATCCTGGGTGGCATTTTTGGGCTATTGTCCTGAGGTGATTCTGTGGTCCCCCCGGTGTGACAGGTGACTGTACCCACAGATGTGTATGAGTTGAGGGGAGCTGTGGTGAGAGTGTCCAAGTGATGTGTACGCCCTCCTGGACATTGATGTGTGTGAAGGTTCCTTGTCATGTGGGTGAGTGTCTATGTGAAGTGTTGCACCACAGCTGCATGGAGGAGGCAACAGCTCTGCCCATCTGATGTGAGGAGTAAGCCGTGCTGTGTGTCTGACTTGCTGGGCTAGCCCGACACCTGTGACACCCCACAGGCAAGTGGCACATGTGCAGAGTGAGGTATGTATCCGCTGTTGCCAATGGCAGGTGATTGATCTGTGCCTGTGTGTGTCTGTGTACTCTGTTGAGGTTGCGTCAGTGGGCTGGGGCATGTAACTGCTTTGAGGTGCTGTCCATCAGCCTGGTGTTGCATGTGATGCACAGTGTGTGCCATGATCAGGGAGTGTGTCGCACCACTCCTGCCACCTGTGTAGTTTCAATGCCATGTAGTGCATTGGGGCTTCCACAGAGGCCAATGTCGATATGAGTAAGATGGGATTCCTTGGCAGCATCCTATGCCCTGTTCAACATATCATCGATGTTCAAATGTGTGTCTCTGTGACATGGAGCAGGTGTAGTGATGTTGTCTCACTTTGTCATCCTCACAGGTAACTGCCTACGAGAAGGAGGTGATTTGGAAGCGGATCGTCAGGGCCGTGAGAGTGGCGGGGGGTCGCAGTCGGCGCCTAGCCCAAGTCAGAAAACGGTGGCAGGACATCCGGTGCTGGACCCGGCAGATCACCCGGGTCCAGCTGGGGCTCTCACCTCCACGCCCCCACGGCGGGCACCGAAGCCTGACCACCCACATGATGGGTGACCTGGCGGTGATGTTCCCTGACCTGGATAGGCAGTTACAGGAGGGACAGCAGCAAGGAGGGGGTAGGTACCTGTCTGTTTGTTGTGTTGTGTGTCCCCAGCTTTTGGAAGTGCTCTGTAGCGTGGATGCATATTCTGTTCCCCAAAGTCAACCGGTGCTCTTATTCGTCCCTTCCCCTGCTTGACATGTGTCCCCTGGTCTGTGTGTAATCACAATTGCACATGGTCATCTAGCCTGCCAGTTGATCCTAGTGCACATTGCTTTCAGCTTCATGTGGGAGGGTGGTCTGTGACATGTGTTGGTACCTTGCCTTGCCCTGTCCTGTTCACTCTGTTGGGGGTACATATTTGTTGGCACTGATGATGAGTCTCAACATGGGAGTGTGAGGTTTCAAATGTACACCCTTGCGGCATGCATGACCAATGTTGTGGCCTCAGACATGATGTGCATGAGTGGTAGATATGCATAGTGCCAGGACGGTTGCTCATGTTACAGTCAGATCATTCCAGGAACAAGGAGCAGTGTGCCCACTACAGTCCCCTGAGACACCCTTGCCTCGTAATCATGTGTGTCATCCAACACTGTGTCCATTCTCAGTGTGTTCAGCATATGTTTGCCTCTGTGGCATTGTTCCCTGGCCTCATTTGTATTTATCCAAAGTGTGCTACATGTGTCCACTGGACAGGGAGACCCCATTTGGCTTGTGCATACTCACACTGGGCAGTGCCTGTGTGTCTATTCACAACTATCTGTCGATGGTTTTTTGTCACAAATATGTGTTGACAGGCTCACAAGGTGATGTGGAGTACATTTGGGAAGTCTTGCTGCACATTTTAGTAAAGCCTGATTAAGAGGTGTCACTTCTTGATCTGTCTCAATCACATTGTCTCGGGTATGGGGGATATGTGCGGGCGAGGCCTACATGGCCAGACCTTATATCTCCTTGCCAGGTCTGACCTGTGTGTGATAATTGGCTGGACAGAGACTCAACGTGCAGTGTCCCAGTGATGTTGTGCAGGGTTTAATGGTTGTGTTTTGCAGCATTTGTCACTTGTTTAGATACATGATTCCTGCTCATTCATGTTTTGCACCAGTGTGTGGTCAAGATGCTACGTAGTTCGGTCTTTGTGTGCTGACATCTGTGTGGACATTCTGGCTTGCCATGGGGGTGTCTCCTCAGTGCAGGTATGGCTTTTTACAACACAATAGCAGGCCCATTAGCTCATGCATTGTCCTGTGTTTGGACATGTGTGCCACTCCACATGACAGGCAGTGGGTCAGATGTGTTTGCAACTGTGTCATCAGGTAACAGATGGCCATGTGACAACTGACATAATTCAAGTTGTTAGTCACAAGGTATTGTACCTTGCCACTCACAACACTTGTCAACAGGTCTTCATGTTTTCCATGCTTTAGTTTGATGTTTTGTTGTTAAGAACAATTATGTGCCTGCATGACAGATGTCTCCCAAGGAAGTGCACACCAAACCACCTTTACACTTTCAGGGAACACACTGGCACAATTTTAAAGAAGGCACTGTTCTAATGAGACTGTTGTTCTGATTATACATCTACATGTTCCCCCAGTGTTGTGGAAATTGGTCAGGTCGTTGGTTGTTGGTGATACCAACTTACGAGTGTCAAGTCATCAAGTCCTCTGTGGGCCCATGTATATGTACTTGCTGCAACTACATTTCTTTCTAACAGTGGCTTCTTTAAAGAAGGCTGGCAGCTTCTTCAATGACTGGGTACATGTAGTTTTGTGTGCACCTCCTTGGGAGCCATCTGTTATGAAGGCACATGTGTGTTCTGTTCACAAAATGCCACATTCCCACATTCTGACCATGTCGATTGTGTCAAGTATTGTGATTCCCAAGGGACCAAGTTTTTTTAGTTTTGTGTTCCACAGTACTTACAGGTCTCTGAGTGTGGGGACACCTTTGGTATTGAGGTGTGTTACTTTGCCTTGGGTGCACCACTACTGTTTCTTTCAGGGTAAACAAGAGGTGGCATGACTTAATTGTATTGCTGTGCTCACCTGTTCCCAGACACTAGCTCCTCAGTGTTTTCTCATTCAAGTTTTGGGCTGGTGTGTCCTATTGTTCCTTGTTTCCAAGTGGCATGGTGGGTCCACCAACTGGGGAGTACAGGGCTTACATATGTGCGGAGTAATCTAGCTGTTACTCATGATGCATTGCCTGATATGCACTGTGACCTATTGTTTTTGAACTCATGTGTCAGATGTATACAGGTGACTGGTGTTTTTCTGTATCTTCACCTTGCCCACAGCATCATCATTGGAAACCGAAGGAGACACTGGCAAGGACCTGGATGAGGGACCCAGCACCAGTGCCACCAGTGCTGGCGAGTCTGCGGGAGCCAGTGGCATGGAGGGTGAGGGGAGTCAGTCAGAGGACCTGTGTGGTGGCGAATCCAACTACGACGCAGACGGGTCCGAAGCTGACCTCATCGAGGGGGCGAAATCTGCTACAACACCTGGCAGCAGCCCAACATCTGTCCCCGCCTCCTCCATTCCCAGCACCGCCCTCCCAGTTGCTCCGGTCCCTTCTGTCCGTGCAGGGTACCCCCATGTCTCCTTCAGGACAGGCACCGCACCCCCTGCCCCCACCACACCTGCCCTTTCCCCTCCTGTCCCTGCGGTGCCTGGTCCTTCCCCACATGATGCCCCCCCCGGTCGACGAACCTGAGGGTTCCAATGTGCAGGCAAGCTAGGGGAGACGGGTGCCCATGTGTCCCCCCAAGGACTTCTATTGTGGACTGGCCATTGGCCTTTGTATATAGTGTCATTACAATATTTTATTTTTATGCTGAATAAAGCATTTATTTTTACTTTGCACACTATTGCATTTCAGGTATTGATGTTGGTGCTGAGGCTCCTGGAGTTGGTGTAGTGGTAATGTGTTATGGTTCTGAGAAATGTTCTACTCTGATGGTCATGAGGTGGACCATGGTTTCTACGTGCCATCACAAGGTCTCTGCAAAGATTCATTGTTAGTGTGTGTTATTTGGATTTTGAGACATTGTCCCAAGGAGTGTTCCTTCCTCTGTGGCACCTGACATCTCCCCTGCAAAGAGTTGCACAATTGTTGTGCTGACCTGTGTCTACATTTCCTTTGTTGGTGACGGATCCCTTCAACTATGGCCTATGGCCATGGCTGCTCAGCAATGTCTCCGGCTGCATCGTCTGTGCCATCCTTGCTAGACACTGTACTTGTGTATTGAGTATGTCGAAATGCCTTCATGGAGAAATTCTCCCTTTTCAGCACTATGCATGTGTGTACTCCCGGCCTAGCACACATATGGTACTTTTTACTGCTGGGTATTTGGACACCTGACTCACAATTGTGGGCATTGTATCTGTGTGAACTCCACCCTAGTCCTTCCATGTGAGACAACATCTTGGTGGCTGGCCCAGCACCTGCACATTCCTATCAGTCCTGGGATGTGCGTGACAGTGTGTGTTCCCTTTGGCTCTCTTAGTGTAGTAGGCAGTGACATGACTCTAAAGTCTTGTGGCATGATCTCAGTGTGTGTATTGTGCTGCATCCGTCAGGGGTGGGTATGCATGTGTTATTTGTCCTCACACCCACATGTGGCGTTATGCAGTGGGGGAGTGACATCCATCCTCCTGGGAGTGGGACACTGCTGTCAGTGATGTGTTGTCATGGCACTATCATCATTGTCCACAGTTAGGGATGCGTATATACACCCATGGAGTTGTGGTCATCTGATAATGATGTACACCCCCCCCATGTCTCTGTCCACTGCTGGGAGTCCTCTGCACCCACCCCTCACATGTCTGTCCACTGCTGGGAGTCCTCTGCACCCACCCCTCACATGTCTGTCCACTGCTGGGAGTGATATGCACCCACCCCTCATATTGCAGGCCACTGCTGGGAGTCCTCTGCACCCACCCTCACATGTCTGTCCACTGCTGGGAGTCCTCTGCACCCACCCCTCACATGTCTGTCCACTGCTGGGAGTCCTCTGCACCCACCCCTCACATGTCTGTCCACTGCTGGTAGTGATATGCACCCACCCCTCATATTGCAGGCCACTGCTGGGAGTCCTCTGCACCCACCCCTCACATGTCTGTCCGCTGCTGGGAGTCCTCTGCAGCCACCCCTCACATGTCTGTCCGCTGCTGGGAGTCCTCTGCACCCACCCCTCACATGTCTGTCCACTGCTGGGAGTCCTCTGCAGCCACCCCTCACATGTCTGTCCACTGCTGGGAGTCCTCTGCACCCACCCCTCACATGTCTGTCCACTGCTGGTAGTGATATGCACCCACCCCTCATATTGCAGGCCACTGCTAGGAGTCCTCTGCAGCCACCCCTCACATGCCTGTCCACTGCTGGGAGTCCTCTGCACCCACCCCTCACATGTCTGTCCACTGCTGGTAGTAATGCACCCACCCCTCATATTGCAGGTCACTGCTGGGAGTCCTCTGCAGCCACCCCTCACATGTCTGTCCACTGCTGGGAGTCCTCTGCAGCCACCCCTCACATGTCTGTCCACTGTTGGGAGTCCTCTGCAGCCACCCCTCACATGTCTGTCCACTGCTGGGAGTCCTCTGCACCCACCCCTCACATGTCTGTCCACTGCTGGGAGTCCTCTGCACCCACCCCTCACATGTCTGTCCACTGCTGGTAGTGATATGCACCCACCCCTCATATTGCAGGTCACTGCTGGGAGACCTCTGCAGCCACCCCTCACATGTCTGTCCACTGCTGGGAGTCCTCTGCAGCCACCCCTCACATGTCTGTCCACTGCTGGGAGTCCTCTGCACCCACCCCTCACATGTCTGTCCACTGCTGGTAGTGATATGCACCCACCCCTCATATTGCAGGCCACTGCTGGGAGTCCTCTGCAGCCACCCCTCACATGGCTGTCCACTGCTGGGAGTCCTCTGCAGCTACCCCTCACATGTCTGTCCACAGCTGGGAGTCCTCTGCACCCACCCCTCACATGTCTGTCCACTGCTGGGAGTGATATGCACCCACCCCTCATATTGCAGGCCACTGCTGGGAGTCCTCTGCAGCCACCCCTCACATGTCTGTCCACTGCTGGGAGTCCTCTGCACCCACCCCTCACATGTCTGTCCACTGCTGGGAGTCCTCTGCACCCACCCCTCACATGTCTGTCCACTGCTGGGTGTCCTCTGCACCCACCCCTCACATGTCTGTCCACTGTTGGTAGTGATATGCACCCACCCCTCATATTGCAGGCCACTGCTGGGAGTCCTCTGTACCCACCCCTCACATATCTGTCCACTGCTGGGAGTCCTCTGCACCCACCCATCACATGTCTGTCCACTGCTGGGAGTCCTCTGCACCCACCCCTCACATGTCTGTCCACTGCTGGTAGTGATATGCACCCACCCCCCACATGTCTGTCCACTGCTGGGAATCCTCTGCACCCACCCCTCACATGTCTGTCCACTGCTGGTAGTGATATGCACCCACCCCTCATATTGCAGGCCACTGCTGGGAGTCCTCTGCACCCACCCCTCACATGTCTCTCCACTGCTGGGAGTGATATGCACCCACTCCTCATATTGCAGGCCACTGCTGGGAGTCCTCTGCACCCACCCCTCACATGTCTGTCCACTGCTGGGAGTCCTCTGCACCCACCCCTCACATGTCTGTCCACTGCTGGTAGTGATATGCACCCACCCCTCACATGTCTGTCCACTACTGGGAATCCTCTGCACCCACCCCTCACATGTCTGTCCACTGCTGGTAGTGATATGCACCCACCCCTCATATTGCAGGCCACTGCTGGGAGTCCTCTGCACCCACCCCTCACATGTCTGTCCACTGCTGGGAGTGATATGCACCCACTCCTCATATTGCAGGCCACTGCTGGGAGTCCTCTGCACCCACCCCTCACATGTCTGTCCACTGCTGGGAGTCCTCTGCACCCACCCCTCACATGTCTGTCCTCTGCTGGTAGTGATATGCACCCACCCCTCATATTGCAGGCCACTGCTGGGAGTCCTCTGCACCCATCCCTCACATGTCTGTCCACTGCTGGGAGTCCTCTGCACCCACCTCTCACATGTCTGTCCACTGCTGGGAATCCTATGTAGCCACCCACCCACCCACCCCCTTGGTACAGTACACTGCTGTCCTGGGCCTACACACACACCAATATAGTGGTAATTTGCTGCACCAGGCCATCGGCCAACATTCGTGGCGTGTGTACGCCTTGTATCCCAAATGTACTGGTGCTGTAGGGGTACGTGTGGTACGGACCGTACCCCCGCATTCATGGGGTGTGTACATTCCATACCACCCGTACCCCTACGGCACAAATACAATGGGGATACGGCCCGTACCCACGCTATGTATGTGTGGGTGCGGTCCGTATCACTATGGTAGTGGTGCCGTAGGGGTACGCCTGGTACGGCCCGTACACACGCCCTGTGAGCGTGTGTACGGTCCGTTCCACGCGTACCCCTACGGCACCACTCCAATGGTGGTACGGACCATACACATGCTCTGAGGGCGTGTGTACGGTCCGTACCACGCGTACCCCTATGGCACCACTCCAATGGTGATACGGACCGTACACACGCTCTCCGGGCGTGTGTACGGTCCGTACCACGCCTACCCCTACGGCACCATTACAATGGTGGTACGGACCGTACACATGCTCTGAGGGCGTGTGTACGGTCCGTACCACGCGTACCCCTACAGCACTACTACAATGGTGATACGGACCGTACACACGCTCTGAGGGCGTGTGTACGGTCTGTACCACACGTACCCCTACGGCACCACTACAATGGTGATACGGACCGTACACACGCTCTGGGGGCGTGTGTACGGTCCGTACCACGCGTACCCCCACGGCACCACTGATATAGTGCTACGGACCGTACCCACGCTATGTATGTGTGAGTACGGTACGTATCACTATTGTAGTGTTGCAGTAGGGGTAGGTGTACACGTCCACTTCCGTTGTTGCATGACGCAGGGATTGGTGGACACGCCCCCAGGATTGACCGGACCCTTGAGGTAATGTATGTCCTCAATATTGTAGGTTTTAATTTGGGTAGGGGGTATGTTTCCTGCCCCTCACCCCCCCCTTGACCCCTGGGTGTTGTTCTCACCTTCTGCGGCGTGTGCGTCGGGTTCGGTCCACCAGGTCGTAGGCTAAGAGGGCCGGGATGACACGTAGGATGAGGTCCATGGCTGTCCGTCGCATACCGGGGCTCCGTTTTCGCGTCGGACTCAGTTTTCCGGCTTTTTTTGGCTGCCCCCAAAAAATAGCTGTGCGGAGTGACGTAGGGACGAATCGTACTTGCTGGTCCGTAAAACGCTGCCTGACTCCGTACGGACGTCGCGTACGCGCTGTCCAGGATCAGACTAGTAGGTATTTTTTAGCCGTACGGTGTTTTGTACGATTCGTACGGAAATGGTATTTCTGTACGAATCGTACTTGCTGGAATGTACGGTGGATTTCCCGGGTACGAGTCGTATAGAGACCACGCTCCGTACGACGAATCGTACCCGGGTTTTACAGGATCGGAATCGGCACCTAAATGTAAATAATGTTTTTAAGTTGATTTTATTATTTAATATATTAAACATTCATTTTTATTTAAATACAAAAATCGATATTTTTTGTACATCTATATTTTTTACATCAATATTATTGTTTCGATATTTTTGTACTTACAATTTTAAATATAGGATGTCGACATTTTTGACATTGATATTTTTGCATCGATATTTGTGTATAGGCATATTTTGGGAATCGGTATTCTATCAGTGAACCGCTCCAGGTAACAGTCTTCTAGACCCGGACAGCAAACTGTGGCTGCTGCCAATCAGGGACACGATTCTGCCCTCCTCCTGCTGAGCCAAGCTCGAGCAGGCGAAGGCAGGACAATAGGTTTCCTATCACAGGGAGGTGTGACCACCTCCTAGACAGGACTTAGTGTATTGGGACAGGGTGGGGGTGCTTGCCAACACCACTAGATGGCTTTGATAGGGCACATTTGGTGCCCTCCTTGCATACTCCAGTTGGAACTAGTTCAGGGAGCCGTTGGCTCCTGCTCTAGCATGAAACTGGACAAAGGACATGGAAGTATCCTCCCCACTGTCCAGCCCCTCCTGCGGGAGGGTCCCCTGAATCATCCCAACCCTTTCCTTAGAGAACGTAAGGGATTACTTGTAGGAGGTTCCCTAGATTTGTCATTTTACAAGATTCAGATCCAAAGCCACTTTATCTTCAAAAGTCTGGGCACTTTGGACTTGGCTGGACTAAGCTTTGGGAACCAAGACTGTAACTGGGAAGACTCCTGCTGCTCGTGGTCTCATCGTCCTGTCAGTCTTCTGCGTCGTCTGTGCCTGTGCTCCATACAGGTTGTTCTACAGATCTGTGGATAGCCAAGACACCCGAAGGAATCTCCCTTGAAGTGAAGGAGTCACTTCCCTGCATCTGCAGGTACCGCAACAGAGCTGACCGGGCTGCTGTTCCTGAGCTCCTACGAACTCCGAAAGGTTCAGCAACACAGGTGGTGGTTCTGCAACTCCTTCGAGGCTTGCACTGTCTTCACAGCAAGTTTTAAGCCCAGATCCCTTGTTGGAACTGCTGGAGCAGTCCCCCTGTGCACTGCATTGATTTGTCATTGTCAAGGCTTGGTGACTTTCTTCACCAGAGATCTTCGGGCTCCAAGAAGCTCCAGCCTCAAGCATCTCCTGTAGCTAAGATCTTTAGCTGCACCACATCCTCTGCACTGTGGGCCTTCATCCTTTGGTGAGCTACTCGAGGTCCTCTTGCGAATCATTCGCCTTCGGCCCGTGGGTCACCTTGAAGGTCTTCATTGGCTCCAGTGGGCTCCCCTGCTTGTTCGGGGCCTGCTCTGACTTTCCTACTCGAGGTGAATAACTTGGATCTTACTGATCCCGACACTGCACCTTTTTTGACTACTACGTTTGTTGCCGATGCCAAGGCTTGTTGGTGCCCCTGCCAGACACTGAACTCCTGACTCTTGACATCCAACGTGGGACAGCTTGTGAACGGTTCCTGGTATTCCACAGCATCGCATGGTCCACACAGCTGCAACTTCAAGGGCACTGTCAACAGAACTGCAGCTCCAACATCGGTAGGCATTCATCTTCTGTGCCTCCTGGTCACTCCTAAGTGTCAGAGACTCTGTCCCCTCTGCTTGTAGGTACCTCTCATCTTGAATTCACCTTTGGGTTCCACCAGACTCTTTCACCTTCTTCGTCAGTGGCATCTTCACTGAAGTCCTCCATTGTGGTCTATGGTGGTTTCCGACGTTGCTTCGCACCTATGCACCCGGCCTCCCTGGTGTAGGTTTCCTGGTTCCTGGGGTATCCACGGGTGGGGTAAATTACCAACCTTCCATCTTCCACGGGGTGTCTTCAGGGACCACTGGGAAGGGTCCTCTTTCTTCAACAGCAACTGTGACTTACCCATTGACTTGTATTGAGTACGCGGTTGTGTGCCAACTCTGCACACGGCCTCCGTAGGGATCCTGGGTACTTACTGTGTGTGGTTCCTTGGGTCCCCGATTCTTCTACGTCTTTTGTGTCCAGTCTCGACCCACGTCATGGTTCGCATTCCACTATTTTAGTGTATGGTTTGGTTTCCCCCAGGGGACCACTGTGTACTTGTGTACTTACGTGTTCTATTATCAAAGTATTGAGTGTACTGTGGTTACATCTTCGGGTAGGAGATATTGCAATGTATTTGTGAGTGTTTATAATAAATACATATTTTTATAACCACACTGTGTGGTTCTTTTTCACTGAACCTACACCATAAGATTAAGCTGCTTTACACTCCTTCTCGACTAAATCTGAATACTGCTCTCCACAGCTACCACTTAGAGAGCTTTCTGTCTAAGACCACTAAAATCACCATAAGGGTTGCATGGCGTTGCATGGATTGGTGCAGGGTGCTACACTTATGTAAGTGAGCACCATATACCAAGTTAGCCTCTGACAGAGTTGCCCCGAGGTCATTGATGAAACAAGAACGGGAGTAGACGAGGAGCAAGGGATATAGAATGGGTGCACAAAAAGAGGAGCAGAAATACCGAGATGAAAGTAGAAAAGAAGGAACCGAGAGCACAGAGGTGAGCAGGACAGCAGGGGGCGTCGCTTCACCCCTACATACCACCAGCATCTCGAATGCTCAACCTGACAAGAATGCAGCGTGGATTGTTGTACGGAAAACGATAGTCCTCTGAAGTTGAGATGTAGGCCTCACTTCCCTAATGGCATCGGAGCAGTGACATATTGAAAGCTAGAGTAGAGTCCGGGTGGCTGAATCAGTTTTATGCACCAAACATTATTCAATTGCACGGGATGCTCGCTGGAGCCACGTTCAAAGCACCGGCTGTGGAACCTGGAATAGATCCGGTTCCATTAGAGACCAGCGCGCACATTTTAGGGGACGGGCGAGTTCTTTCTTGAGTTGAAGAGCTGAAGCGTCCGGCATGCTGATGCCTGATTGAGAACAACTAGAGCCCTGCGATGTAAACAGTCACGTTAAAAGCACCCACCGTGGAACCTTGAATAAAATACATAAATGGGAAACAGGGGACGCTCTGCCTTTCAGAGGCACACAGAGCGGGTTACAAATAAGCACTTAGAACAATGCAATGGATTTACAAATAAGCACTTAGAACAGAAACGTGCTGCTTTTACAAGTAAACTCTTAGAGCAAAGTGCTTCCTTTACAAATAACCACTTAGAACAGAGACCCACTACATTTCAAAACGGACAGAAGAAATTGAAAGCAACATAAGGTAGCTTTAAAACCATAAATAGAGTACATGAGCCAAGGGACCAAACTTCGTTCCAAATCGTCAACCGAGCCCTTCGAGCTGCTGAGCGACAGAAACGTGACAGGCTGTTAAAGGGCGGCCACCACTGACCGCTGCAATCAGGGACCACCCGGCAGTGAGCCGATAGGGGAGGGGCGTCTAATAGGTGAAGGAAGAGGAATACCCTAAAATTGAAAACAAGCCCAACTCCAAAAATCTGAAGCGTGTACAAATTAAAAGAACATCGTGTGCGGCACGCGCGTGCCACAACAAGCACGTGGGAGAAGTGCTTGATTACACTGAAGAACGGCGGCTCCGAGCCTTCGTCTTTATCGATTGCTTATAAAGACCAAATTCCAGCCCCAGCTGTGAAGATGGTGCCGCATCAGAGAGGTGGAGTGCATTGATATAGCTGTTTTGTTACATTGTGTGTTACGTATTAGGGAGATTTATTTATTATAAGATGGTATTAAGAGTCAAAAACCGTTCCTACAGGCAAAGAACAACAAGGGACGAAGCTAATCATGTGGGATTTTGCACACTGCAAAAAACACATTGAGGCGCTCAAGATATATCTCCTCTTTAGTATAGACAACAGCCCTCTCTCCAAAACCGCTTCATCAATCATTGATAAGGAACCATCCTTATCCCATTCCTCTCCAGGACCCAATTCATGAATATAGCACTTTACTACGCGATGTATTACATCGCGTGCTATTACAACGCGGTCGTTACAACGAGTTGTTAGTATGCCATGCATTTACATCGCAAATCTTTACAAGAACTTCCACTAGGGGGCGCGGTGGACTTAGGAACAGTATTATTTACTATTCATACTCCAGTTTGTGCAACAGTAAGAAGGTGTTGGAATCAATTTTCAATACATCAGTGCCCCCGAGTGGAAGTTGTTGTAAAGACTTGCGATGTAAATGCATCGCGTACTATCAACGCGGTCGTTGTAACGAGCGCGTTGTAAAGGTATCGCGGTGTAATGACTGCGTTGTAAAGGTTGTTTCCCCCCTCCCGCTCCAGTGTTGTCCCCAGACATGTACATACCATATAAATAGGAATTTGGTGTGTATGTTGTAGGCGCACATGCAGGTGTACAGCAAACACATATTCCCACATGCCGACACCTACAGATATCCATGCACACAGGCCGAGCGCAGCACACAGACACCCTCTTGTTTTCACTTTTCTTTTCCGTCACACTCATACTTAGCCCACCCTTGAGCGCGCAGATATTGCAGGGTGTAAGTCTTTGTGAAAATGCATTGATCACGAACAGGAGTTTCAGCGTTCCAAGCATACAGCAAGTTTCATGCTGGGGTGCTTGTTAAATCACAAACAAGAACAGTGCAATAACGTACTGAGTCTCCACTAACATGGGTGAACATTCCCCAAAGCAATTTATACAAGACAATCTGTGGCTCCCCAGGGTCACACTAACAAGGACTATGCAACAACGGGGGAAATAAGAAGAAAACAGAAATGATGAATAGGAGCCCATGACAGGGGAAGAAGAAACCAGAAAAATAAGAATATCAAGAGTACACTGCATCAGACTTTGTCAGCAGGAATGCCAGATTGTACCACGTAAAATAAAGAATGTGCCTGATACTCCAATCAGCCCAAAGTCCACCAAGAGTGGCATGGAGACAATGTCTAGTTATCTGTTGTTCGTAGCTCTCACTGCTGTATTTCCATCTTTGGCAGTAAATTAAAAATGCTATACCTAACCCCTAGAAACACTTTCCTTTAGTCAGTTCTGCTACTAGCCAGTAGCTCATGCAGAATCTCAACAAAACCAACATCACTGAACAGATAGAAAAAAAAAAGGAAAGCAAAAGATGTCTACGTCACGGTCAAGGCGCCACATTCTTCCAGTCCAAGACTTAATAAAGAAGGATCAAATGATAACTACCAAATGCTCTACTGTTTCTGTTAGCTTCTGCCATTTGACTCAGCTGCTCTGTATAACAGGAAGTGCACATCATCCGCCTAAAACATAGGCATTGATGAACGACTAGGGAAACACATGCCTGCCTTTACCACTATCATCAGATAGCAAATACAATGACCATTTTAATTTTCAGAGTTAAAAAACACAAGCGCGCTAAAACATAAAAACATGGCGTCCGTGAAGCGGCCGTCGCGCTGATCAAGATAAATACGCTGCACTCATCGATAACAAGTATGTAACAAATAGAAAGGGGTGTGGTCTACCGAACCGGCCCTTTGCGTGGTATCTGTGAAGTGGGTGCCGCGCTGATCAAGATAAACACGCTGTGCTCATTGAAAATGAAGTGGCATGTATTGGAGCACTGTACATTGCAGTGGTGCTGATCGACATACTGTAGACTACAGTGGTGTAAAGTGTAATACGCTACAGTTCAATAGCCTATAGTAGAGTAGCATAAACTATAGTGCGATATAGTGGAGTACCATAGAATTTAGTAGTGTTTAATCGAAAAAAGTTATTTTCTGTGGCGTTAACTGTTTAGACGTACAGTGGAGTGCTATGTAGTGGAGTAGCGTACAGTACAGTGACATACAACTCAACAGGCTTAATTATAGGGGTGTAGACTGCAGTCACATACAGGTAAGTATGGTTTAGAAATGCCCAGAATGTTCTTTTGCTATGCGAAATAGCATACAGTCGATTGTGGTACAGTACAATGACGTACAATGAATTTCAGTACAATGGAGTGGCATGGAGTGTATGTGAGGACACTGGAATAGCGTACACTCCAGTAATGGACCATCAATGTGGGCCATAGTGGAATAGGGTAAAGTGAAGTTGGGTACAATGGAATAGTGTTGATTTGCAAGCCATACAGTTTAGGGATGTCCAGTAAACTGGCATACACGAAAGTGTAATACAATACAGTAGGGAACAATACAATAGCATACAGTATAGTAGTGTGTAGAGTAAAGTGGTGTACATTGCAATGGTGTGCAGTCCAGTTAGGACGAATGGAGTAACGTACAGTGAGTTAGAGTAAAATGCAGTGGCATATACTGTAGTATCATATAGTAAAGTAGCATATGCTAAATTTCGTACAGTGGAGCAGCGTAAACTAAACAGTTAGACAGTGGAGTGCCATAAAGTGGAGTGTATAAATTAAAAGAAATGCAGCGTTAAAGTGTGTCAACAGATGGAAATGTTTTCTGCCATAATAAACAGTATAATATGTAAATGTTGTGGGGGTCCCAAAAGGTGGTTAAATTCAATGCAGTTTGCTTAATTTATTTTACTGTGCATATTGCTAAATCCGTCACATTCGGATTTGGTTAAAACTTGGCTGGATTAGATATTATAGTAAGCAGATGCTTATTTTGGGTAGTGCAGCCAAGTAGTGTACCCAATTTATAGTTTTTAAATTATTTAAAGTTTGTGAGATCAGTTTGTGCGACATGTTTGTGAAATATAAGTGTATTTTGCTGGCCTACCACAATACATAGTGATGCCAAATCATTAGCTGATTGGGTAATGACTGCCTTTACAAAAGTTCATGGCAGGCATGTCGTTCTTCTGTACATTTTGCCTGTGTTTCCGCGTTATGCCTTCTGATACAGGTAATTGGTTTGGTATTTTTGCCCTACCTATGAACACTTTACTATAGTGGTAATAGGTTTTGCCAAATATTTTTTCATTTCTTTATATTTATTTGTATAATTAGGGAGTTGCACTGTACTACCGCGGTGCCACAAAATTATTTTGTAAGGTTACCATTGTTATTTCAAAATGTGTCTATATTTTTGTAGCACTCTACGGGGAACAACGTTTTATTAGTAGAGCAGTAATATTTAGCAATTAGCGCACTACTCTATATCCTTTTTTATTTATTTGTAATTTTTTTATAAATATTTTTTATTAAATAATGCTTACAACAATACCGATAGTATTGTACATTTGTGAATCATGTATCATACACTCTATAAGATAGCCCGCAAGGTGGTACACGGTACAGGTATTATACAGTCCTCAACGTTTCAAACAGTAGTTTCCCCCTTTTGGATCCCAGGCTTCCCGCCTGGCTCTGAGTTAAGCTGCTTGAGTTAGTCACTGAGGTCGGAGTCGGAGTCCTCAGGCGGGGGGGGGGGGGGTACAGATATTGCCCCTGAATGTGTTCCATTTGCCCCACACCAGTGTTGATGTAGGATGGTGGTAGGTGCTCCCCAGTGTTGCGCGATATTGCACTTGGCCAGTGTGATCCCCAGGGTTGTCCAAGCCTGTGCTCCGTGGTTGAGGACAGTTGGTTCCCAAATATTGAGAAGACATCTCCGCGGTTCCGGGGGTACCCCAAAGCCGCAGAGCCGGGTGATTGTAGCCATGACCATTTCCCAGGAGTGTGTTATAATAGGATATTCCCATATCGTGTGGTAAAAAGAGCCCGGCATCCCACACCCCCTCAAAACACAAGGGAGTTTCCGTCCGTCCGATCTTGTGAAGCATCGTCCTAGTGTAGTAAGTTCTGTGCAATATTTTCAATTGTACAAGTTGCAGTCTGGACGGAATTGCCACTTCCCGCGGGAATGACAAGGCCTCCTGCCAGTCTTGGTCGTCCATGTCTCCCAGCTCGGTCTGCCATTTCTCTCTCAGGGTGCATGTGGGATCTTTCTGGTTATCAGTTTGCGGTATGTAAGAGAGATCTCTTTTTTGTGAAGGCAGTCAGTCAGGGGGCGGTCTTCGAGTTGCAAAGACTCGGTAAGATCGGTACCTAAGGGTATGGCTGTGGTAAGTGCGTGCTTGATTTGCGGATATCGGAACTGTTCAGAGTTCGCCATTTGATATGTTGTGCGCAGCTGGGCAAATGTCACCATCTCTCCCTTCTTCGAAAAAGTCCCCTACCCTAGAGATTCCTATCATGTCCCATTTGGTGAAGCCCTTACTGTTGCAAAGCATGCCCAATTTTGGGGTGTTCCAGAGTGGTGTGTGTCGGGTGAGTACTCCCTCCCAGCCGAGGGTTCGTTGCGCCGTGAACCAAGTACTGTGTGCGCAGTGGGGCCGATCAGTGTACGTTGCTTGGCCCTGTTATAAAGGAAGCCCAGGAGACCGTCCGCACCAAGAGCGTGTCTGTCCAGTCGTAGGGCTGGTTCCTCCTGTGTGGCGTGTAGCCATTGGTTCACTACTATAAGTTGAGAGGCCCAATAGTACAATCGTATATTGGGGAGGTCAATTCCGCCATCATACCAGCTTCTGGTGAGTTTGGACATGGCTATGCGAGGGGGTTTGCTGTCCCAGAGGTGGAGGCTCACCTCTGCTTCGATAGATTTAAAAAAGGAGTATGGGACAGTGGTTGGCGTGTTCTGGAGGGTGTATAGGAACCTTGGAAGGGTTATCATTTTGAATAGGGCTGCTCGACCCAGAAGAGTCAGGGGCAGTGAGTGCCAATGCTTCACGTCGTTTTTGAGCCTCCTGAGAGGGGGCAAGAGGTTATGTTCATATTATTGGTTTTGATCGGGTGTAATTTGGATGCCCAGGTATCTGAACCCATCTCTCCCGAGTTGTATTGTTACACCTCTGGGAAGGCGTGGGGGAGGACCATGAAGAATGAACAGAACCGATTTCGCCCAATTGATCATATAGCTAGAGAATCTACCGTAGGACGCATAGATGTCTAGCAAGGAATTGATTGATCGACTACGGGAGGACATGTACAATAAGATGTTGTCTGCGTAGAGGGAAATGCGGTCCTCCCACCCCTTCGTCCACCGCAGTCCCTGTATCACTGGGTCCCCTCTGATCCATGCCGCCAGAGGTTCGAGCACCAACGCAAATAGAAGTGGGGACAAGGGACAGCCCTGTCTGGTCCCGCACCCCAGAGGGGAGTCGTCAGATACTCGTCCGTTAACCACCACGTGGGCCATGGGTTGCGTATATAGGAGCCGGACCCAGGCAAGAAATTTGGGGCCGAAGCCAAATTTGTGGAGTACCGCAAATTGAAAGGCCATTCCACTCAATCAAAGGCCATACTGGCGTCTAACGATAGGATCACCGCGTCGTCCTGAATAGATTACATGCGGGCCATTACACCATGAAGCCGTCTCAGGTTCATTGCCGTGTTGCGGCCTGGCATAAAACTGGATTGGTCGGGGTGTATGAGGGACATAAAATGGGGCTGGAGCCTGGTCGCTAACGCTTTCGCTAGTATTTTCGCTTAAACATTGAGGAGCAAAATTGGACGGTAGGAGGTGCACTCCTCCGGGGGCTTACCCGGTTTCGGGATCGCTACACGAGTCGCTATTCTCTGGTCCCTTGGGAGTATTCCCTTTTCTAGATTGCCCTCGTACATCTTCAATAGATAAGGCCCCAGCTGATCTGCCTCATTTTTGTAAAGCTCCACAGGAATACCGTTTGGCCCCAGCGCCTTGCCCGGTTGGAGCCCTCTAATTGCAGCCGTAATTTCATCCTCCGTGAGCGGTGCTTCTAGTGAGTGCATCTCTAGAGTTGCCAATGTCGGTAGACGTATGTACTTAAGAAAGACCTGGCACTCTTCCTCAGTAGCGAGCGTGGTAGGTGTGTAAACTGTCTCGTAGTGTTGTGCGAAGGCTGCAACTATGTCATGGGGTCTGTTACTTCCTCCCCCAAAGCCATGTGTAGCCGTGCCACCCAGCGACTGGCACGCTATGTTTTGTCAAGCCAGGCTTTGTCCCCAACTTCGTAGATAGTATGATGTGTTTGCTTAACTCTAGTCTTAGCGTCTTCCCACAGGTAATCTCTAAAGGCTTGTCTGGCTAGATTTAGTTTGTGGGTTGTTTCGTTGGTTGAGCCTCTTATGTGCTCCTCTTCCACCAGATTCACCACTCTCTCGAGCTCCTGCACTTGCAGGGCCTTGTCCCGTTTGTGCAAAGTGATTAGTGAAATGGCCTGTCTGCATATGACCGTCTTGTAGGCTTCCCAGAGAGTTGAGGGAAAAGTCAAAGAGCGCATGTTATCTTGGAAGTAGTGCTTCATGGTTTTGTGTAAACTTTTCTTTATGGATGTGGCCTTCAGGTATCCTGGGTATATGGGGTATATCCGTCTCCGCCGAGTGTGATGTGAGGTGTATGTTACAAATACCGGGGAGTGGTCCGATATTCCTCTAGGGAGGTGTGCGATCTCCAGGACGTTCTCTAGGTTTGCGGGGGAGGTGAAGATGTAGTCAATTCTGGACATACTATTATGCGCTCCTGAGTGGTACGTGGATTGGCGTTCCGTGGGGTGGTGCATGCGCCAAACGTCCACGAGTCCCATTGCCACCGAGGAATCTCGTAAGTGCGTGTGTGGAGCCCCCTGGCCTCTCGGTAGGGATCTGTCTTGGGTAGGGTCAAGTACGTCATTGAAGTCCCCCCCATAATCAGTTCCCCTAAGGGCAGTGAGAGCAGAAAGTTGCCCAGGTCTAGGAAAGCGAGAGCATGTAGTGCAGGGGGAATATATACGGAGACCAGGTTGTAAGCACACCCCTCCCATTGACAAGAAAGTGCCGCAAAGCGCCCTTGGTCATCCATCTGAGTACTTCGTATCACTAACGGGCAACTTTTCCTTACCAGTTTTCCCACCCCTCTGGAGCCAGATGTGAATTCGGAGTGCGTTATCATCTTGAAGACCCATCTATCCAGAGCTTGGGTGGCTGTCCCCATCAGGTGTGTTGCCTGTAAGAAGACCACTGAGGGAGTATATCTCTTAAGATATTGTAATATCAGCCCCCTCTTTATTTTGTCTCTTAGGCCATACACATTCCAGGATATAATGGTGAAGGGGGGGCAAAGCTTGTGTATGCCCTCTGGTCGTGAGTGTGTGAGGTCAGGGATTACGTCCCCTGGGACATTAAATTGCTTGTGGGGCATTGGAGCCGCGTGTGCGGGTCGCTGAGTTCCCTGCGTGCGGACCTCAGAGTGCATGTCTTCGGTTTTCAGTTGCGAAGCATAAACAAAATAATGATTAAAAACGTAAACAATAACCTAAACATAAACATAACCCCTCCCTCCACCCCCCTCCCTGCCTCCCTGCTAGACGGATTTACAACTGCCCGCAACCCCAACATTGCAGAGTGCTTTATTTCCTGAAAGAGTACTTGCGTGTGGGGAGAGAAAACATTCGGAGCACGTCGAACATCTCCATCATTCAAAGGCTTTGGAAGGGTAAGAGTTGTACTGGACACATGACATCGGAAAGGAGGTAGAAAGTTCGTTATGTGTGACCCCAATGGGTCAACACCAAGCCCCCCCAGACGATTGATGCTGCAATTGTGCTTCGCCGGGATGGGTTCACGTGGCTATCCCAGTAGCGGCGTTATGAAGTCGGTGTCTGTAATTCTCGGTTTGTCACTTCCCCAAGTCCGTTGGCGGCGGGTCCTCTTCATCACCTGCTTGTCTCTGGCTGCACGGTGTCGCATTCAATGGGCAACGCTGCTGTTGTCTACTGTCTTTTCTAGACCCATTTACTTGGCGCCAGCCCTCCAGCCAGTCATGGGCGTCTTCGGGTGTGTCAAAAAAACAAGTTTTTCCGTCCGCCACCACTCTGAGTCTCGCAGGAAATAGCATTGAGTAGGCAAGTTCTCTGCGCCTAAGTTCTTTCTTGACATCGAGAAAGCTTCTTCTCTGTTTGGTGACTGCCGCTGTGTAGTCTGGGAAGAATGAGATTGTGAAATTTGTCAATGCGCAATGGCGGAGCCACTCTTGCTGTTTGGAGGATGACATCACGATCCCTGAAATTAAAGATCCGGGCCAGGATCGGTCTTGGGGGAGCTTCCAGTTTGGTTCAAAGGTTGGTCGCACTCTGCTCGTCACACCAGCAAGTTGCCCCAAGGAACTGTGGTAGATGTAGTGGCGACGGCGAGTACGCCTATGCCACGATGTATGTAGAAAAGTATGTGTTGCATTAGCCATCCCTGGACACGTGTTTCGAGGTAGTTGCCTCTCGTCAGCAGGGAGCAGGTCAGTGTAAAGGGGTGCCGCGTGGACTGCCAAAATGTAATTAAAACAGGTGAAGTACCTCTCATGGCGCGCAGGTGCAGGTCCAAGGCTCGTCAGCCCGTTGGCTCAAGGGAGCCGTAATAAATGATTCAAAGGTTGGTCGCACTCTGCTCGTCACACCAGCAAGTTGCCCCAAGGAACTGTGGTAGATGTAGTGGCGACGGCGAGTACGCCTATTCCACGATGTATGTAGAAAAGTATGTGTTGCATTAGCCATCCCTGGACACGTGTTTCGAGGTAGTTGCCTCTCGTCAGCAGGGAGCAGGTCAGTGTAAAGGGGTGCCGCGTGGACTGCCAAAATGTAATTAAAACAGGTGAAGTACCTCTCATGGCGCGCAGGTGCAGGTCCAAGGCTCGTCAGCCCGTTGGCTCAAGTAAGCCGTAATAAATGATTCAAAGGTTGGTCGCACTCTGCTCGTCACACCAGCAAGTTGCCCCAAGGAACTATGGTAGATGTAGTGGCGACGGCGAGTACGCCTATGCCACGATGTATGTAGAAAAGTATGTGTTGCATTAGCCATCCCTGGACACGTGTTTCGAGGTAGTTGCCTCTCGTCAGCAGGGAGCAGGTCAGTGTAAAGGGGTGCCGCGTGGACTGCCAAAATGTAATTAAAACAGGTGAAGTACCTCTCATGGCGCGCAGGTGCAGGTCCAAGGCTCGTCAGCCCGTTGGCTCAAGGGAGCCGTAATAAATGATTCAAAGGTTGGTCGCACTCTGCTCGTCACACCAGCAAGTTGCCCCAAGGAACTGTGGTAGATGTAGTGGCGACGGCGAGTACGCCTATGCCACGATGTATGTAGAAAAGTATGTGTTGCATTAGCCATCCCTGGACACGTGTTTCGAGGTAGTTGCCTCTCGTCAGCAGGGAACAGGTCAGTGTAAAGGGGTGCCGCGTGGACTGCCAAAATGTAATTAAAACAGGTGAAGTACCTCTCATGGCGCGCAGGTGCAGGTCCAAGGCTCGTCAGCCCGTTGGCTCAAGGGAGCCGTAATAAATGATTCAAAGGTTGGTCGTACTCTGCTCGTCACACCAGCAAGTTGCCCCAAGGAACTGTGGTAGATGTAGTGGCGACGGCGAGTACGCCTATGCCACGATGTATGTAGAAACGTATGTGTTGCATTAGCCATCCCTGGACACGTGTTTCGAGGTAGTTGCCTCTCGTCAGCAGGGAGCAGGTCAGTGTAAAGGGGTGCCGCGTGGACTGCCAAAATGTAATTAAAACAGGTGAAGTACCTCTCATGGCGCGCAGGTGCAGGTCCAAGGCTCGTCAGCCCGTTGGCTCAAGGGAGCCGTAATAAATGATTCAAAGGTTGGTCGCACTCTGCTCGTCACACCAGCAAGTTGCCCCAAGGAACTGTGGTAGATGTAGTGGCGACGGCGAGTACGCCTATGCCACGATGTATGTAGAAAAGTATGTGTTGCATTAGCCATCCCTGGACACGTGTTTCGAGGTAGTTGCCTCTCGTCAGCAGGGAGCAGGTCAGTGTAAAGGGGTGCCGCGTGGACTGCCAAAATGTAATTAAAACAGGTGAAGTACCTCTCATGGCGCGCAGGTGCAGGTCCAAGGCTCGTCAGCCCGTTGGCTCAAGAGAGCCGTAATAAATGATTCAAAGGTTGGTCGCACTCTGCTCGTCACACCAGCAAGTTGCCCCAAGGAACTGTGGTAGATGTAGTGGCGACGGCGAGTACGCCTATGCCACGATGTATGTAGAAAAGTATGTGTTGCATTAGCCATCCCTGGACACGTGTTTCGAGGTAGTTGCCTCTCGTCAGCAGGGAGCAGGTCAGTGTAAAGGGGTGCCGCGTGGACTGCCAAAATGTAATTAAAACAGGTGAAGTACTTGCTGGTGTGACGAGCGGTGTGCGACCTACTTTTCCTCAATTTAAACGGCTTCCTTAAGCTAACGGGCTGACGAGCCTTGAGTCTGCACCTGCGCGCCAGGAGAGGTACTTGACCTGCTTTTAATTACATTTGGCAGTCCACGCGGCACCCCTTTACACTGACCTGCTCCCTGCTGACGAGAGGCAACTACCTCGAAACACGTGTCCAGGGATGGCTAACGCATACACATACTGTTCTATTTACATTTTGTGGCATAGGCGTACCCGCCGTCGCCACTACATTTCCCACAGTCCTTTGGGGCAACTTGCTGGTGTGACGAGCGGTGTGCGACCTACTTTTCCTCAATTTAAACAGCTTCCTTAAGCTAACGGGCTGACGAGCCTTGAGTCTGCACCTGCGCGCCAGGAGAGGTACTTGACCTGCTTTTAATTACATTTGGCAGTCCACGCGGCACCCCTTTACACTGACCTGCTCCCTGCTGACGAGAGGCAACTACCTCGAAACACGTGTCCAGGGATGGCTAACGCATACACACACTGTTCTATTTACATTTTGTGGCATAGGCGTACCCGCCGTCGCCACTACATTTCCCACAGTCCTTTGGGGCAACTTGCTGGTGTGACGAGCGGTGTGCGACCTACTTTTCCTCAATTTAAACGGCTTCCTTAAGCTAACGGGCTGACGAGCCTTGAGTCTGAACCTGCGCGCCAGGAGAGGTACTTGACCTGCTTTTAATTACATTTGGCAGTCCACGCGGCACCCCTTTACACTGACCTGCTCCCTGCTGACGAGAGGCAACTACCTCGAAACACGTGTCCAGGGATGTCTAACGCATACACATACTGTTCTATTTACATTTTGTGGCATAGGCGTACCCGCCGTCGCCACTACATTTCCCACAGTCCTTTGGGGCAACTTGCTGGTGTGACGAGCGGTGTGCGACCTACTTTTCCTCAATTTAAACAGCTTCCTTAAGCTAACGGGCTGACGAGCCTTGAATCCGCACCTGCGCGCCAGGAGAGGTACTTGACCTGCTTTTAATTACATTTGGCAGTCCACGCGGCACCCCTTTACACTGACCTGCTCCCTGCTGACGAGAGGCAACTACCTCGAAACACGTGTCCAGGGATGGCTAACGCATACACATACTGTTCTATTTACATTTTGTGGCATAGGCGTACCCGCCGTCGCCACTACATTTCCCACAGTCCTTTGGGGCAACTTGCTGGTGTGACGAGCGGTGTGCGACCTACTTTTCCTCAATTTAAACGGCTTCCTTAAGCTAACGGGCTGACGAGCCTTGAGTCTGCACCTGCGCGCCAGGAGAGGTACTTGACCTGCTTTTAATTACATTTGGCAGTCCACGCGGCACCCCTTTACACTGACCTGCTCCCTGCTGACGAGAGGCAACTACCTCGAAACACGTGTCCAGGGATGGCTAACGCATACACATACTGTTCTATTTACATTTTGTGGCATAGGCGTACCCGCCGTCGCCACTACATTTCCCACAGTCCTTTGGGGCAACTTGCTGGTGTGACGAGCGGTGTGCGACCTACTTTTCCTCAGCTTCCAGTTTGGGTTTACCTCCCGGCACTCTGTGGGCTCTTTCTACCGAGAAGAAACTGGAGAGCCCCCTTGGGTGAAGCTGTGTCTTGATGAGTTCCTCCACATCCTGTAATACGCACGTTGTTGCGTCGGGACCTGCCTTCTTGGTCGTCCAGTTTGGAGGCCATCTTCCGGTTTTGAGCTTCCAGTTGTTGGACCTTTCGTTGTAGGGAGGAAGTGTCTTTCGCGATGGATGCCGCAGTTTCTTCGACTTCGGTCACCCTTGAAGCCATTTTCTGGAAGTCTGCTCGGAGGAACGACACGTCTGCAGAGACTATATCCTTTTTTCTGCATATTTAAATATGTTAAAATTGGAAAATACATTTAGCACACTATATCTACAAAATCTAGGGGCTGATTACGATGTAGGGCGGATCGCCACCACCCGCATGGTGGTGGCGATCCGCCTTACATTTCCCTCCGCCCGCCACCCATTTCCCCCCTCCATATTAGTATGGCGGGGGGGACCCCGGCGGACGGAAAGACCGTCCGCTGGTTTTCCGCCAGTGGACCGGGCGGAAAAGGGGCTAGATATATTAGCATGGGTGCGGGAAGGATCCTTTCCGTGACAAATGCATGCAGATTTTGCTGTCGGGGCCCGTTGCAGGCCCCCAGGGTATTGGGTGGTGCACATGGGGGTTACCTATGGTACCCCCTACATTGTCATGGACATGGTGGCATGCACCGCTCGGTGCCTGTCACTTTGTGCATGACAATGCACACAGTGCATTCCCAGCATTGTGGCGGACGGTGCTGTGAGCACCGCCCGCCACAATGCTGGGAATGGAGGATGCCACCACCACGGTGGCGGTGCATCCTGATTGCAGGTGTGGGACCGCCACACCACTGGCGGCCGGCCCCAGCACCGCTATGGTGTTCACCCGCCATCCTAATTGGCCCCATAGTGTCTTATAGTGTTTGTTTTGGTACTGCTGTAGTACCACGCTGCTCTATAGTTTGTTTTTTAAATATATATAAATGTATAAATATTTTTCCCTTCTTATTACTACTTTAATAAAGTGGTATTAGGTATTGGAAATATGCCAAACCAAATAATTACCTACATTACAAGGCATAATGTAGAACACAGGGAAACTCAAGGTGAAAACAAGGTGGCTGCCTTTAACTTTTGTGAAGGCAATCATTAGCCAACCAGCTAATGACTTGTCATTGCTATGTACCTTGGGAGTACTACAGCGGCCAAAGTATACCTAAATAAAAAATACTTATAATATATGAAATACCCTACTTACGTGCAGTACCCCAACAGAAGTATCTGCACACCATAATCCTTTCAAATGTTGTCAAAATCTATCTGACGGTTTCTCACAACGCGAAATACAAAAGTCTATGTAAATTGCATTGAATTTTATGTTAACTATGCGCATGCGCAATTGTGCCTCACTCTTGCACACTTCAAACATCCATTTATATATTGTTATAAATCAGCCCATACAAGTGTAGTCTGTGAGACAGCGCTAGTAGTTCATGATCATTTGTAACAATTTTCATTCATAAAATAGTAAACTAAATGCAGTTATATTTAACGGTTGAATAAAGCCTTTCATGAGTAATGTTCTGAATTCACATGGTGGTGTGATGCGGCGGAGCACATCGCATTTCACCTTTCACTATTTTGCTGGGATGGTAGAATAAAAAGCAGTATCTTTGCCCATTTGTCATTCAGATTTCATCTTTTTTTGTTTACTCTGTAAGCACAATGGGAACTATAGTCCTCCTAATACATCATTCATACGTGCATTCTACCTCTGAATGTACAGACAGAGAGATGGGCTCTGTGAATATTGCTAAGACATTGGGCTTTGTTTCGTATTATTCTGTACAATACATATCTAACTATGGAAGTAATTTTCAAAAGAAGAATCAAAATGGTGGTACTTTTACCCTTTGTTTCTTTTATACCACACTGCATTCTCTGTCTCTAAATCAGCTGCTTCCAGAATACAGACACATTAAATAAATCACTCCATGGCGAGGCTCAGCAAAACCAAAGGGGATGATGGACGGAGTGTTGAACATTGCAAGCACTTACCTCCAGTCAACTGATCTGGGTTTAACATGGCGGACGTGCTTCTGTTGAGCTCCCGTAGCCCCACAATATTCCTACATTTATCCTGCTGCCATCGGGCCTGACGAAGAGCTCCTGCGGTCCCTGAGTGACGCCTATACCTATCAGTGTCCCGGGACCTGCGGATGTCCTCCCCCGGCACCTCTGGGGAGTGGTGGTGCATTGTTGACGCGGCAGCCTGACGATCCCCGGCCTCGCGTGCAAGCCATCTCTGATGCACACAGCGGCTGGAGTTCCACTGCTGGATGCAGATTCGGCAGCTCCTATAAACAGACTGACCTGCCCCGGCCTGTAAGAAAAGACAGTGAGTGGTGGTGCCGCAGGGGGGGCAGCGGTGGGCGGCCTGTAATTCGACTGTCACGGTGGACCGTGGCGTGCACTCCCCCTGGCTGGCGAGGCCTCTTGCGGCATATTAAAGAGACCTGGGTGGTGGAACTGTCCCACCGCTCCCTGCACCATTTGTTGTGAAAAAATTTCGAAAGAGGCTTGGGCAGGGAGGTCTTCACGGCACATTGCTGCACAGGGAACTTAACTTTAAATGAACATGCATGCAGTTCCGCTCAAAGCCTGTTTTGAGTTAACTTTATTCCACCGATGCGCAATCAATCAATCAATCAGGTAATTGTGAAGCGCGCTACTTATCCATGAGGGTCTCAAGGTGCTGGGGGTCATGCAGCTCTGAGTCAGTCGAAGAGCCAGGTCTTGAGAGTCTTCCTGAAGGGGGGGAGCGTTTGATGTCGATCAGGAGGTCGTTCCAGGTCTTTGCCGTGATGTAGGAGAAGGCTCTTCCACCTGCTCTGGCTCTGTGGATGCACGGGGTTTCGGCGAGGGTGAGGTCGGCGGAGCAGAGCGGAGGTTTCTTTTGGGTACGTAGAAGGAGACTCTTTCATTGAGATATTGGGGCCCAGTGTTGTGGAGGGATTTGTAGGCATGAGTGAGTAGCTTTAAGTTTACTCTCTTCTTTACGGGGAGCCAGTGGAGGTCTTGCAGGTGTTGGGTGATGTGTTTCTGTCGTGGGATGCCGAGGACAAGTCTGGCTGCAGTGTTCTGGAGGGTTTGGAGTTTGTGGAGCAAGGACTTGTTGATCCCAGCGTAGAGGGCGTTTCCGTAGTCCAGACTGCTTGTTATGAGTGTGTGGGTGACAATCTTTCTGGTTTCGGGAGGGATCCATTTGAAGGTCTTGCTAAGGATGCGGAGAATGTTGAAGCAGGTGGAGGTGACGGCGTTGATCTGTCGGGTCATGGTGAGGAAAGAGTCGAGTATGATGCTGAGGTTTCGGCGTGGTCCATGGGAGTAGGGGGGTTGCCAAGGGTGGTGGGCCACCAGGTGTTGTCCCATGCTGAGGAGGTGGGTCCGATGACGAGGACCTCTGTCTTCTTCCAGGTGAGCTTCAGGCAGCTGCTGCTCATCCAGGATGAAATGTCTTTCATTCCTTCCTGGAGCTGAGTGATGATCCATGGGGTAATCAGCAGTTGATTTCTGTTGGTTCAGAGATGAAGGGCTGTGGGTTCTGCTGGTGAGGAAGGAGCGGAGCCAGTCGAGGGTGGTTCCCTGTATACCGGCGTCATGGAGTCTGGCAGTGAGGGTGTGGTGGGAGACGGTGTCAAAGGCTGAGAGAGATCTAGTAGGATGAGGGCCTTGGTGTGGCCTTGGTTGAGGGGAGTGCGGATGTCATCCGTGGCGGCGAGGAGGGCGGTCTCTGTGCTGTAGTTGCTGCGGAATCTGGATTGGCATGGGTCGAGGAGGGAGTTCTCTTCGATGAAGTTTGGTAGCTGACATTGACGATCCTCTCAGTGACTTTGGCCGCAAAGAGAAGGAGAGAGACGGGTTGGTAGTTTTTTAGGTCCGTCGAGTCTGCGGAGGGCTTCTTGAGGAGGGGCTTGACATCTGTGCATTTCCAGTCTTCGGGGAATGTGCCAGCTTCGAGGGTGGTGTTGATGGTGCGTCGTAGCTCGGATGCTATGGCGGTGGTGGCTCTGTGGAAGATGTGCGGTGGGCAGGGGTCCGTTGGGGCTCCCGAATGAATGCTTTTCATGGTTGTGGCGGTGTCTTCGGTGGTAACCGGGGTCCAGGCGGAGATGGTAGGCTGGCCATCATTGCTGGAGGAAGGAGTGGTTCCGGTGTCTGGTGTCTGTTCATTGAAATTGTCGTAGAAGGACTTGATTCTCATATGGAAGTAGGAACCAAGTTTGTTGCAAAGGTCCTGGGAGGGTGTGGTGTCTGTGGCTTTACTGCGCAATTCGGTGAATTCCTGAATAATGATGAAGAGTTCCTTATAGTTGCTGGAGTTAGCGAGGATTTTGTTCTGGATGAAGGTCCTTTTGGTGGATCTGATGGGTTGGTGGTATTCAGTCATGGCGTTCTTGTAGGTGGTGTGATCTTCCGTGGTTTTGCTGTTTCTCCAAAGCTTTTTCGAGACGTCTGCAGGTGCGTCTGAATTCTTGGAGGTCGGTGGTGAACCAGGTGGCCTTCATGGGGCGCTGTCTGTCGGGGTTGTGAATGGGGGTGAGCTTGTCTGCTTGTCTGCGCAGTTGGTGATGCTCAAAAAAGAACTTTGACATTTGAGCTGATTAGTTGGCAAACATATTGTACTACCCAAAAAAACTGAACAAGGAAGAAGGTGCTTGGCTTAAGAACATGTCTGGTAGGTGCATTTTTTTAGAAAAAAAATAAATACTTCTTCCGTCGCAGGGACTCTAGGAGAACGAACGCGGTACTTGACAAGCAAATGGTGAACAGTCTCGTAGCTAAGACTCCCCACATGGAAACTGAGCATCAGATTTTATTTTTGGACGAGGGTTATGTTTTGTCATGGGTTTTCTGTGGTTTTCATATATGTGAAGTTTATCACTTCTAGACATGTAGAGCCATTGCGCGCTTGCAATTTGTATCGGTATCTGGCAGGTAGGAGTTAGCTGTTTAATTCTGCTGACTGGAAGTGGTGAAGGCACATGCTATAGTTTAAAATAAATAAAATCGGGCGCCAGCAGCTCAGGGAGTGTCACACAAAAATATATCGAAGTATTTATCAAAAGAAACACGGCTGAACAAAATATTCCCTGGTTCCCACACTCTTTTCTTTCCTGCAGAAGGCCTTTTTCACTGTAGAAAGATACACATTGGCTGTCTCGTAGCAATGCACGTTTTTAGATTGGCTCGGCACAACGATTGAGCTGTGTCTGTGAAGTCTTATCTATTTTTTTTTTTTTAAAACCTTAAAAGTGCTTAATTTGCCTTTTCTTCCCTATATTTTACTCAACCCTGTCGCATAATTTCAAATTGGCCATCTCCTGCTGCATAATTCCAGTGGCCCTGGCAATACCGTAGCTCCTAAGTGAGCATAAGCAAAACCTATTGGCTTTCAAACACGACTTGACGAGCTTTGCTCTTCCCTAATGTCCTTTAATGCTAGCAGCACTAGAACAACATTTGATCCTGCTCCCTACAGTACTTAATTTGCATATACTGTATTTAGTATCCATGCAATATAAACATCCCTATGCATTATGTAGATGAGGAAACACCGGCATGAGAGCTTACACTGTTCAACAAGCTTAAGTCGTCGGTATGTGGCATTTGTGAGTTAGCCGTGCTACCAAGTGGCCCAAAATCATTCATAACGCCTTTAGCCACCTTAGTCTTTTAGCAAATATTAGTTTGCATGCTGGATGGGATTCTTAATCTCAAACTTAAACTGTTAAAAAGTATATTAAATTCAATAAATATGGGCTCTTAGACATAGTTTTATTCTATTATTTGCTGTGTGTTTGATGCTATGGTAGTGCGTAAGGTGGTTATGTTCAGAGCAACTGAAATTATGCAATTTTTGCAGCCACTGCAGTCACATAGTTAGGTATTCACCACATAATTCATCATCTGCTGCATAATCTGCAATTTTGATAAAAAATCATTTTGTTTCTAGTGCAAATGGATCAAAAGTTAATAAAAACACTGCAACATGTTACAGCACATTGGCAGGACCTTTGTAAATGTTGACGGGTCCCCTTTCTCTTGCCTATTTATATATTTTTGGGTGCTGTAAAGGCATCACTGAAGTGAAGCCTGTGTCCAGACATTGTTAACCTGAGTAAAAACAAGCATTTGCAATGCAATAGGTCTCGCAATTGCAAGATTTTGACCTATTGGCATTGTAAATGACAATGCCTTTTATTTATGCCTTTCAAAAACCTGCAATAATAAAAGGCATTGTCATGTACAATACCAATAGGTAAAAGTTTCTAAAATGCGAGACCTATTGCATTGCAAATGCCTGTTGTTTACAAGCGCCATATGCTGTGCTTTCAGTTAATAGAGGCCACGCCCTTTTTTTAGACGAGCCATATCTAAAGAAAGGTCTGCGGCCGCTATTAAAGTGAAAACATGTATGGGGTCTTTTACGGAAGAAAAAAAAATGTGTTTGTCGAGTTGCCAAACAAAGGCTTTTTTTGGTAAAAGCACCCCTGAAAGCATGGCATGGCATGGCATGGCATGGCGCACTGAATGTTGCAGAAACGCATGTCATGCCTGCATGTCATGCCTGCAGTAAGGCAATCTCATTAAAGAAAATAGTGCTTACAGACTGAATAATACATTCCGTGTAACAACGGAAGAACAAGCATTGGCATAGCCAATAGGTCTCGCTTTTGGGACCTTATAAGTATTTAGTTATGCAACTGTTGCATGGCTAAACACTTATAAGGTCCCAAAGGCGAGACCTATTGGCTATGCCAATGCTTGTTAAAGGGTTAGTGTCAAGGGTTGAGCCAGCTGAGGCGGTGCAGGTTGCAGCACACCAGCTCGGCTCAGCGTTGCCGTGGCTCTAGCAGCCCGACGGAAATAATTTGATGCCCCTCTTTAATGATCACTGCATGCAAAGAAATCAGTTCCATATCAACTCTGGGCAGTAGAGTAGTAAAATGCCTCGGCACCAGCCATTCACACGGGCACAAAGTAAAAACTAGTGCACGAAAAGAAGTAGGCTCCGTGGGTCCTGCTTAAATAAGCCACTGCAACCGTAATGGTCAAAACAGCTGTGCCTAATAAAGGCAGAAGCTGTGGCATAAACAAAGATGGCGAGTTAAACTGCTAGAAAATTATTGCTCCGCAACGCGAAGATTGCAACATTACACAACTCGCCGCTGGCGGCGGTACCTGAATGAATTAAATATCCATGCCCCTAGGAGGCAGGAGCTGTGGCTGAAATTAACTACAGTTAAGGTGACTGGTGCTACAAAAGATATCGCTAACTGTAAAAATGTGCAGTTGCGGTGCGAGTGAAAGTCATTACCTTGTGAGTAAACGCACCGCCTTCACAAACCATCCGAACCACCAGAGGCTTGTGGGGTGAATTTGCGGGTCTCCTAACAGCGATGGGGCTTTCTTAAAGTCAAGAGCGATCTGTGCGGTCTCTGACGGCACAACCTGGAGGTGAGAGTAGCCTCTGTGGTCTCGGGTGCGCCCCCCGCACATGGGAGCTGCCCTGGATTGCGGTGAGCCTCGAACCCTCCCGCCTACGGGAGCTCTCGACTTAAGCTACCGCTATGTTGCTATGAAGGCGCCTAGTATGGACAGCAGGATATCGGCGGGGGGAGTAGGCCTGGGTGGAGGTAAAAAAATAGATTGGCTGCATGGCGCTGGAAGGATAATCAAGGCCAGTCCCGGAAGCAGGCTTTTCCATCGACAGCTCGCTTTAAGCGAAGGCGGAAAACAATATGAAAGTTGCAGCCAAACACACTGATGTCTAGCAGGAGAGAGACTGGAGTAACCTCCGGAGCTGCCGACTTTGGACGTTGGGAACGGGATTCGAGTCTCTGCATCGTTAACAGTTTTACTCTAGATGTCTGTGACAGTGACATGCATATTTTCATGTAAGAGAAGCTTGGACTGTTACCCTTTCTAAGTTTGTTCTGAGTTGGGAGAGGATTTTGCATCTGCTGGGCTGAAACTGTTCCGTTTGACTCTTGGCACAGATGGGTGTATTGTACCTATTCTGCCTCCAAACAAAGCGTGCACAACTCCTGCATGTGGTGTGCCTCATGTATGTGTGAAGAAAGCATGGGCTGCTGTTCCATACACTGTACCTGTGATGATGCTGCTGAGTGTCAGGTAGTGATCACAGACAATATGTTGCATTCAGTTTATATTCAGTCCAGGTCTCGGTGGTTAGTTTATTGCGACTGTTACTAAGACTAGATTATTGGTAAAGTAGCAGTTTATAAACATATATACCCTTCCACACAGCAGCAGTGGCCGCAGAAGGGATGGGTTGGGGGTACTTAGAGGGACAGAGCAGAGAAAAATATGGACGGGTACTAGAACAAGCCCGGGAGTTGTGGAAGACGCGCGGCCGCGAGTCGCACTCTGTGGTGGGGGAGGAACATTGAAGCACGTGCTAGGGATAGACAGCTCCTCGCGCCATAAGGAAGTGGGATAAGGGAGGGGGTAGGGAAGAGAGGCACGCAGGCTGGCAAATGGTGAGCACTTTCGCAGCCGCTTTGATGTTCTCAGTGGCCGCGCGGCTCACTGAGAACATCAAAGCGTCCGCGAAATGATCACGCAGGCTGCCAAATCGTGTGCGCGCCTGGCGCACATGCACTGTATTTGGAGGCCTGAAAGCACTAGTTTGCACTTCCAAATCCCCCCGTTTACTAAAGCTCTCGCAAGGGCAGCGCTAAAGCATTGGCTCAGGCGAGACCTAAAAAGGGCCAGTCCTCGTGGGTGGTTACAAATGAAGACAAGGCTGTACTAAGGAGGGACTAACAAGCCTATTTACCAATCAGAAGACAGCATTTACTAAGGACAATGACACAAACCGATAAAATATGGGCGGAGAGTGGGTAGTGCTTCTAGTCCATACTCCAATACAGCATGCCTCTGAGAGCAACGCATGCGCTCCCCAGGCTCGGACGAAAAGGTTGCAAACAAGCGTTGTTAGACAGCTTTCATGACGACTACCCGAATATATTGCTAAAAGCGGGAAAATGTCAACTTTAAAAAATAAAAAATGTCAACACGTCCTCACTGTAAACTGAGCTGTTAATGATTGTGTCGGAGGGGGTGGGTTTAAACTATTTAGAAACAAGCATTTTGGAAAGTAAAGACGTTAAAGGCAGGGGCAAACGTCAAACCTGGTAGCATCGGGGTAAAATTAGTTTCTGTGGACGCTGGGGCAAAGCCATATTAAAGATCGCAGCCATTCCCTTAGATAAAGATCAGTGTGCCCTTGGAAGGATTTAATATCTGTATTCTTTTTAAAAAGCAGCACAGGCAAAGCCTCATTTTATAGGCACCATGCTTGTGCATGTCTGCAAAATGTGCGTGGTGCACGCCTACAAAATAATGCAAGCAATTTTCATGTAGTCACTGATCCAAGTTAAACTGATAACTAAAATGAAAAAAAACCTTTTAGCACTTTCTTTAAGAAGGTGAGGGTAGTGGAAGCAACATAGGGGAAGGCTAAACGAGAGAGAAGCATGCCGGCGACAGAAAGCAACACGTACTACAGAAGAGACTTACAGGAGGGAGATGGCTCGAAAACACATGCTCTTTCATGTAGTGGTTCACAAAAGTAAAGCAAGTAGTGGAACTAAAGATGCCAGCTAATCAAAGAAATCGTAAGGAGGCAATGCTCCATGGGAGGGACAACACAAGGTAGGGCACGAATAAGAAGCAGCCAAATCAGAGGGACAAGGAAAGCCAGCGAATTGTAAGCAACGGGCAGGGTCCAAGGTCCTCTATCTTCTTGGAAATCCAAAATGTGCCTTGCAACAAGCAGTGCATGACCTGTCTAGTAGGCTCAACCCAAAAAGGTAAAAAGAAGTAGTAAATGAAACCAAGTAAGAAGTGAATGGTCAGCTACACTTTGACAGTGCATCTTTAAATCCAATTGCTTCTGGACACGGTCATCAAACACCAATGAAAGTGACAAGTAGGTGGTATTTGCAAAGACTAACGCCTACTAAGCGTTTTCTTCAAACAGATTTATTACTATCCTCAATGTATCGGAGGAATGCCCCTCCGATGTAACCTACAATTTTAAGACATTTTGTAAAACACAGAGGTGCACTTTGATATAATGAACACCTTCATTGCTCCCTTTTCATTTAATCAGAAAACATTTCCCTATACAACACTGACTGTGTGAAGCAAGGGTGGATTTTCACATTCTCTTCCATTCCCTGCCCCCAAATATTGCATTGGTAAAATTGCAGGTTAAGGTATGGATATATTGCTGCCAGCCACCCAACCCCTTACACACACAAATTTGGGACCACCAATTCAAGGGGTGTGACATTCGAATTGCAGTAGTTAAGCATTTAAAAAAATCACCCTACACCTTTTTCGTGTATTTCCAACCTCTTAATAAAACAAATACCCAAACAGCGCAAAAAGACCACACAAGTTGATAAAGTTTCATAAAATACCAACAATCGTGTCTCGGCATCGGCGCAACATCCTGTGATTCTGGGCAAATCATGTAATCTCCCCTTGGCCATGGACAGCACGTGGACACCCTCACGGATGATAAGCTGTGCTATACAATTGTATAAATAATCAATCCGGGGCACAGGGGAGCAGTTGGGAAAAGGAAGGGTAAAGAGTTATATTTTATTCTGCTGAGCATTTTCTACATTAATATGCTCACCGTGTAGAGCACCAATTATTGAGTAATGAAATGCAAGCACATGAACCTGAAACAAAATTTGCTCTATATGTACTCCATCAAAAAAAATACTTAAAAAAAAAATCCATACTATCAGTCTCGTAATCCACAACAGAAAAAGGTTTATGAACAGGTAATTCAGGGAAGAGCTGCAAACGAAACACCCTTCAGAAGGTAATATGGTCCCGAGAGGGCACTCCATGCGTGCCAGTGTTCAACAAGCAACAATTAGCAGCTAACGCTGGAGTGCTCCGGAGTCATCAAGATAGGTGGACTTACGCACACAGAGCCGCGTCCAAGGACTATGATGCCACACCACATTCATGGATAGGAAACAAAACTGGAGAAAAAAGACCTTTTCAATATTTACTTCCATTTGTGCCCCCCTAAACACTCACACGCGACTTAGAGCACAGTCTAAACACTTGAAGTCCGCGTCCAGCCATGGAGCTGCCCCTAGGGCAGTGAATGTTGTCTGGGTTAACCTCACTTACAGGCACACAGGCGTGGCAGGCAGATGTGTCACTGGGGCAGATAAACCATCTCACACAGAAATTATTAACAAGGTGTGCAAGAGCAAATCGGGCGCCGTGCTGGAACATAACCAGAAAACAATCCAGGGCTATGGCTTTAAGGGAGCAAGGCCAAGCCTGATATCATCAAATTAACAAAGAAAGCGCCAATGCTGCACTCTTATTCCTAATTTATTTCCAGTGCATTGAATAAAACAATGACACACTTAACCGCTTGTTCATTTGATTTTAATCCAAAAAGCTTTTTACAATCTACATTGATTATTTATCCAAAATACAAACAACAGACATCTTAAACCAAAATATACATCCTCCCATTTCTCTCACATACACCCAAGCCTATATTGATTCAACACTGTTATTTGTGTGCATTCTCAATGTCTCATTCATTCTGTCAATGCACCCATTCACATCATTCTAACATGCCACACTTCTCACTACACACTCTACTCACTATTAAGACACACTCTGTACAAAGCATTTACTTATAATCTACATAACAAATATTTGATTCAGAACAAAACAAAACTAAGGCCATCAATATCATCAATTTAGCCAAATTGAAGAAACATACACCATTCGTTTTTTGTTTTTTAGATTGGCTTAAAACAACACCGTCTACGCATTTCAAATCCCTCCTCTTACGGGGATTCTCATCAGGACCAGAGTAGCTGCATCAAAGCTTTCAAAGGCAATGCTGTTTGTTCACAAGAACAGCTAACTTGAAAACCACTAAGAGTGGCGTGGGGCCGATTCTTTGTGTCAATTGGTTTTTATCTCTGTGTTATTGTTCATCTTCTTCAATAGTTCTTGATTTGTGAACCGGAGGAAGGCACACGGCAGCAGTCTTAAACAATGAAGACCGGAATTTGGAACATGGGGCATCAGGGTATCTCAGTTGCTGCCCGGCTGGTTGGTTTGACTGGAACATAAAGCACAGCACCCATACATATAGCTGTGTTTCCCTGGCAGCGGAAATAAATCATTAAAAAGTAGAAGGGGTGGCGGTGCCAATAGATGTAAGCGACGGGCAGAAAGCAATGATCAACAAACATTAGCATAGCCAATAGGTCTTGCTTTTGGGACCTTATAAGCATTTAGTTATGCAGCACAATATCCTTGGTGCAACAACATTAACTGTTGCATGGTTAAACACTTATAAGGTCCCAAAGGCGAGACCTATTGGCCATGCCAATGGTTGTTGGAGTAGCTATCGGTAGTGGAAAATGGCCAGTGCTTTCTTCTTTGCCTCTGAAAGCTGTGTGTCGCGGACACTGTGGGCTCCTCAGGGAGTAGCGCTTTCCCACAGTGACGAAGGCTTCAAGCTGCAGGAGTTTGGTTTCTGTCACAACATCAAGGCAGGAGAGGGACGGGGCCAGTGAGGACACAACAGAGACTCGCAAGGGTCGGTGGCCGAAGCCAAACGGATGGGCTGGGACACATTTAATAATGCAATGTGTGTTTCTACCGACCCGCAGTCTTGGGGAGGACAGGGGAGTACCAAACCAGAGCTCTAGAAAATTATCAATCAATTATCAAACGAACACAGCTGCAACAGGTTAAAAACCGGCACCTTACCTATCAGGCCGCTGGGATTAGCTTCTGTGAGGTCTTCCAGGCGCTGCAGGGTGCCTCCGGTACCAGGCTCAGGTGCTAAAGACCCAGTCACCTGTGACAGAAGTGCCTACACCAGGGTCCCTCCTACAGTCCCCGTGGGCCTCGCCCAGTCATGGACCAATGAGAGGAAGGGTGAACACCTCACCTGAAGCCGTAACACGGTCAAGGGGGCGTGGCCTCTCCGGACTCACACCGGAGCAAACAGGTGGTACCAGTTACACACGCTCTGCCGCTGGCCTAGCACCCGTGACGTCAGCACTCCCACCCTGGGAAGGAATGCTTGAGTCTGGAATGAGGATTCAGCCACTGGGATGGGTGGCACTGGATATCAATTACACGACAGGTACTGGTAGAGATAGATCTCCAGTTCTGGACCCACCAGCACTTGTACTGACACGTCACAAGTGCTGGCGACCGGGAAGCAATGGTCTCGTCAGGTGACACTCGGAGAGAGATTCAAGAAACCAGCAGGTACTGAGAATATCCCCTGGGAGGTTCTAGTATGATAGATACTGGTTATGCTGAACAGATCTCCAGTACTAACTCCTTAAATGTGCTGGTGATGAAACAGATCTCTGCTACCTGACACAGAGAAGTACTGGTGATGTCAGAAAGGTCACTAGTACATACGTCACGTATGATACGTGTAGATATTGGTCTGGTGTGGGACACTTCTCCGATGTTGGATGCTGATAGGCACAGAAAAGTGTGGCGTCCGCTCCTGAAAAGTGCCAGTGCTCGCCCATTAAATGTGTTGAAGCAGCGCCGGTAAGTGTAGGTACTCCCCTTCAAATTAAAGTGCAGGCATTTAGTACCGGAGGAGAGTACCTGCCCATTTAAAGTACTGCTATGTAGAATAATTACAATGCCGTGTGCGTGATCAAAAAGCAGTTTATGCTTGAGGGCAGGGCCGGCCCTAAATCGGATTGACCAGGACAGAGAGACCTGGGCTGAAAGAACATTTGTTGTTTGTTGTGGGGGCGGTGTGAGGAAGATGAGAACAGTTACCCTGAAGTACATTGTTGGAGAAGCAACCACTGGGGATCATTGGAAGCGGAATGGAATGGAATCACAGTAGCACAGTGATTTTAAAACTCGTGTCTTGCTTGGCACTGGAATTGGTTAAGTCTCTTGATAAGAGAGCAAAGTTACTGAAGCGTTGACGTCAGCCGGTGAAACAAGTAAGCAGGAGTAAACGTTTGCGTAATAAACCCCTTAAATCCGAGACTTTTTCGTGAAAACCTTGATGACACGCTATTGATTCTTCGTCACCTTAGGTCATCTGTGCATAAACAAGGAGGTACATAACCCTTGTGCATGCCAGCAGGTCCCATGGGCATCCGAGCTGTGCAGGATAGGAGGGCGCGCGTTTGCCACTAGGGCTGGGCACACTCACATGTCAGGATATGGTACAAGGGGGATAAAGCCGGCAGAGTCAGCTGTCTCGAGTACAGAGAGTGAAACGAAGTAAAACGAGTCCTAGGAAGTCCTGCTAAATTAATTTACCCCATCCGCTTACAGACGCCAACAGGACAGCACACTCATAAACAGAAGTCACAGCCAATTTACCAACACTTAAACCTGTTGCACACACCAATCTTCTCTTTCCAAAACACACCTGTAACAACTGAGATGGCAGCACTCAGCGGGGGGTGTCACCTTCGCGAATACTGCATTTCTGAGCCTGCAAGTGCACAATTGCAAAAACAGTTGCTAAGGAAAAAAGCAAGCGCGCACCTCGCACTGAAGGGGAAATAAAAAGATAAGGAGAGAAGGAGGCAGCAGAAGGAGGGGAGAGAGGAGGGGGCCTGCGCCTATTTCCCTTGCAGGAGCGAGCAGGAACCATATGTTTGTAATTAACACATGGTTTGAAAGCTCGCTCCTGCAAGGGAATCGCCAAAAGTGCACGCGTTGCCATTGGAAGCAATGCAAAGCGTGCACGTTTTTTCCGGCAAAGCTGTGCCAATTGCTAAAGGTCTTTTTCCTATGCAGCGCATGCACGCGCTGTTGGCGAGACCTAAAAAGTTCTCTCCAAGGAGATAAGGATTGATTGCACAAGCAGCCTGTGCTTGGCCGGTGCTCCTCAACCTTAAATAGAAGTGAGGATCGGCCAAGCCAACAAGTTAGGAGGTAGGCAAGAAGAGCGACAGCAGACTGAACCTATGACAGCAGCAGGCGGGATTACACTCAGTACGAGTGATTCCAAGAGGTCTTGCAGACATTGCATGCACGCTGATGATCGACCTAATAACAAAACAAAAAAGTAATACTATCACAAAATTTGCTGCATAACAGCATCTAATTTGTCTCTTATTGCTGCATAATTTAGTCAGCCATGGTCCACGCTTCTATTCCTCTCTTGTTGCATACTTCTAGTGGCCTTAGTTATAATTAGGGCTTCCGGTTTTATGGTATTTATTTTTTCCTCTGTGTTTATCCGTATTTATTTTTGGGCCATCTTATTGGTATTTATCCATATTTATTTTGTGTTTCAAGAATATATGTAGCTGTAAAATGGTATATTTCTGCTTTTATATAACGCTACGATGTGCACTGAAACATGGATGCCTGTCACGTTTGAGCAAACTAAGCAGCCATGTATAAGAAAAGAATACACTCACAGTTACATATTAGCATCATACTACAAATATATGTTAAAATATGCCTGAATTTAAGGAAACTTCATCCTGTATTTTAACCCTCCATGCTTTCTGCCTGCTCAGCTGTTGCTTAGAATTCATGAAAGAAATCATGGAGAGTTTTGCACCATTTTCAGTATTTTTCCGCTTTTAAAAATGAATAGTCAGGAAGCACATTGTTTTCTGTCTGTATTTATCTGTAAAAATTAGTAAAAACGGAAAACCAGAAGCCTTAGTTATAATGTAAAGAGGCCACCAGTCAGAGGAAAGGATTGTGTAAATGGCAAGACAAAAACATAATGTTAGTAGACAGCAATTGACAGGATTTAGCGGTATAGTGTAGCTAACACACCCAGTAGTAGGGATTGTCTTCTATGTTTTCTTTGTATTTGAGCACTCCACACAAGTGCTCGTGTTTACACTACTGACATCCATCCAAGTACCAACATCCGCTGTGCCGTAATTTACTTTCTACACGACATTTAGCAAAACAAGGTTTCTCAATGCAACGTCGTTAAGGAAGCAGCGAAACATAAATCACAGAGTCCCAATACACAATTGTAAAACTAACGCACAGTTTGCACGAGACAGAAGCTAGTTTAGGTCTGAAATTCAGTGACACTTCTTAGCAGCAACGAACACACATCTCAGACATCTGCGTACTCAATTGATGACTGTTAAATCACAACAGTGCTCAGCTGATGCCTCCCTGTCTCCAGACTCCTCCCTTGTGAAGGGCTGTGGCACTGCCCAAGTACTCTTTAAACCTATCTGAAATACAACTAAACAAAAACCAGCTGAGTCGTTATTTGGCCATTTCCTCATGTGCTGTTAATACATAATTTCATTTGGAAATCTACATTCGCCTGGGTTTTGCATTTATTGAATGATTGTGGTTCAATATACAGAATTGGAATTTGAGGACTAGCAGCATGACTCTAGGGAGCCACAGCTCAGACATGAGGGTGGGCTTCGCGTCATATGTACTTGGAGTAAAAGTGATGACGGCAGATTTTTACAAACCCCATTTCATTAATAACTTTACTCAGCTGTTCTCACTGTTCACTACCTTTGGAATTACTTTCTTTGCTAGGGTGTATTGTTATAGCCTTAGAGCCCACCGTAGCGGGCTCTACCGACCATTAAATGCCCACTCCAGCTTGTGAGGGGCTTTGACAAGGCCCCCCCTTGTCAAATGTCCTTTCAAGCTGGAGTGGGCCGTTAAAGGCTGGTAGAGCCTGCTACAGAGGGCTCTATGGCTATTAGAGCAATATGCCTCTAGATGGTGGAATGTTCCAATTTGTAAAACGAAGGCCTCACTGAGCCCGAGGGGGTTGAAATCCGGTCACTGGCTCCGTGAGGCCTTTGTTCACAGCAACAGCTGTGAACAAACATTGGTATGTTGGAGCTCCGGGCTTCTACCGGCCATTAGAAGCCCGGAGCACTCCATTGTCCTCAATGGAGCTACCAACGTTCCCATGTTCTAATTATCTTGAAATGTCTTCCAGAAATCCACCTATGTGCACACTCAAACTTTACCCACTGCTGCATCACCTCTTTCAGTAATCTCGCTACATGAATCTGCCCACATTAAGCATCATTCAAAGTAATCATGCCGTGAGTTAGAGCACCACAGGCATCCTCATAATCTCCTACTAAACCCTGCATTGAACAACACATATGTTCTGCTTCTTTATATGTGCGTGTTTTTATTGGTCTGTGAATAATGTACCCCTACTTCGCTGCTACTCCCTTAATTGGCGCCGAAACCATTTGTTAGTCCTGTATATGAGACAAAAAACTGGAGCAAAGCCATGGAATAGTTTCTTTGAGAACACAAAGCTATTCTAGTAACTGGATTAAATAATTAACTTGGGTCCCTGAGTAGTGTACTGCTCACAATTAAGTCAGGGGTAGTAAGCGCTTTATCGATACAATTGCGACAGATTACAATCAATTATTTCAGAAAGCATTGCAGCTGAGGACACACCAGGGAGAAGTAGATAGCATGATCTTGTCACCTCCATATCGGCTTTTCACTTAAGAGTGCACACATTTTTAGAAGCCCGTGCATCTGCCTTTTCAATTGCTGCAAGCTTTTAAGCCTAGTTTTTTTTTAAACTCATTACACCAACTCCATTAATCTCATCCCTGCCATAATTATCCGTCGTAATCTTGCAGTGAAATCTTTGACCGTGGAACCAGCCGATTTGGACAAGCATCCTAAACTGACTTCACTGGCTATAGTTGCAAAGTGTATGAATGTGCCCTTTTTTATAATCTCCCCCACACTTTTTTCTCTAATGCTGATGGTTTTGACTCAGAAAGTGCACTGAGACCTAGTGCCAGTGCTATCTCACTAAAATATGATGAATTGGTATCAAGTACCTTACTCCCTTATAAGTCGCTGGTAAGTGGTATCAGTGGTACCAAGGGCAGGAGAGTTAAAGGGGTCACTAGGACCTGAAACACTGATAGGGTCACCCTGAGTGTACCAAGTAAACAGAGGACAGCAGGTTTGCCATTGCAGACAAGCAGGAACAGTGAAAACTGCTTAAACACAACTTTGCTCTCACCATGAGTGGCAAAGTCACAGCACTATTTTTTAATATATGTCAGTCACCCCTAAGGTAGGCATCTTGAGCCCAGGAAGCAAGGTGCATTATATTAAAGGTGTTGACATAACTGCAATCTTATATGTCCCTATAGTAGCTACTTTCCATTAGGGGCTACTATATGTGTTCAGGGGTCCATAAGCTAACACGGGCTGTCACCCAGGCACCCCGAGGTTGCCACCTCCATTATGGTCCAACGGAAATATGTCATATTTGGTATCAAACTACTTGTCTCATCAAGCTTGCCGTTTCCCAAGTCGGATTTGATGTGACATTCACCCAGGTAGCTACCATGGCGGTTGCGCACCTAGCTGCCCTAGTCTTTTCTGTGCCCTGGCTGACAGCCTACAGCAGCTGCAGCCAAGATAGGAATCTCACTCCCTGCCAAGAGGTGTGAAATCTCTCAGGAGGCAGAAACAAAGGCCTGCTTGGGCAGGAGGTGTCACATTACTCCCTGATAGGATGGCTAGTGAAGAAGCTCATCAAGTGAGTGGGCTTCAAAGCTCCCACTGCTTCTGATATGTAATCAGGCTTTGTCCTAGAGGAGGAAAAAGCCAAGCCCCTGCCCCAGGCACATTTTCAACCCGGGCAGGAGGGAAAATTAGCTTGTCAGGAGGCTTACACCCCAGAAGGCTAGCCACGCTGCTAGGGTGGACTACCTGGTCTGTACCGCAGAAGAAGGGTTCTGCCATTTTTAAAAGTGGCAGAATAGAGGCTTCTGGGTAGAAAAGGTGCCACCCTCAACAGGAAGTGGTCACCTCAGGGGAAGATTATCCACTGGGGGTAGTAGCCCATTGGATACCAGCACCCGTGCCACAAAGAATAGGCCAGAGTCTGCGACTTCAGGATTTGCACAAAGCAAAGGTGCGATAACCTGCATCTGTGGTAACCACCCTGCAACTGCATGACTGCAACTTGTACCAGATCAGAGACATGTTTCGAAGGAAAGAGGAACCACTCAGAACTAAAGGCAACAGTAAAACTCCCTTGGACTAGAGGTATTAGTCCCTTGCAGCCCACAGATAAAGAACGCTCCTGGAACCAAATAATTTCTGGTCATCGGGCGTACCGAGGAATGACCTAAAAGTAAATGGTCGGTGCATTGTGGGAAACATAATCCTGACCTATGTTCTCTCCAGGCTGCACACTTGCGCGTGTGCACACACAGCCTTTACCAGGCGCCCAGAGCTTATCTGAAAGCGCGCAGATCATTTGAGGCATTAGGAGAGATTCTGCCTTTGCTAGCTGCCCTTCTTTTAAGATGATGTACAGTGTAAAAGGTAGTGTCACTCTTGACGCTCTAGTTAAAGCAACCCAGCTGGGAAGGGAGGTCAGGTGTGTCAGTCCCCTGTGGTGGGAGACAGCTGCACAATAGCCTGGCCGTGCCGAGCACACAGAAGGGCTACTGGGGGACCTTGCAGGCGATTTTCACTAAAACAACCGCCTACTATACGATTAGGCTGGGAGTGGGAGCTGCACAGGGGGGCTTTTGCAAGGTCTGCCACTTGCCCAACATCTGCATGGCATGGGGCACAAAAAGTCCTGTTTTTAGAATACATGAAAAGGGACGGAGCTGTTAAGTGGCAGCATTTATTCACAGGGATGTTGGCAAGAAGGAGTTGCAGTTAAGGGTCATACCTTTCCTGCAGAAAACTAGTGTCCATTTGGTGTTGATTGCAAGCCTGCAAATGCCCAAACGTGATACTAAATAGGACTGTAAATAAAATCAAATGTGCTCTTGTGACATTACTTTTCTGCCTTTGTTTACCATAATTACCTGTAAGGGATTGTTAATTCCTCCCTAGAACACGTTTAAAAGTGTTTGCTATTTATATTTGCTTGTTTGAAGTTGTACAGGTAAGGGCTAAAAATACCAGCTTTAAATGATTTTACTTATTTGTGTACCTGCCAGGACTTTAAAATACCAGTGATGCTAGTAAAAAACTAACCAAGTACTTCACCGGGAAATTATATGGTATATTATTTATGAACCCTACCGCAAAGCTGATGACGCACTGAAGCACTTAGATGCTGCTGAGAAATATAAAGAGCTTCACTGGATGAGAAGGACTGAGCAAAGCGTTTAATGTAGGCCCTGGCCAGGGCCATTGGAATTATGGGGCAGGACAGGGTCGAATTATGCAGCAGGTTGACTAAATTATGCGGCACAAAAATGCAAATTATGCAGCATAATGCTGCACATTTTGTGCACACCATGGTGCCTGCCACACTGTGCATGCGTGGAAAGGGGGACCCATTGGTGCCCCCACGGGACCAATTTAGAGGGCCCCAGGAGAAGGAGGACCTGCTACAGCCGCCCAACGTCCGAATCCCACAGCCGTTTTGTCACGACAAAACTGAGTCGCTACAGCTGTCCGATTCGTGCATCGAACTTGCTCGTTTGGATGTCGACTCCATTACACTGCACGATTCGTCTGCGAACGAGTCTTACTGCCAGGTTTAGGTTCGGAAACGGATCGGTCGACGCAACAAGATCTTCGCATCATACTTGGTCCTTCGGAACGTGGGACGATTCAGTTGGAAACATAGGCTCCAAATTGGATTTGCTCGTTCTGGAACCCATCTGGAGGCCTTCCTAGTGAGATCGGAATCGGGCCTCGAGTGTGACAACAGACACCACTTCCCGCCGGGATCCATGTTGCATGAATTAGCGCAACAATACAGGTGGAACACATTTTTTAAAGGGGTATCTAGCCCAAATCAAACCACTTAAGCCTTTATGAGCACTGTGTTTATTGCGACCATGACTCATGATTCTTTGCCTGACTGTGAGACTTTGTTGTATGAATCTGTGATAAAATCACATGTAATTATGCTTGCAGTCACCAAGAATGCCACGTGACGTGTTTGAGTATTAACCTCATTGATCATGATCACGCCTGATGAATATAAGTGGATTGCACTACAGTAATACACACAGACTTTCTTTTACACACAAATTTGTGGCTGTGAAGCAAATGGTTGCATGCTGCTATAAACTCAGCATTAGTGCCTGGTTGCAATACAGACCTCTAGCTAGTTGTACAAGAATTATGGTGAACTGAAAACGCATGCTGCGCCAAACCATGCATCCACCCTAAAAATTGATGTTGATTTAAATGATGATGTATGTCTCTTGATTTTTTTTCAGATATGGCGCCTCAGGTGCAAATCGTGAATAACAAATCCACTCCACTTAAACACATATTAGTGTGCATGCGTTCTCTTCACTTGCCTAGGGTCGCCTCCGGCCCTGACAGCACTGGTCCTGAAGAAAGCCTCCTTACATATATTTGATTGGCTGAAACATGTAGACCATTTCCGGATGTGTGAGATCATTTTTTCTCTTTCACATTCACCTTTGTTTTTAATCCTAAAACAGGAACTCACTATTAAATTCATCCTGATTAGGGGGAGTATCCTGGAGGCGGTTTTAAGGATCACGCTCACCAAATTCACATGTTCACTACGAAAAATCCTGCTCTGCTCAATCAGTCATCGCAGCACACCTAGGAGGCATTGGACCCCCTAGGTGGGAATTCGATGATGAAGCATGCTGCCAACTAGTTTGGTGGGAGAGGGTTCTTTTAAAAAACCTAAAGGCTTTTTCCTAAGAGACTACATAATGTACATCGGATTCTAGCTGAATGGTATGTTATTCAGCATGTTTTTATTGTTTGTTACAAGTATCTAGGAGAAAAGGGTGAGCACTTTTGTTCCTCACTTTTTGTGTAGTGGCTCCAGTGGACACCAGAGGTTGGGGGGAGCACAACTGTGCATTTCCCAATCAACAGCCATAAACTATGGACATCCCACGGGAACGGCAGACCTCTGCCATTTCAGCGCCAAATGGGATCAATTGAATAGAGGTTGTGACACTTAGCCTAGCGGCCAGATCATGGCCCCACTAAAGATTAAGATCTGCATTTCACGACCCCATGGCAGACAGGCCTAAACTTTAGGGGAGACATCTGGAGACATCTTTAGCGCCAGGACACCTAACGGTAGCAGTGCGCTTTACAAATCCCATTAACATAACATAACATAACAACGTAGATCAAAGGGAAAACCCCTAAACCACCCCAAATCTCAAAGACATACAACAGTATAACTACGGGTGCTATCCTTCAGCAAAGGCTGAGATGTGCTTGTTGAGACGTGGGGCCAGAGAAACTGGACTGCATGATGCACTTTGTTAGGGGACACTGTTGTGCACATGGAGGAAAACTGCCGCAATAGAGACTGGCCTGGGTCGAGGACCTGCTGTAGTGTGTTCTCCAAGGCCCCGACCGTGGGACTTATGTTCTCTCTGAGATCTTATGGATATCAAATATCTCCTGCGCGGGACTTACGCCATCTACCTGTGACATCTGGAGAGCAGTGTCCTCTCAAGTACACACCTCGGATACTGAATCTTAACTGGTAGCGTGGTAAGAGCGTGGAACTAAGAATTGTGTCTGGAGGCCAGATTGTCTAGTGTTGAGCCCCAGAAATCGTGCTCGCATGTAATTCGTGTGGTCCCTGTACTGTGGGGACCCCAACACTCATAAGCATCTAGTTAGTGGTGAGCAGATTCACCGGTTGCGGGATCGCACGTGGTCAGTTTAGTTGATCGTTCCACATCTCTCTCATGCAACACGCCGACTGAATGCTCGCAATTACCTGGTGCAATTCATCTCAATGTGCACCATTCATTGTGTCTCCTTTCCCGGGAGGCACGGAATTTACAACTCATCATGTTTGAAATCTGAAGTGCCTGGTGTGACTCTTAACCATGTGCACCAGGTGCTGTGCCCGGATTGCCTGGACATGATCCAGCTCTTTGTGTAGCCATTGAGGTTCCTCATCCCATCGAGTGGTTTCCCTGTGTTGCTCCCCATTCATCGGTTGTTCCCTTGTTGACCCTCATGGTGGAGGACCAACTGCCCACTCCACACCTGTCCCCTCCGGAAGACATCTTGTCACCAGGTAGTAGCATGAGAGATTGACTGGGTTGGAGAAACGCTTCAGAGACAGTTTTGAAGTGGGTCAAGAGACTGTGTGACTCCTTTGTGTTTTGAGACCTGTGGGTAAACTTCAAGAGTGGCTGCTAACCTCTCCTTTGTTTACGTCTTCCTCCTAATTATAACTGTTACATATTTCCACCTTCTTCCCAAGGACCCAGACTAAGTGTGACTTCGGCTGCATGTGGCCCAGTGTCTGGGAGGCGGGGTTGGTTATCTTCTACGATAATTGGAGTGAACTAGAGAATGGAGGGCGACTTGGACCACGGAGTCTGCAGAGGGTGAGCCATTGACCTGCTGGGTACTAGTGGCACCGCGTTAGGGTGCTGAGTACGTATGTGTGTGTAAGTGCATCCTGGACGGACTGACTGATACCTGTCACACCACGTAGTCTGGGAGAGTGAGTGAGAGTGATCAAGTGTGGACCGCCTGTGATTCATGACACTGGCCGGCAGTGTCGCATTATATGTTGATTGTTGCCATAAGCACGATACCTTTTCACACTGGGTTTTCCCATGTGGCTTTGGCTCACAGTGCTGCTGAAAAGTGTTCTAGTTTAGCATAGGAGCATAGTTTTGATATTGTGCACCACATAAGGGTGCTCTCTCTAAATGGAGGGGGGCTTAGATTAGGAATTGTCCACAGTATGCATAACATTGATATAATAACAATACAAGTGGTCCTAGTGCTGCTAGTAATATTTTCAAATGTGTTTTATACCCAAAAGTATATGATGGTCATGTTAAACATTTTCACATACATCTTGTGTGACGTCTCTTTTGTGATGCCCAGTGTATTTATCGCAAGTTGAATTTATCACAAGTAGCTGCTATGTCTTTGCTTTACACATTGCCTCTGTAGTGCACCTGACTGCTCAGTGCCAAGCTATCCACGGGTTATACAGTGAGTGTAATCACCTGCCCTTGATAGGAGCGGTAGTTCTGCCTAGCTGAGGGCATCCCTTCAGCCATCTAGACACTGCTCGTTCCAACAGGGGCTAACTATTTGTTATAGGAAAACCAACTAAATATATTTTTTCCATTAATAGGATTGCTTGCTTCACTGAAGTTGTTTTGATAGTCTCAATAAGCAGCATTTAAACCTAACTACAGTAAGTGCTTTTCAGTGTGTTGTCGACATCATTGGCGGACCAGTCGACTCAACAATGCAGGGATGTGAACTTCTTAATCGTGTAAACCTTTCCTGTGCACTCACGTCAGACTTATAGCTACGCCTCCCAGAGGATTGAGTAAGAAGGAGAAAATGATTTTTTTCTCCACGTTATTTCCTCCTTCTTTGTGTACTGCAATATGCATGACACACATAGAAAGAGAAACATGTCTTGAGAGATTGTTTTTGTGCAGGGAGGTATCCCTTTCTGCACAGATCTAATTCTCCTTGTAAAGCAGGCACCCTTGCACCCGCGTTGGCGCTAGGCTGCCTGGCGTGCGCCCATGCTATGAGGGAGCAGAAGTGCACCATATCTTAGTAGATTAGTGCATTTCTGCTCTCTCCTTTTAATGCACCGCAGCGCAGCAAGTGGCCTTGCCACACTGTGTTGCGTGATATGTTATTACATTTTGGCCTTTATGTATATGGTGGGAATCAGTGGCTGCGAGCCCTTGCCAGCATGTGTTTGCAAAGAGCTACTGAGCAGGCACTGTACAATCGGCCAGCCTAGCTTTTTTACTGAATAAAAGTGAAAAACCTAACCCTTTTAATCAGAGCCTGCGAGGGAGCTCTGCCCTTTCTCTGTGCTTGCTCGTCATAACTTCTGCATGTACTGGCAGTCATCTTAAAATGTTTTTTTTTTAAAGTGTAACAAAAAGAATACAGAGTGGCTGCCCTTGCGTCCCCACCTGTGCATGTACATGCAGCCACTTTAGAATACTTTTTGTCATACTTTTACATTAGTTACCCATTCTAACATACTCACTTGTTGCTTTCTTGGAATAATAACCTAATAATAAACTATAGTAAAGGAAACAATCATTGGCAAACCCTAACACTCAGTAGACAAAGCCAGACCTATTGGCTTTTGCCAATGCTTCTCTTGTGTGTTTACACACTGTAAGTTATAAATCAATGTTTGGAAACCCTGAATATCCACTCTAAAAACTGGGCATGCGTTGAAATCGTAACATGGGCAGCTGGCAATCACGTTTTTCTTGTGAATTTGGAGGCAGGGTATATGCAAATGAATGTACACATCAGTATTATAAAATTAAGGCACAACGCGTTTTTCTCCGTTTTCTATCCAGTAGCTACTGTATCTATTTTCTAAAATAAAGTTGAGTTTCGGATTGTGTCCCATTCTCATTCAGTCTCTTTATTTCTGGGTGAACATGCAGCACCCCACGCAGCGGTAGCCGCTGAGAGGCACAGGCCTGGTCACAGCATCCTGCAGGCACAGTAGCCAGCAGGGCACAGAAAGGGGATTCTGTTGTGGACTATGCTCCGGTTCAAAGAGATGTGTTTCTGATGTTTTGTGTAAATGTGCCAGTGCCCATGATGCTGAACCTCGGGATGGGTGGCTGTAGACGATGGTAAATGTATAAGCACTAATAAACAATTAACCCTAACTGGGATAGTCTTTGTTCCATAAACAAGGAGTACATGCCAATGCGTGGACCTCCAGTGACTGCAACCGACCCTTACAAATGTGTTCCTTGAAGATCTATGAGAAGCAAACCAAACAGTAAACCTAATAATGTGTATGTATTACACAAGCTACATTTTAGATGTATCTATGTCATTTTTTGTGAATCTGCACTCTAAGAGTGCTGTATAAATTGGTGATTATCTGATTCTTGCTTATTTCAATAATTCTCTCTTTAAGACATAGTTTTATATATGCATTTTCACCCACAGGAATCTAGTCCGCATCTTTTAGGCGAAGGCCTTAGTTACACAGGCCACGCCTCCAATACAAGTTTCACAATGATGATTCTTTGGCCATGGTCATTAAAGACCCCATCACCTTCCTCATCCCACCCAACGCACTGCTTTGCTCTGTTAGTAAACCCGTCTTTGCAGCCAGGGGAAATGTTTTAACCTCTCCTGAGGACAGAGTAAAATAGTTTCCTCTGCTGGGTGCTATATTGTGTTCTCATTTGTAATTTGCCTTGCTCCCGTTTGCTTTGTTCGATTTGCACCCTTGACTGTGGAGCCAAGGGAAATATGCTAAGTACCACTGAGCAGAGAAGCAAGGCACCAGGTAAAAACAATTTCCTCTGCTGGAAGCTAACTAGTGTTCCATTTTGCAATTTGCTTCTGTTGTTTTTCGAAGTAGAATGTGCATGGCGTAGTTCCCAGGTTTTAAGTGGAGCGCATCTCTTTATATGGAGCACTCTACAACACCCTAACTGTGCTCACCTCCAACGTCTGGTTTTCTAGTTGAATATTTATGCATAGGATAAGTCCAATGCCATCCACACCGACCTAGAGACGTGACAACATCTTTTGCCGTTCTTTGGCAATGTGGTTGAACATGGGGTTAGTAAGTGTTATGCATGCTCTACCAAAAAATGACAAAGGTATTTCACCGTTCCCGACACAATTTTACAGCTGTGGGTTGATAAAATACCAACCACCCCAACCTGTAATAAGTAAAAGCAGCTCCTGACATATTTTATTCTATTTTAGCTCACAGGAGACACAAAGCTTCATTCAGATACAAGGGAGCACCTGGTCTAAGTCCAAGCACTCCCCTTTCAGGCTTAGAGTGGCAAATAAATTATGCCATAATGAGGAAAGGATCTGCTTTTTACATGCACTTAGCCTGAAACGGCATTGTTAGCGTGTTGGTGGTTTTTATAGTGCGCTATATAACAAAGCTGCTCTCCCCTAAAACTTGAGAACTTCCCAGGGTTCGCCGTATGGGGCACTAAAAGTCTGTTAGGACATTGTTTGTATGCATGTATGTATCTATATATATATATATATATATATATATATATATATATATATATATATATTATCTACTGGCGGTCGCCAGTAGATAGTTATAGTTAGGACCGTGTTTCCGTAGGAAATCTCAAAATTCTATTTTGAATAACTTTGGCGCCGGTTGACGAATCCTCGCGAAATTTTCAAAACTAATGGGGCGCTCCGTTCAGCTCCTACCCTGAAAGTCTCGGGGTGATTCGTCAAGCAGGGGCCGAGAAAAAAGGGGGGTCCCAAAACGCGTTTTCCCCATGCATTTTTCCATAGGACCTTTAGACACAGCTACAACCCGAACGGCTGAACAGAATTACTTGAAATTTGGCAGAGAGGTAGCCATAAGGTCAAGGAAGTGTCTTTTGCAGGTCTGGTGTAAATCTGTTCAGTATTTCCAGAGAAAATAGCATTTAAAAGCATATCAATATCTATACGCACGCAGGGTGCGCGCACCGTGCGCGCACCGTGCGAGCACCCTAACGTGAGCGAGCGTAATTCTGATTGGTGGTTACATGTTAGTCAACGTTCGAATCGGTCGAAATCAGGAGGTGTCGGCCGCCATTTTGTTTGTTTTCAGTGCGAGAGTGAAAAAGGAAGGTGGCGAACGTGAAAAGGGGGCAGGGTAGAGAGTTCCTGACCCCCTAGCCTTTGTCAGGGGGTCCCTGAAGGACCCCGAAGGCAGAATTTTTTTTTTTTTTTTTAAATCGCGGGGGTGCGCGCACCGTGCGTGCACGTTAAAAAACAAAAAAAACCATTTTTAATACGTAGTTTATTGTAAAATAAATATATAAAAAAAATAATAATACATAAATAAATTAGCATTTAAAAAACCGTACAAATTCACTGAAAAAAACATAGGTTTCACACACGTTATAGTTAGGAATTAGCATTTTAAAAACCTTGCAAATTCACTTAAAAAACCATAGGTCTCACACATGTTATAGTTAGGTGGATATTACACTCGTAAAAAACCAATGAAATTCCCCCGTTATAGTTAGTTCAGATAACTATAACTCGCGCGACCGCCACTCTATCCCAAGGATGATGTCATCAGTGATGTCATGAGTGATGCCACTGACCATGTCATGAGTGATGTAATATGTGATGTCATGAGCAGTGGATGGCGGGCGCGCGAGTTATAGTTATCTGAACTAACTATAACGGGGGAATTTCATTGGTTTTTTACGAGTGAAATATCCACCTAACTATAACATGTGTGAAACCTATGGTTTTTTAAGTGAATATTTATATGTATATATATATATATATATAGATATATATATATTCACTGAAAAAACCATGGGTTTCACACACGTTATAGTTAGGAATTAGCATTTAAAAAACCTTGCAAATTCACTGAAAAAACCATAGGTTTAACATACGTTATAGTTAGCTGGACATTTCACTCGTAAAAAACCATTGAAATTCCCCCGTTATAGTTAGTTCAGCTAACTATAACTCGCGCGCCCGCAATCCACTGCTGATGACGTCACATATTACATCACTCATGACATGGTCAGTGACATCACTCATGACATCACTGATGACATCTCAAATGACATCACTGATGACATCACTGATGACGTCATCCATGTGATAAATTACCACATCTTCTCACACCCTAATATAACCTTTAATACACCGACTAAAAATTTAAGAGTTCCATTCTCAAAACCATACATACTGCAATACCAATAACTTCATACCCACTTATTAACTCTTAGGTCTACATACACCTCCACTCATTCACCTGTACAGTCACTCATACTTACAGTCACTCTATACAAAACTATCATATGCATTTATACACCTATATAGACACTCACACACTACCAATCATCCATAGAGGTACTCTCACACCTACTCAGTCATGCAAATAATCACACTCCCATTTACTCACCTATGCGGTTATACACACTCAAGTTCACTTACTCATAAAAATAGTATCACATTCTTACGCTCTTATAGAATCATTGATACAAGCACACACTCATCCATACAGTCACTCTCACAATCACAAACTCTCACATCTACCCACTTATATACTCTTACACGCATATATACTGCCTTTCACATATGTAGTTAGTCACAAATGTACCACTGAGATATACATTCAATTCCTAACACACCCATATATACACTCACTCAACCATACAGTCCATCACAGATGCACTCTTAAAACCATGCACCCATAGAATCACCCACTCACACATCTATGCATAGAGTCACACACACCCTACCCACACAAACACTCAGGAACCCATACAGATACTGAGACAAGCAATCAATAACTCATATAGACACTCATATAGCTATTCACAAAACCATGCCACCACTTATACACCAACATACAGACACATACAAACATTTACACAGTTTAGTCACTAGTCTGCAGAAAGATACATTTAATGACTCACTTATAGAATCATGTTACGCACCACAGAAAATAATCCATTTACACACTTGTACACCCACTCATTCTTCAACAGGCCTTTCCCTATATATATTAAACATATTAAAATTGTTCAGAAACACATACTCAATGGATGACGTCATCAGTGATGTCATCAGTGATGTCATCAGTGATGTCATTTGAGATGTCATCAGTGATGTCATGAGTGATGTCACTGACCATGTCATGAGTGATGTAATATGTGACGTCATCAGCAGTGGATTGCGGGCGCGCGAGTTATAGTTAGCTGAACTAACTATAACGGGGGGATTTCAATGGTTTTTTACGAGTGAAATGTCCAGCTGACTATAACGTATGTTAAACCTATGGTTTTTTCAGTGAATTTGCAAGGTTTTTTAAATGCTAATTCCTAACTATAACGTGTGTGAAACCCATGGTTTTTTCAGTGAATTTGTATGGTTTTTTAAATGCTAATTCTTAAATTTAACGTGTGTGAAACATTTCGTTATTTTTTTTACTTTGCAAGGTTTTTTACATCTTTTTTTAAAACTTTTTTTTCCCTTTAAACACTATGCTAAAATTTAATGCATTCTGCAATATATAAAGTTTCACCTTTTTTAAAAAAAAGGTAAGATATAGTTGTATAACATAGTGAAACTCTTTAACAAACTTTTTTTTAATTTTTTATTTTTTTTTCCGTGCGCGTATGGTAAGCTTACCGTAAGCGCACGGTTCGCTTTATGTACGTAATATTTCTACTCTGTTTGCGTATGGTTACGCAATTTGCGTAGGCATCCGTACTTCCTACGCGACGCGTAAGCGCATGCTTTACACGCGCACGTGCGCACGTGTAACGCCCTGAACGTCTCAGGATCGTTTAACAGACACGATAATGAGAACGCAACCACTTGTGAAGGTTTAGTTATTTTAATGAAGGCAAAAATAATACAAGGAATAAACAAAGGTTATAGTCACTGGAATCCTCCAGGCTAAGTACGTTACCAGCCCACAGCACGGATGGTCCTAACCGTCCTCTGCATATACGCCGATCCCGGCGTATGCCAACAGAGGGCAGAAATGAAATGGCCGACAATGCCAATCGGTAGGCTGCGAGGGGCACGAAGAGTGTTGGGGAGAATCGAGGAGTCAGGGAAACACCCAGCCGGGGTCTCTACCTGAAGGGAGCAGCCGCTCAACCTCTTCCTCAGACTGCACCGGGACGCGGAGTCACCTCCTGGTGATGCGTCACCGATACCCCAATCACAAGCAAAGAAGACTGAACCGAGAGCAGCCGCTCGATCGATCCTGTGGACTTCCGAGTCTGTAACGCGGCAAACACCTCCTGGTGTGCGTTACAGCTGGCAGTCCCTGTATCTCTGGTCGGGCTGGGAGTTACGACTCCAACCAGCAAAAGCGCACTGCGCTTTGACTCAGCCGAGTCAAAAAGCGAAGCTCAATGGTTATCCGGTAGAGCTTCCGGGTCCTTCAGAGGTGACGATGGGGCAAGACACGGCCCAGGGAGTAACGACTCGACCTACCTCCGTTCTTGCCTTACTGGAGCACCACTCCGGAACACTGCTCTTCACTAAGCAGGTACGTCGGTGTAAACACAATATCCGACAGCGTTGTACCTCCCGGTTCCTCCCTTTATAGGGCGTGTTTTCCTTGAGTTATGTAACAGCTCTCCTGTTTACATAAGGGCGTGTTTTCCTTGAGTTATGTAATAGCTCTCCTGTTTACATAAGGGCGTGTTTTCCTTGAGTTATGTAACAGCTCTCCTGTTTACATAAGGGCGTGTTTTCCTTGAGTTGTGTAACAGCTCTCCTGTTTACATAACCTCTCAACCGCTAAGCATCCTGGGAGATGTAGTCCGTTTTCGCTGGTTACCATTTTCCTCCCCTCGCATGACAGGAATTCTTGACAGTACATCCTCCCTCTCAGCGGCTCCCCACGGGTCCAGCGCTGGCAGGAAAACGCCGATGGAACAAGGAGACCAAGCGCGGAGCATGAACCCCTTCAGCCGGTTCCCATGACTGCTCCTCCGGGCCATAGCCTTTCCACACAACCAGGTACCACAGCTTCCCCCTGCGCCATTTGGACGCCCGTATGCCCGACACTTCATACTCCACCTCCGACTCCACGCATACCGGCCTAGGTGTCCCAGACGGCTTGGAGGGTGCTGGTTTGAGCAATGATACATGAAAGACCGGGTGTATCCGCAATGACTGGGGCAAGCACACCTTCACGTTCACGGGACCCATACACTTGGTAATTCGATAGGGGCCCATGTACTTGGGATGGAACACACTGTTCTTTCGAAACCTCATGTTTCTTGTGGATATCCAGACGTAGTCTCCAGTGCGGTACAGTGGCCCGGGCCTTCTCTTCCTGTCTGCCGCAGCCTTGTATCTTCTCTTGGCCTCTATTAGGACAGCCCTTGAGCGCATCAACGTGTCTTTTATGTGTGCCACCCTGTCCGCTGTGGCGGGAATCCTGTCCTCTCTGAACGGATGTAGAAATGGCAAGAACCTGGGATGTTGGCCATAGTTGCTATAGAACGGAGATGACTGTGTGGAGCTGTGAGTGGCGTTGTTATAGGCTATCTCTGCAACCCATAGCAAGTCGACCCATTCTTCCCTGCCCTGGTCCACAAAACATCGCAGATACTGTTTGAGCGTTTGGTTCAGGCGCTCGGTTTGGCCGTCCGTTTGAGGGTGGTAGCTGGTGGACAGGGCGGTCTTAACATGCAGCGCAGTGCACCAAGTCTTCCAGAATTGCGCAGTAAACTGCGACCCCCGGTCCGACACGATCACCCCAGGTAATCCATGCAGTCGTACCACATTCTTTAGGAGTAGTGACGCCAATTCCCCGGCCGTAGGGACTCTCTTGCAGGGGATGAAGTGCCCCATTTTTGTCAAGTAATCCACCACCACCAGTATTGCCGTCATCCCCTGGTCTACCGGTAGGCCCACCACGAAGTCCAGTGATATGCTATCCCATGGTCTATCCGGGGTTGGAAGAGGATGTAAGAGCCCTTGGGTTCGGCCATGGTCGGCCTTCATGGTAGCACACGTAGGACACTCCTGTCCCCACCTCCTGACATCCACTCTCATGGTTGGCCACCAGAAATGCCGTCCCATGCTAGCCACCGTTTTTTCAAAGCCCAAATGACCTGCGCATGGAGAGTCATGGCACCAGATGAATGCTTGTTTCCTTAGCCTAGGCATGGGTATCAATAGGCACCTGCCCTTCAGGGGTATCCCGTCCTTCAGCTGCCATTCTCTGTGACTGAGGAGCCACCTCCGCCATGCGAATGACCTGATCCCTCTTTTTATTCCCCTCAGGAAAGTATCCGGTTGGATAACCCCCAATACCATCCTCGGGGAAATGATGGAATGCTCGGTCGCAGGCAATGGTTCCTTAACTGCAGATTGACGGGACAGGGCGTCCGCCTTCCGGTTTTCCGTCCCCGGCCGATATGTGATGCGGAAGTTGAACCCCGCAAAGAAGATCATCCACCGCAGCTGTCTGGGAGAAAGGTGTCTTGTGGCCGTCATGAACTGTAGGTTCCGATGGTCCGTGTACACCGATACCACATGTCTTGCCCCCATCAACCAATGCCTCCATTCGGTGAAGGCGTCCTTGATTGCGAGAAGCTCCTTCTCCGCAATATGGTAGTTGCGTTCGGCGTCGTTGAGTTTGCGGGACATGTACGCAACGGGATGAAGCACCCCTGTGTCGTGGTTGCGTTGGGACAAGATAGCCCCCAGCGCCACATCCGATGCGTCCGCTTCCACCACGTAGGGGAGATCCGGATCGGGGTGAGCCAACACCGGCGCCTTACCAAAGGCGCTTTTCAGGGCCTCAAAGGCTTTGTTCGCTTCAGGGGACCAGACAAACTCCTTGGACTTCCTCAGTAGCTGTGTGATTGGGGCCACCAATCCTGAAAATCCATCTATAAACCGCCTGTAAAAGTTGGCGAAGCCAATGAAACTTTGGACGTCCTTCACGCTTTGGGGCACCGGCCATTCTTTCACCGCCTTGATCTTTCGTTCTGCCATCTCCTGTCCCTCTGGACTCAGCATCACTCCGAGGAATTCCACGGATGTGACGTGGAAGTCACACTTGCTGAGTTTACAAAACAGCATGTTTTCCCTCAGCTTTTGGAGCACAGCTTTGACGTGCTGTACGTGCTCCTCCACACTGGACGAATAGATGAGGATGTCGTCGATATATACGACCACGTAGATATCCAACTCCTCTCTGAATAGCTCATTCAAAAAGTACTGAAAGGCTGCCGGGGCGTTGCACAGACCGAACGGCATGACGAGGTACTCAAAAAGGCCGAACCTGGTCTTAAAGGCGGTCTTCCACTCGTCTCCGTCCCTCATGCGCACCAGATGGTATGCCCCTTTCAAATCCAACTTGGTGTAGATACGAGCTTTCTTGACCTGTTCCAGAAGTACACTGATGAGAGGCAAGGGGTACCGATTCTTTACGGTTATCGCATTCAATGCCCTAAAGTCCACACAGGCTCTCAGCTCCCCATTAGCCTTCGGGATGAAGAAGAGTGGCGAGGCGGCCGGAGACTTGGACGGGCGGATGAATCCTAGCTTGAGGAGTTTATCCAGGTACCCCCGGAGATGCACGTTTTCAGGCTCCGTCAGGGCATACAGCCTGTCGCTGGGAACGCTGGCCCCTGGCACCAGGTCGATCTGGCAGTCAAACTGTCTATGTGGTGGTAGAACTTCCGCCTTCACCTCATCAAATACATCCTCAAAACTGTGATAAGCCTGGGGGAGAGCCACATCTTTTTCTGCCGCTGTAGCCACCGTCTGACTCCCGCTCTCATCTGCGTCAAGGGATTCCGTTCTTATTCCACAATGCAGGATGCAATACGGTGACGTCAGTTCGATGCGATGTGTTGGCCAATCCACAGAGGGGTTGTGTTTCTGTAGCCACGGCAATCCCAATATGACGCCATATTGGGGCGCTCGGATGATGTTAAAATCGATTTGTTCCAAATGGTTCCTCCCACATCTCATCGGAAGGACCCCCGTGTGCTGCCCGATGGGCCCCGTCACCAATCGCCTTCCGTCTACAGCATAGACGTCTTCGGGTACAGCTTTGGGAAGAAGCACTAGCCCTAGCCTGCATGCCTCGTTGTGGTCCATAAACGTGCCAGTGGCCCCTGAATCCACCATGGCCACAACGGGTATCCACTGGTCATGCACTCCCACGTGCACCGTGAGAAACAGGTGTCGTTGTCCCTTAGAGACCGAGTTGGAAAGTGAAGGGATGGATGAGTGACTCCGAGATGCCCCTTCTTTGGTCTGGGAGTCCTCTAGTTTTCCGCCGGTACGGCCACCACGGCTGTTACCGACTGGTTGGCCCGATAACGTGACGTCTTCGGTTTGGCAGGGCATTCACGTACGTAGTGGCCTTTTTTGCCACAATATAGGCACAATCCTTGTTTACGGCGTGACTCTTTCTCCGTGGCTGTGAGGCTCGCTCGTATTGCGCCGATGTCCATGGGTTCTCCCTTGGATGCGGTGGAAGTTTCAGGACTTCCCACTGTCACATAGGATGGAAGGGAGTTTCCTTTTCTCCCATGATCCCCCTTTCTTTCACTTAGCCTATGTTCCAGCCGTAATACCAGGTTGATAAGGCCCTCACATGTCTTGGGTTGTGGGTCAATATGAGCCACGGCGTCCTTGAGCTCATCGCACAGCCCGTGATGGAAGAGCGCCGTCTGTTTAGCAACAGGCCACTTGGTTTCCGCAACCAGCCTTCGGAACGCGTTGAGATACTGCACCAGGTCGTTGGATCCCTGTCTCAACTCAAGCATTTCACGGTCCGCCGTGTACGAGTCAGCCCTTCTGTCGAAGACTTTCAGGAATTCCTCGCGAAAAGCACCCCAATCACATAAGATGGGGTTGTCCCTGCTCACCAGAGGTACGGCCCATTGTGCCGCGTTTCCAGCCAAATAGGATATAAGGAAAGCCACACGAGCCTGACTCGTGGGGAACGCCCTTGGTTTGCACGATAAATGTAGCGCCACTTGTGTGAGGAATACCTGCACTGTGTTAGGATCCCCACTGTACCTTTCTGGTGTTGCCAAGGGGACGGCTACCGGCATTTCCACTACTACCGCAGGGATCTGGTTCGTGAGGGAGGTGCTGGGCGTGAGCGGGTCCAATTGGATAGCATCCAGTCTGGCTTTTACATCGGCTGTTTCTTGCCTGGAGGCAGCCAATTCGATTTGCACGGTCGCTAAAGCAGCCAGCACATCATCAAGTGTTGCCATGTCTGTTATCGACCGGGAGACAGTTAGTGTTATTAAGGTCGGATATTTTGTAACGCCCTGAACGTCTCAGGATCGTTTAACAGACACGATAATGAGAACGCAACCACTTGTGAAGGTTTAGTTATTTTAATGAAGGCAAAAATAATACAAGGAATAAACAAAGGTTATAGTCACTGGAATCCTCCAGGCTAAGTACGTTACCAGCCCACAGCACGGATGGTCCTAACCGTCCTCTGCATATACGCCGATCCCGGCGTATGCCAACAGAGGGCAGAAATGAAATGGCCGACAATGCCAATCGGTAGGCTGCGAGGGGCACGAAGAGTGTTGGGGAGAATCGAGGAGTCAGGGAAACACCCAGCCGGGGTCTCTACCTGAAGGGAGCAGCCGCTCAACCTCTTCCTCAGACTGCACCGGGACGCGGAGTCACCTCCTGGTGATGCGTCACCGATACCCCAATCACAAGCAAAGAAGACTGAACCGAGAGCAGCCACTCGATTGATCCTGTGGACTTCCGAGTCTGTAACGCGGCAAACACCTCCTGGTGTGCGTTACAGCTGGCAGTCCCTGTATCTCTGGTCGGGCTGGGAGTTACGACTCCAACCAGCAAAAGCGCACTGCGCTTTGACTCAGCCGAGTCAAAAAGCGAAGCTCAATGGTTATCCGGTAGAGCTTCCGGGTCCTTCACAGGTGACGATGGGGCAAGACACGGCCCAGGGAGTAACGACTCGACCTACCTCCGTTCTTGCCTTACTGGAGCACCACTCCGGAACACTGCTCTTCACTAAGCAGGTACGTCGGTGTAAACACAATATCCGACAGCGTTGTACCTCCCGGTTCCTCCCTTTATAGGGCGTGTTTTCCTTGAGTTATGTAACAGCTCTCCTGTTTACATAAGGGCGTGTTTTCCTTGAGTTATGTAACAGCTCTCCTGTTTACATAAGGGCGTGTTTTCCTTGAGTTATGTAACAGCTCTCCTGTTTACATAACCTCTCAACCGCTAAGCATCCTGGGAGATGTAGTCCGTTTTCGCTGGTTACCATTTTCCTCCCCTCGCATGACAGGAATTCTTGACAGCGCGCACGTTACGCGGAAGTGTACGAGCGTGCCTGTAATGCGCATGCGCGCGTCCGCGTGTCTTTCGTACGCGCATGCGTACTTTTACCGTAAGCGCTCCATAAGCGTAACGTACGCGTATGGTTGGTCATGTGATCAAGAAACAACACTTTTGATTGGTTTAAACTACTTTCAGTTCTAGAACCTTCCTACACCACACCCATTCCCCTCATTACTGCTTGTGACCCCTTATGAGAAGGAGCTGAATTGTCTTTGAGATACGATGGCAGAACAGCAGTCCTCTTCTGAGAGTGAGCCTGGTAGCAGCATCATCAGAGAGAGAAGGAGGAAACAAAAGACTTCTTTTGTATGGGAATATTTTACCTATCCAGAGGGGCAGAAAAAGGTAAATGCGCCTTTAGTCACCTGCTCACTTTGTGAGCATGTCTTATCTAGAGGGAATCCAAGGAAGAAGTATTCCTTTGGTAATCACTCTATGGTTAGACACATTAAGGATAAACATCCCAGGACTTATGCTCGACATACTGGAGAAACATCTCCAGTGAGTCACCCGAGCACACCTGCAGAAGCTCAGCCGAGTACATCTTCGGCAGCTCAGCTGAGCCCTTCCTCTGCAGTGGGAGCATCACCCTCTTCTGCTCCTCTGGATATAAACCCTCGTTTTGGGAGGGTTTCAATGAGGTGCACAAGATGTCATGGCCTAATTGTTCATGCGGAGAACAGTGTTTCCCTAATAAACAATAGGATAGACCAGCACATCTGTGGTCCTTGTAATATTCCCATTCTTTCTTTCCTCTTTCCCTTTATGAACACAACGGTTCTTTTAAGAGCCAACCTTACCTCTTAACTTTTTTTAAATTTTTGTAATCACTTTTTTTTTTTTTTTTTTAAACAAATTTTTTTTAATCAACCTACAAGGTCCTTGAGGGACTACTACAGAAATGAGAAAAACATAGAGAAGAGTAGTGAAAAAAGTGAGCATTAAAGTAAATGTGTGATAATTCCAGAAATTTCACACTTACCTGCCAATCAAAATAACTTAATTAAAAATAAGTGATTTATTTAACTTTCTATAAAGAATTTTATTTTTCATATTTTTCCTTTCTCAATCTGTAAAAAAAGAAAAAAGTATTAATATTTAACAATACATTTTAGAATACAGTGCACATATTTTCATATTTCAACAAACATTTTTTTGCCCTTTTTTTGCTGTTTTCAGAATATATTGCATTTCACTGTAAATCGTAAAAGCAATTGCATTCATCACTTAACAGCGGGCAAAAAAAAAAACAATCTGAAAGATTGTTTAAAAAAAGCCCAGAATCTCTTCTCACTAAAACATACCGTAATAGAAATGTAACATTTGCAATAAAAATCTCACCTAAGAACAATACCTAATTCCAATAAATATCGTCTGAAAATTCATAAGCATAATCACCAAAATAATTTGTGTCAAAGAAGTCCACAATGCAAATTATTACCTTTCCTTTAGGCCAAATGGTAATTTTTAAAATATTTTTTGATGATATTTCCAATGGTAATCCAATTAAATTGCAATAATGTTTTGTACAGATTTTGCAATTTCTGTCTAAAATTTTGGTTTCAGAAAAATTAAATAGGAATTTGCCAAATCAAAAGGCAAACGTTGCTTGAAAACCAATTGAGAATCATTACACAGTGTCCAGCCTTTTTCACATTTAAGAAAAACTGTGTAATGACCAGAAGTTACAATAGGCCCATCATGGAAAATTATTGCAACTGTGACAAAAGTTTTTCCAGAAATTGATAATTGCTGTCCTGTAAATTTCTTTATTAAAGTGTCCAATATTCTTCCATCAGCTCTACAACGTTGCATCATTAAAATTACATACTGTCCATATTTCTTTAAAAGTAAGGTTGAAAACATGTCAGATTTACATTCACAACATTCCATGCTATGATTGGCATCTTTAACTAATTTACTAAAAGTCACTGATTTAGTCTCTGGCAATGTTAAATAGATAAACCTTTCTGAATCAACATTAGAGCTGCATGTGTAGAAACGGTTTTCACAACTATGTTCCCATTTATAACAGAGACCAAACAAATTTTCAATTTCTATCCCTTCATCTTCAAGTACCAAAAGGATGTACATCAAGAATTCCTGTGCATCTTGCTGGACATTTTGAGAAAACTGTGTTCGTCCTGAACATACATCTAATAGATTTCTAATTTCAGTCGCACTTTCTATTTTAGCTTTATCAACACTCAGCTTCTCATAAAGAAGACTTAGCACAGAACAGAATCTTTTTTCATGATTTTCTATTATCTGCTCTTGCAAACTTTCAAGATAAAATACAACATTCAGCACTACATTTGCGTAGCAGTTGACACCAGAGCTATTTTCAAAATGGCAACCAACAACCTCTTCAACATTGTCCTTTTTCTTTTTGCTTGCAATCACATGACTCTCTTTTTGTTTCCTCTTCTCTACATCCTCATTACAGATATTCTCAAATCTCCTTTTCCGAGAAACAACACGTTTCTCCAACACAGGATACTGACCTAAATGAGGAGCATAGGTTCTTCTTAATCTATTATACTCCTTTACACAATTTGCATCTGCACTAACTTTTGAGTCATCAAAGTCTATCATGAATAAACCAGATAATGTTTTCACTCGTGACAAAGCAACATATGCCATACCTTCTTTGAACACAGTAGATCCAATGTTTACAAATGCACTATCAACAGTTAATCCTTGACACTTGTGAATAGTTACAGCATATGCTAGAGAAAATGGAAACTGCTTCCTACGTACATATAAGTCTTTCACAAGCAAAAAATGAACTGAACAACGACTAATGTCTTTTACCTCTTCAATCTGATCAAATTTTATTTTTAAAAACTCAATTCCTTCTTTTTTCTGGTAGTTAACAAAACCCACAACTTTACCCATAGCTCCATTTACTAAACCTTTTTCAACATCCAAATTTCTCCTTAAAAATACTCGACAGTTCATGCAAAGATATAGATTTTTTTCTAATCCAGCTGTTTTCGAAATGTTCTTCTCTAGAGAATCCAATTTATTTTTCAGTTCGTCTGTTAATGTAATAGTAATTCTTTCATGTTGGATTTTGTCCACTGCTTCCATTTTCTTAATCTCTTCCTTTTCCAATTTCAAAAGTTCCTCATTGAATATTGAGCATTCACGTAGTGTTGGCATTAAGCAGATTACATAATTTTTTTCTGCAATGTTCTTGTATATTTTCTCTGCAAGTATTTCTTCACTTGGAAATAAATTATGTAGCAACCGACTCTGTAATGCTTTTCTGCCAACTTCTGTGAGTAGTCCAATTCTGATATCTTTCAGAATACTTCCATATTCTTCATCGTTTGCTTGCCTCATATTGGTAGTGAGTTCTTTGTACTCAAAGAATGACCAAATATTCGCATTACCAATGCTTCCTAATGGTCTTCTTCGTGTCCTCATGTGTCACAGTATTAAACACTGGTTGACCTTTAACTGGAGTAAGCTGTAGAAGATCCCCAAAAACTATAACATGTTTTCCACCAAATAACACGTCATAGTCTCTCTTTAGAATTTGCTGCATTCTTAAATGCACAAAGGCAAGCATTAAGTCTGATACCATGCTTACCTCATCAATAATGAGAACTTGCATCTTCTTCAACACTCTTGAAACTTCGAAACATGCTTCGCCAGTTAGCTCGTGATATTCTATTTTGTTCTCATGCTCCACTGGTAACATTAGCAAGCGATGGAGAGTAATTCCTTTAATATTATATGCTGCTAACCCAGTTGGAGCAGTAACAACACAAGATAAAGTTGAATCAGTTTTTTGCTGTAGGTAGCTTCTGATGACTTTAATTAAGAAACTTTTCCCAGTTCCAGCTTGTCCACTCACATACAACCTAATTGGTTCAAATGATGTGCATGTGCACTCTTTATTTTCATGTAGTAATCCGTGATCAATTTTTTTTCTGACTTCTTCATAAATTTGTTGTTGTTCTTCATTCAGTTGTTGTTCCAAATCTGGTAAGTCTATTAAATCTTCCTGAGCTTGATTCATAGCCGTTTCCACTTCAGTCATGGCTATTGCAGCTTCATTTTCTAAGATTGGCTGTCCTAGTGGATCTTGACTGAGCGTTCCAGAACTTTGGCTGTCTTGAGAACTGTCTCTAGCTACTTCAGCTGCAATTGTAGCTTCCTGTTCAATTTCTTCGTTGAACATTTGGACATAATTCCTGAAAATACTGCATTCAATGGTATCTTTACATGCATTAAATGAATACTCATAGCTTTGAAATTCTCCAAGTAGTTCGTCCTCTGAACGCCATGGTTTAAACAGCTGTAAAAGTGCCAAGTAGTACAATTCCTTTTTGTCAGTACTGTCACAAGTCAGCTTCCTGTGATTAATCAAACTTCCTTTTGTTTGCTTCACCAAACATCCTTCCTCACCAATGACTTTATATTTTCCATTGTTGATGTCTTCTGTGGCTTTCCGTGAAAAAATGTAGTTCTGCAGCACTTCATAGAGACACATGTTCTCAAGATGATGACTTCTTTTTGGGTAATATGTGTCCAACATGTTTGTTTTCAAAATATCTGTACTTTCTGGGTCGTTCTCGGCCAAATATTCAATTTCTCCAACAGATTTCAGTAACCGATTTCGCATTCCTGCAAGGCCTAAACTGACCCAAATTATTCTTCTTGATTTCGAATACAGACTTGCAGATGATAACCTATCTGAACATTCGTAGGATCCAATTTCTCGATGTGATAACATCTTTAAACTGAAACTGTACAGCTTCTTACTGACAGTCTTCTCATGAGAAATCTCTTCCCACATTTCCTTCAATTCCGTTTTCTCAGATTTAGTGATGTAAGATGTGACATACCGAGCAACAGCAATAGAATTGTCTGCCACATACTGAATATCCATGTTAGCATTCCACATGGATAAAATGACTGGGTTGTAGTCATTTATATATTTTGACTCTTCTTTTCTTCTTAGGTTGTACGTATTTTTGGGAGATTTTCTTGTAATAGTATGTCGCACAGCTGACATAAAACTGTTGACTCTTCCTTTTGAAAGAACAGGTCTAGGAAATCCAAATCGACATTTTGTGTAGAATTTATCTTTGGTCTTGTACTTCCGTCGACAGTATTTTCCACACCGATGACTTTGGAAACGTAAAATTTGCTCTTTTAACTTTTTCTCTTCTGTGCTTTTAGGTATAGCACATGTTGCATATTCTTCAATGAAAGATAACACTGCTTCATCAGCATCTGTTCCAAATTTTGGAGCATCCTTGATCCACAACAGCATATGAATATGAGGAGCACCTCTTGCTTGGTACTCTTTTCTCCAAAAGAAATCCACAACTTCTCCAAGAGGTGGATTTTTTTTATTGCAGATGAAGGACATCATAGCCTCAAATCTATGATTGAAATATCTGCAAACATTAACCGGATCCAATGAGCACAGTTCTCCTGCTGTCTTGTATTCGATGTTTTTAATGTTTGAATTTGCCTCTCGTAGAAAATCCAGTAAATCATCCCAAGCGTACTCGGCACAGCTTAGGGTTAGGAACCATGTAGGAGTTCCTAAATTCCGTAACATACATTTCAATTCTCCATGGCGTTGGTACCAATATTCATTCGTCCCACGCTGACAAGCCATCAGATTGATCAATTGTGATTCCAAATGATCATCTCAACGCTGCACTTTGTTCATAAAATCCTTAGCAGACACATTATGTAGATGTGTTCCACTTTTTAAAATGTGGTTTACTGCATAAGATAGTGCAGACAAGTCACTTTCAAATAACAGATGGAACAAATATGGAATACTTTGACGAAACCTTGGATCATCTGCATATAATCTTGTAGTCCGATACTCAGAAGCAGGAATCTGTACTGGGCGTTCATCGTATCGTCCACCTTCTCCTGTAGGAAACAGCTGGGGAAAACAACGAGCTTCCAAGCTCTCCTCCCATACACTCACGGGAGTTCCTTTGGCTTTTTTGATTTGAAACAGATCAATGGTGTTTGCCATTACTTCTTTTGAATGAAGAGGATGTATGCTGAAATGTTCATACATTTCTTCTTCTTTTGACTTGTCAACTTTTTCAATTTGCCCAGTTGGTGTTTCTGTGTCTCCTAGTACATCTTCTTCATCTTCATCTATATAAATTGATTCATACCATTTATTATTCCTTTTCAAATATAAATTTGCTCTTTGTACTTTCCGTACATCTACCAGCTCCTGCCAAATTTTCCTATTCTTCGTAGGTACACCATTAACCAGAATAACTAATGGTTCAGTTTCCAAAGTATCTGCATCAATAGTTTCCATATTTTTTTTCAAATCCAACGGCAAATAGACCACTCTTCCTTTTAAACCTCTCTGTAAATCTGAAGGAGGTAATTTACCGGTATTTGGCTCCATACGTACTATGGTCTGGAACAGATGAACACATTGAATGAGTATAGACTCACACGTATTTAAATCAGAAAGTTCAACTGGAATATCAACCAGTTCTAAATTATTATGTACAGCTCTAGCAGGCATTTTATTTTCTTCTAACTTGTTATAACAATATTTGCAAATACGCTGATCTTCACCCAAATCAAAAAAAAATTCAAGAAATATATATGTTGCAAAATCCTTCCACTTATAATTATCTTCTTCTTCACTTTTTTCATACAGATCAACATTCCTTGTTTGATTTTTGTAATGGCTTCTCCGGCAACATATACAAGTAATATTTGGTCTTTCATTAGAGGTGATAGTAAATTTCGTCATATGATCTTCAAATTTCTTACTTACAGAGGGTTCTACATTCTCTTCCACATTTTCCTCAATAACTGTGTCATTTTCTGCGCTTTCTTGTTCCGGACCAAAGTAACTAAACTGAATTTCATCAGTAACCTTCTGAACATCTGATACAGTTCCACGGAACAGAGCCCTATTCAACTCATTTAATTTTAGTGCTGGACTTTTAGCAGAATACAATCTTCTCACAAATTTTCTTATTTCAGTATGATGTACTGCCAGCATCCTAAAATGGTGAAAAACACTTTGACAAACTTTCCTAGAAAGACAAGCCAGAGAATGTCCTTGCAAACCAGTATTCTCTCTCACTCTGCATGGATCTAGTCTTTCAAGCATCTTAATCTTCTGTTTAACACTTTTTTTTACTATATTCTCTTAGGAACTCACGTAATTTATCAATAGATTCCTGTCGCACAGTACAAATACTACTACAATTCCAAGTGTACACTGGGGCTTTAGGACGTCTCCCCATAACCTCAGCCGCCATCACTTCTTCCTCATTTCTTGGAACCATTTTCTCCTTTTCCATTATACAACCATCTTTCACTTCATAAGCTCGGCCACTGGTGTCAACTGCATGCAACAAACTATTACTTTGAAAATAACTCTCTTCATTAAAAAATGGTTCAGAACTTGAACTATGCATCCATTTTCCTAAAAACACTTTACAAAAGTTATTTCTTTTCACTACTCTTTTCGTTTTGCTTTGTGACTTCATTACATTGACCATTTTATCTAATGTACGCATCCTATTCAAAATTAAAATGAATAGTTTTCTTTTTAATTCTAAAGCCTTAGCTACAATGGCTTCAATATCTTTTTTTCTCTTGTAAAATTTAGCTCTTTTCTTATATTTTTTCACATCCTTTAGCAAATTGCACATCACTCTTCTCTGAAACATTTTCCTACGGATCTCTTTAAATGCTGATTTTCTTTTCAAGTCAATTTTTATTGCTTGTGCTTCTACATTAGCATTTAGTAAATTCTCACTATTGTCCTGTTGTTTTCTACTTGAAACAGTTTTTCCAATGGGGACATTTTTTAAATTTTTCCTTTTTTTGAATATATTTTTAAAGAATTCCTTTGTCTGCTTACCAGAAGACTTTTTCTTTTTCCCAACATGAGCATCTTCAACTAAGTTGGGTCCTCCAGTTGTCTTCAAATATACATGTTTTTTCTGTTGTTTTCGTTTTCTTGATTTTATAGGCATCTTATATTTCCTTCATTGCTCTGCAGCAATACCTGAAAGAAACTAAAAAAAAATACCTTTTTGTAATTTAAATATATTACTATATTTGTTATGATCTTTTCTAATATTATAACACTATCTACCCCTTTCCTACAAGTGAAAAACACAACAAAACCAACACGAATTTAATCTCTAAGAACAATTCCTGTGTGCACACAGACTCTTGGTGTGATTCTAGGCAGAACATGATATTTCATTTGCAATTCAAAAGCACACTTACTTTTTTTTTTTTGCAACTGTTAATTACTCTAACAGTCTGACACATTTTCTTTATAGTTTAGAGAGGCAGAAAAGAGCACATGTCCAATCAGCTTTTTCAGAGCATGTATATGTGTAACCTGGCTGACTGACTACACTCCAGCAAAGATAATGATCCTTGGTGATGTTCAATGCATTAGCGTTCCTCACTCCTACCTAAAACTCCACACAGTGCTGATTAGTAAGCATGAGTGTACAGGAAAAACAGCTAGCTCTCTGCTAAGAGTTTGGTTCTGGAGACTGTCTACTGTCAGGTGCAAGAGAGACTTGAATGGACCCTTACATAACTGCTTAAACACTGTAAACATGTATGTAAGACTACATGTGTGGTAAGGGTTAATATGAGTTTTTTGTATGTAGCAACTACATGACCCATTGCAAGAGTGGATGAAAAATCTACCATGTTGATTTCAAATGTTAGCATTTGCCTCTTATTTGAGAAACTGTTTTGGGCTGAATGCTAACCACCACATTTCCAGAAAACAAGCTTCCCCTTTCATTAGAATGCAATTCTAAATGAAGCAGAGTATCACGAAATAGATCTCTGAGAACAATTCCTGTGTGCTCACAGACTCATGCTGTGATTCTAGGCAGAAAATGAAATTTGCTTGCCAATTTCAAAGCACACTTTCTACAGTTTTTTTCTGCAAGTGTTAAGTACTCTAACAGTCTGATACATTTTCATTACAGTTTTCAGAAACAGAAAAGAGCACATGTGCAAACAGCTTTTTGAGACCATGAACATCTGTGACCTTGGTGACTGACTACACTCCAGCAAAAGAAATCAGCCTTAGTGATGTTGAATGTATTAGCGTTACTCACTGCTACCTGAAACACCACTCACTTGTGAATACTCAGCATGAGTCTACAGGATAAACTGCTGGGTGTGTGCTAAGAGTCTGCTTATGCAGACTGTGTATTTTCAGTTACAAGAGACATATGCATGGATACATCCAAAAAGAGCCAGAGTGACACGAAATACATCTCTGACAACAATTCCTCTGTGCTCACAGACTCATGCTGTGATTTTAGGCAGAAAATGAAATTTGCTTGCCAATTTCAAAGCACACTTACTACAGTTTTTTTCTGCAAGTGTTAAGTACTCTAACAGTCTCATACATTTTCATTACAGTTTTCAGATACAGAAAACAGCACATGTGCAAACAGCTTTTTGAGACCATGAACATGTGTGACCTTGGTGACTGACTACACTCCAGCAAAAGTAATCAGCCTTAGTGATGTTGAATGTATTAGCGTTACTCACTGCTACCTGAAACACCACTCACTTGTGAATACTAAGCATGAGTCTACAGGATAAACTGCTGGGTGTGTGCTAAGAGTCTGCTTATGCAGACTGTGTATTTTCAGTTACAAGAGACATATGCATGGATACATCCAAAAAGAGCCAGAGTGACACGAAATACATCTCTGACAACAATTCCTGTGTGCTCACAGACTCATGCTGTGCTTCTAGCCAGAAAATGAAATTTGCTTGCCAATTTCAAAGCACACTTACTACTGTTTTCTGTGATTTTAGGCAGAAAATGAAATTTGCTTGCCAATTTCAAAGCACACTTACTACTGTTTTTTTTCTGCAAGTGTTAAGTACTCTAGCAGTCTGATACATTTTCATTACAGTTTTCAGATACAGAAAACAGCACATGTGCAAACAGCTTTTTGAGACCATGAACATGTGTGACCTTGGTGACTGACTACACTCCAGCAAAAGAAATCAGCCTTAGTGATGTTGAATGTATTAGCGTTACTCACTGCTACCTGAAACACCACTCACTTGTGAATACTAAGCATGATTCCACAGGATAAACTGATGGGTGTGTGCTAACAGTCTGCTTATGCAGACTGTGTATTTTCAGTTGCAAGAGACATAGTCATGCATGCATCCATAACAGCTTAAACATTGTAGTAATGTATGTAAAAGTACATGTGTGGCAAGGTTTAATTGCAGTTTTGTATATGTATGACCAAGCTCAGCAATTGCATGATTAGAAGCAAAATCTGCGATATCAATTTCAAATGTGTTAGCATTTGCCTCCCATTTGTGTCTTACTGATTTATGCTGAATGGAAACCATCATATTTACAAAAAGAAAGCTGCCCCTTTCCTACAAATGCCATTCTTACAGAACCGGACCATCACTATTAAAATCTCTAACAACAATTCCTGTGTGCACACAGACTCATGGGTTGATTCTAGGCACAAAACAGTATTCCTCAGTGATACCAGTACACCTTAACTTATGGTAAAAACACACTCCATAATATTTAACTAGTTAAAGACAGTTAAATATCTCCCAAACCACAAAATGTAAAACATAACTTTTAAAGAAGAATCACAATTCTAATATTTATATCAAAAATCACCACATACATCCCCTCTCAAGCTCATAACTCACCTTTAAAAATAGTTAGTTGAGAAAGAAATGTGGCACTCAAACAGCAGACTATCAGAGTCAGAATATCAGAGCTCTACACCTCTCTCCTCTCTCCAGAACCAGTAAATGGCAATGATTCCCTCTCTTTTTTCACACATATACATGTTAATTACAAATCTCAGTGCTTCACACTTTTTTCAAATGAAATCACACATTTCTATTGGTTGAAAACTTCAACCCTTTTCCAAATGTACCCTTCCCCCAACTTGACTTCTGCCTGCTACCATAGCAACAGCTCGTGGTACACTGCTGTGAGGAGAGAGGTCAGAAGTTCAGCACACAATGTTCCACATCCAAAGAGAAAGAGTGCTTCACCTGTCCAACCTAACAGCAAATCCAAACTAATCTTCTGTGGGAACACAATTTTCTGAACCAATACAAAACATGCTTCTAAAAATGTACACATACAGCCTACTTTTTACTGTAAAAAGATTTGAATCAGCCAATGAGTTCTTTTTATTTAAAAAAAATATGTATGCCTCCATTTTACAACTGTCTTTCATTTCATATTGCCATTCTACTGAAAGACACCTTCTGAGTGCATCAAGATCTCCTTGAAAGATGTTCACAGTGTGGATTGTAGGTCACAGCTATGTCTTCTGGAGTGAAAAGTATGCAGAAAACAGAGGTATGGTGAGAGACCTTGCTTTGCCAAATGTAGACATTAAATGGATTGGTCAGAGAGGGTTAAAGTGGCACCAATTATTGCCTTTGGTGAAAACCTTTCAACATCTCCCACAGCCTAACCTTATTATTGTGCACTGTGGTGGAAATGACCTAGGAACTTTAACTGGTGTAGGTCTGGAAATGCTTATTAAGGACACCTTTGTACAATTGATGTCGCTTTTTCCTCAATCTGCCTTTGTATATTCTAACATATGCCAAAGGCAAAAGTGGAACTGGTCCAACCAATTTTGTCCGCAGATTGACAAAGCAAGAAAGCACATCAACAAATCTATTTCTGCTTTCCTCAGAGACTATGGTATGGGTTCTATATACCACAACAACTTGCGTTACAACATGCAAGGCATTTATAGAGGAGACGGTGTACATTTCACTGAGGAAGGCAACAGAGTCTTCCTCTTGAACTTTAGCCTCTGCATCGGTACTTACTTATAGGTACCAAAAAACACTTCATAAACACAACGGCTCTTTTTAGAGCCCCCTAATATCTTAACACTTAAATTTGTTTTTTACTTCTATTTTTTTTTGTGTTTTTTTTCTACCGTACGCGTACGGTAAGCTTACCGTACGCGCACAACGCGATTTAAAAAAAAAAAATTTAAATGTAATTTTCATACTTATATGACCTTCTTGGACCCCCTGACAAACGCTAGGGGGTCTGCAACTCTCTTCGTTGCCCCCTTTCCACGTTCTCCTCCTTTGTTTATCAGTGTGAGACACACAAAATGGAGGCCGACACTTCCTGATTTCGACCAATTCGAATGTTTACAGTCATGTAACCACCAATCAGAATTGCGCTCGCGCACGGCAGCGTACGCGTACGGTAAGCTTACCGTACGCGCTCGGTGCGCGCCTATAGATATATATATATTGATTTAAATGCTATTTTCTCAGCAAATACTGAACACATTTACACCAGACCTACAAAAGGCACATCCCTGACCTGAGGACTACCTCTCTGCCAAATGTCAAGTAATTCTGTTCAGCCGTTCGGGCTGTAGCTTGGACTAAAGGTCCTATGGAAAAATGCATGGGGAAAACACATTTTGGGACCCTCTTTTTCTCAGCCCCCGCTTGACGAATCCCCCCGAGACTTTCAGGGTAGGAGCGGAGCGGAACGCCCCACCTATTTTGAAAATTTCGCCAGGATTCGTCAATCGGCGCCAAAGTTATTCAAAATAGAATGTTGCGGATTTCCTATGGAAACACGGTCCTAACTATAACTACCTACTGGCGACCGCCAGTAGGTAATATATATATAGACACACACACATCAGGTTTAGAGGGCATATATGTATCTAAGCACATTGTGTGTGTGTGTGTGTGTGTGTGTGTGTATATATATATATATATATATATATATATATGAACAAACAATCCCTCTTCCTTAGATGCTTCCAACGAAGAGGGCACAGACATCAGGCTGTTAGGAATATGGCTTCTTTTATTATTTCAGGTCACCCTCGACCCGGACATACGAGAGACGCGTTTCGGCTTCGCAGAAGCCTTTGTTAATCTGGTTGGAGCCACCATCAGGTAAGTATATATAGTGAGTCCTTCCCTCTTAAGGCATTAATAAACACAAAAGAAATACTTTCAAGTAATGCTTTGATATATACATGCTAAAACTCGTAAAACAAATACAAATATTTAGCACAGTGCTAATAATCAATTCTCAATGTTTTACCGTAATTTTAAAAGCATGGAACATATTAATTGTATTTCAGGACTAATTGTGATATATTTATATATGTATATATTAGCAACAAAGTTCCTTCTAATAAAGGATGACGACGCCGTGTCTTGTGCTGATAATAGATTTATTTGTCAGCTGCTGACAAATAAATCTATTTTCAGCACAAGACACAGCGTCGTCATCCTTTATTAGAAAAAACTTTGTTGCTAATTCATTACGGACCTTGCTGGGTTGGTCCGTCAAGACGACGCGCCCTTTGGTTTGGAGCCGCGCCAGGGACAACCGAGCATTTTTCGCATTGTTTATATATGTATATATATATATATATATATATTCACTGGAAAAAAACGAAGGTTAAAGTAACATTATAGTTAGGTGAATTTGGCAGTGACAGCATTAAGGTTTGAATTTTAAACAAACAAAGAAATTCACCATAGTTAGCTGCGCTAACTATAACTTGCATCCCTCCATGCACTGCTATGATGTCGCATATGATATCACTCATGACATTCTATGACTTGATATATGAGATCACTGATGACCTCTCAATTACATGATTGAGTACATCACTGATTAAATCACCCAATGGGTGTGTTTGTTTTATAGTTTACATAGCTGTGAGTAACTCTCATATTACTTTTCTACATAATTTTGTACAGCCTGTGTCCAACTAATTGGTATAAGTGTTTACAAAACGCATGTTTTCCTAATTCACCATAAGTGCGTAGAGGTATTGAACATGTTATCAATCTTTGCATTGAAGTATGACCCTGTGTGCAAGTGACAGTTGATGACTTTTGTTCATTATGTTCCACACAAGTTCTTTAGAACTGCAGAAAATGTTTCCAGAAGGGCAAAAACTCTACATACTAAGTATTGCAAGCAGCTTTGAGTTATTAGACAGAATTGTCTCAGCTTGACAATTTGTTCTTAATGGAAAGACTGCGTGCACCAGCTACTAACCTATGTACATGTAATTGTTTTGCTTCAGAAGATGGACTATATGTAAAGGTTTCACCAAAATATAAAGGCTGCAGGTAGTATGATCTTTAGCACCTTCAGAACTTGGTTATTTTAAGTGCATAGTCACTCTTTAGAAAAGTTTTGCATATAGTATATACTGTTCTTAGTAGATACTCTTGAATACTATGTGGTGTATTTCTAATGAGAGTTCCATTGGCTGCAAACAAACTGATATAGAGAAAACTCTCTCCATAGAGTAAACAGTGTCAACAGTACCCACTTTCTATATATATCAACTTTTTTTCTCAATGTAGGTTCAGTGATTGTAGGGGGATTTATATAGGTAAAGACTGTTCATATTAGGACATTAGTTATGTAACAGGACTTTGGTATCTGGAGGAACTTGGTTTTCCCTGAACAGTTGTATGCACATTGAACACCATGTGCAGGATAGGTTACTCTTTCATCCATGGTTCATAGTCAACATGAACTTGGCTACCCAAGTAGTGCATGGCATAGGCAGGGCAACTGGAAATATGCAGCAGGGGAGAATCAAATTATGGGGCAGGGTTAAGTAAATTATGTGGGAAGAAAAGGCAAATTAGGTGGCATTATGCAGCACATTTTGTGATAGTAATACTTCATTATTTTTGTCATTTTTACACTTGTTAACACTGTCTGGGCATTGGTTGCATTTCATTAGTACCAGTTTAACACACCAATATAGCAATAAGCTACAGAAAGGTGACCAGTCAATCTTTGCAAAGGACCTGCTACTGTGCGGCAACACACATCGCTGCGTTTTTACTAACTTTTAAACCGTTTGAGCTAGGCACCATTTTTTTTGTTAAAATCTGCAGATTATGCGCCAGATGATGGATCATGTAGCAAATGCGGCAAATCTACAATAAGGCGAATATTGCCACACCACCGCATAATTCCAGTGGCCCTGGATGTAGGGTCAATGATGCACATAACACAAGCTTGCTTTACGTATGGGGTTATATGTATGACAGCAGTAATGACACTTCATATTATTCTGAGCTATTTTGCACTTACTTTCATAGCTCTAATGGTATACCTGTTTAAAGAGCAATATATACAAAAGAAGCTTGGATTATGTCATCAATTATGTCATTTGGTATGTCATCAGTGGTACACACAAGATGATGGACGGAATGTTGCACATTGGCAAAACATTCACCCCCAGTCACAGATCTGGGTTTAATCCATTGTTATTTTGCTCACCACACCACCCCAGTTCAGACATGGCCATATGCAAATCAGTCTTGACCCTGTGCCTCATGGGAAGAGTCCAGCCCGAACTGCCAAGCCATGTCTTCCCTGGGCCGGAATCAAGCATCCTCGGACCGGCTTCGGGGTTTCACCCCTCTTCAGCCAGGATAGCTTGACTCCAGTGGCGTAGTGAGCACGGGACCCATGTCTGGGCATACCCTTCCCACATAGGGCGAACAGCAAAACACACAAGATGGCCATGTCTGAACTGGGGTGGCGTGGTGAGCAAAATAACGATGTATTAAACCCAGATCTGTGACTGGGGGTGAATGTTTTGCCAATGTGCAACATTCCGTCCATCATCTTGTGTGTTTTGCTGTTCGCCCTATGTGGGAAGGGTATGCCCAGACGTGGATCCCGTGCTCACTACGCCACTGGAGTCAAGCTATCCTGGCTGATGAAGGCTGATAGCCAGAAACCGGTCCTAGGATGCTTGATTCCGGTCCAGGGAAGACATGGCTTGGCAGTTCGGGCTGGACTGTTCCCATGAGGCACAGGGTCAAGACTGATCTGCATATGGCCATGTCTGAACTGGGGTGGCGTGGTGAGCAAAATAACGATGGATTAAACCCAGCTCTGTGACTAGGGGTGAATGTTTTGCCAATGTGCAACATTCCGTCCATCATCTTGTGTGTTTTGATGTCATCAGTGATGTCATAAATAATGTCATAGAACATGCCGTGTGTGATGTCATATGTGAGGTCATAAGCATTGCATGGCAGGGATGTAAATGTAAATGTATGTGTCTTGTAAAGCGCACTGCTGCCCTGAGGCGTTGTGGCGCTGTAGACCGCTGGGGAACCCGTCCTGGCTATCCCTGTGAGATGGTCCCTCCTGGGTATCTCCAAGGTGAAACCAGGCATACCCGGCGAATGTGGGGGGCCGTTGGGGAGATGAGGCAAGCTAATGCCCAGAGTTGCCGAGTGTGATCCCTGGTTAGAGTAGGCACCGAGGCGAGAATTATCGAGTCCGCTGGCCCTGGTCCACGACCCTGCCGCTGGCCCTGGTCCCGGGCCGTCCTCTGCTTCCGGGTCTGCTGCCTCTAACCAGTGAGCAAACCACTCCACAAGTAAGTGGAGTATAGTTAGCGCTGCGAACTAAAACTGCTGAATTTCTGTGTTTTTTTTAATTCAAAATCTTAATGTTGTCACTGACAAATTCACCTAACTGTAACGTAAATTTAATCTTTTGTTTTTTCAGTGAATTTGCAGGGTTTAAAAACAGCAAGATCTTTTTTATCACACCTAAATATAACGTTACTTTACCTTTGATTTTTAATGAATTCTAGTTTTTTTAAAAAAGTAAAGCAATATTTAATTATCATACATAAAGGCACCTCCCCACCGCGCACGGACTTCAGCTGTGCCCACCGGTAGGGTTGTCGGCAGCCAACCCACCCTCACCACATACTAACACCTCTCTCTTGGATGACTGGAGTGGGTAGTAGGGTGTGGGCAGGGACTGCCCCCCCCTCTGAGGCCTGTATCTGCATGACAGAAGTACGTAGTAACTGGGTGTGGAGAGGGATTGACCTCTCTGCTCAAACCTCTCTATTGGATGACAGGTGAGCATAGTAGGGTGTGGGGATGGACTGGCTTTTCCTTTCAGACCTCTCTCTCAGATGACAGGTGTGCCTAGTAGGGTGTGTGAAGGAACTAGCCTCTTTGCTGAGACCTCTCTCTCAGATGACAGAGGTGCTTAGTACTGTGCGAGGAGGGACTGACTGGTTTATCTGCTAAGACCACTCTCTCAGATGATGAGTGTGCATAGCAGGCTGTGTGGAGTGACTGGCCTATACGCTGAGACCCCTCTCTTGAATGACTGGTACTCATAGTAGAGTGTGGGGAGTGACTGGCCTCTATGCTGAGACCTCTCTCTTGGATAACAAGGGTGCGTAGTAGGGTGTGTGGAAATACTGGCTTCTGTGCGGAGGCATCTCCTCAATGTTGCAGTTTTCATAGTAGGGTGTAGTGAAGGAGTGGTTTTTTACATGAGATCTCTCTCTTGGATAATGTGTGTGCATAGTAAGGTTTGTGGATGGACGGAACTCTCCACTGAGACCCCTCCCTTAGATGATGGGTGTGCATAGTAGGGCATGGAAAGGCACTGTCCTCTCTTTTGAAATCTCTCTCTCAGATAATGGGTGACCATAGTAGGGTTTGTGAACACACTGGCCTCTCTGCTGAGGCCCTTCTCTTGGATGACATGTCTGTATTGTAGGGTGTGGGGAGGGACTGGCCTCTCTCCTGAGACCTCTGTCAGATAATGAATATGCATGGTAAGATGTGGAGAGGGACTGGCCTCTTGTTTGAGACCTCTCTGGCGTATGACAAGTGTGCATCAAAGAGTGTGTGAAGGGGCTGGCCTTTACACTGAGACCTCTCCCTCAGATGATGGGTATGCATAGTAGGGTGAGACTAGCCTCTCTGTCAGGACCTCTCTCTGGGCTGAAAGGTGTGGTTAGTAGGGTGTGAGGAGGCACTGGCCTCTCCTTTCAGGCCGCTCTTTCGGATGATGGGTGTGCATAGTAGGGTGTTGGTGGAGCCTTAACTCTACTCACAACTCTCACAAGCTAATGGGCCTAAATAGTAGACTCTGATAAACATCATCTTCACTAAGACTCCTTCCTACAGTAACAAGTGTGCATACCGGAGTGCATTAAAAGATCGCCTAGTCATTCCTGTTTTTCACAACCCCGCGAAAATCTTGAGAGATTGTAAAATAAAAAAATTAAAAAATTAACCTACTCATCAAAGTACTTATGTCTTACACACTTCCTCTCAATAACAAACATCACAATATGCATTTCTACTAGTAGAGTGCATTCAGAACCCACCTACTCCTTTTACTATTCACAATCCTACGAGAGTCGCGTGTATGCATTTATAATCATCACAGCAATTATGCCTTAGAGACCTCCTCTCCAAATCTAGGGGGACACCATGCCTTTCTGCTGCCCCCTTCTATAGATTTTTTTTTATTTCATTCTCACAACACCTGCAATGTTTCACAGTAAACAGTAATGGCTGCCATTTCATTTCAAAGCACGGTCTGTGAACCAAGATCTAGCTTCCTGCCAAATTTGGGGTAATTCTGTTCAGCAGTTTTTGTGGTAGCCCATCTAGAAGAAGTCTATGGAAAATGCATGGGGATTTTGCATTCTACTACCCCGCCATTTTATCTAGGTCCTCATTTGACAGATCACTGCAAACCTTTCCAGGAAGGAGCGGAGGTGGAATAAAAAAATGTTTGTAAAGTTTTGTGAAGATTTGGCAAACCGGACAAAGTTACCAGCAAAACAAAAAACGCTCTTTCTATGGAAAAGGAGACCTAACTATAACTACCTTGAGGCTACCGCTAGGGAATATAAATATAATTTACAGAAATACAATAATGAATTTCAAGACAAATGGTCCAAGGTTAGACAACCACTAGGAAGGTATCTGCAAGGGGGGGCGTGGCTTGGACTCCACCGAGCATGGACGCGTGAGCTGTGAGCTCCGTGTCGGCCTCGCAACTTATCCTGAACAGAATTCTCCCCGGCGGTGTTGAAGGCTCCGAGGCGGACCCCCATGCCTGAGAGGTGCCTGGCTACTCACTGGGCCTCGAGCCGGAATCCGGGAGGCCGCTTTGGTCGGCGATTGTTGCTGACTCCCTGAGGTGGCCCGGCCATCTTGTTTGTGGCCTGCGGAGGGCCAGACATTCCTGGCCTTGCGTGGAGCGCGGCCCGCCAGAGCGGAGCGGTGGCCTGACTGGGACCGAGCGCCGGCCGCGTGACGGCCCGCTGATCTGGAAGGGGGCAGAGAGAGCGGTGTCGGCCCGGGCGGGGCCTCGAGGAGCGCCGGCGGACAACTGGGGGCACTGCTGGAGCTCGCCGCGACCGAGGTGGAGCCGGTGCGACTGCTGAGTCGATGGTAGCTGACACTGGGCTGGACCTAGCAGCAGCGGCGTTCCGGAGATCGACCGCGAGGACGGAGTGAGACCCGCCGCTTGAGCGGGGGCAGTGGAACTGTGTGGGCACTGCGGAGGTTCTGTAGTGTTGGACACCCCCTGCTGTGCTGTTGCCCCCTGTGTCTCGGGCCTGGGGAGGGCTTGCCCACTGGAGGACTGAATTGGACGAACTCCCTCACACTGGTGCAACGCTTTGAGATCCTGTGGCCTGAGCGCTGTAGAGGAGCTGGTCCCTGGAGGGCAACTCGTGGTATCTATGCTGGTGGAGCCGCGGTTCGGCTGGCGTTCTGGCACTGGCTATTCTCCCCCTCCCCTGTTGACCCCCAACTCAGCGGCACACGCAGAATTGGATGTGCTGGGGTGCTTGGTTTCCTCCTGCGGTTGTTGGCGACTCGGATGAGTAGGTCACGCCGCTACTACTAGAATAGCAGAGGGATTTGCGGATGCACCCGGACATTCCTCGCCCTGGTCGCGACGGGGGCGAGTGCGGAGGGCGGCTTACTGGTGAGACTGGGCGCGGACTTTCTTTTTGGCGCGCCTAGCGGGAGGATCAGTTGGAGTGGCGCCCATTTGCTTAGCGGTGGTCAATGCTTCGGCCTGCGAGCGTTACCAGGTGGACCGGGGGAGGATCCTGTGGTGCTCCGGGGCAACTGAGAGTGCGACTGCGGAGCGAAGCGACCAGAGTGCTCTTCTTGCCTGCCGGAGGTCCCCGTGTGGGGCTCACCGCTCCTCGAGCTGGATAGTGGTTTTTGCGGTCAGGCCATGGGGAAGCCGCGGCGCGGTCCGAGTGCGGCACAAGCTGAGCATTTAGAGGGCCCGCCCGTCTCCCAGGATCAGGACCCGGCGGGAGCCTTGGCAGCGGGGCTGCGGCAGCAGCAACTGGATCAAATCCTCAAGGCCATATCGGACACAAGGGAGGCGCTATGCCGCAATACAGCGCAGGTATCCACGAGCCTTGGATTTCTGCGCGCTGATCATGGCAAGCTGGTTGACCGCTTCAAACACACGGAGCTCAAGCTTGAGTCATTGGAACCTGCCCAGAAGGTGACGGAGACAACACTGGGCGATTTGACGCGCAGAGTGCGGCTGCTGGAGAGGAGGGCGGAAGAGGTGGAAGGGCGCAACAGGCGCAATAATGTGCGGGTGGTGGGCCTGCCGGAAAGAATTGAAGGGGACAACATGGTCGGTTACCTGGAAAAGTGGCTGCGAGAGGTGGTGGCGCCGGAAGGTTTGTCGCAGTTTTATACCCTTGAGAGGGCCCATCGGGTGCCGGCCTGCCCACCTGGTTTGGGCCGCCCACCGAGGCCGGTGGTCGCACGCCTGCTGCACTTCAGGGACCGTGATCTCCTATTGCGGAATGCCCGGACATCCATATAAAGTGGATAACACCTCGGTCTCCATCTACCCTGATTACTCCCAGGAGGTCCAGCAGAGCCGGTTTTCCTTTATGGCAGTTAAGAAGGCCCTTCTTGCTGAGGGGATCCAGTACGCGCTGTTCTTCCCCACACGTCTGAAGGTGATGGTGGACGGGGCGGCTACATTCTTTGACGCACCGGACGACGCCTGGCACTGGCTGGAGCAATACCGAGCGGGTAGAAATGGCGCCGGCCAGCGTGAGTTGGAGATGGGGGATCAGCCGAGGCCTTGCCGGGGCCGTCGGCACAGGAACAGGGTGGCGAGTGGACAGTCGCCTTCGACCTCTCAGACGGAGAGGCAAGCAGCATTGCAGGCGGTTTCTCTCATCTCTGGAGCAGTGGCTGCGGCCTCCTTGGCGTATTCTGGATCCCGGCGGGGGTCTGAAGGTGTGGGGTCGGAGGGGTCGGAGGATTCTGGGGAAGATGTTGAACATCTGCCAGAGGTCACACCACGCACTGCAGACGGCGTGTTGGACAAGTGACGCTGCCTGTCCTCAATTTGTATACAGTGAGGGGAGGAGTACCAGTGGCCGCGATGTAGCACAGTGGGGAGGGGGTTTGGTTCTGTTGAAGATAGTGGGGGGCTTGGTTCCTGGCTCGGGGGGGTGGTTTGGAGGGGGGCTCCCTATTTGGGGGGGGCACTGGGGGCAGGACGCTGTCGGGAGGAGGGGAAGCTGATAATTGAGGCATGACATGCAGACGAGGCTGGTGCAACCGCTGTCCGGCTTGTGTTGGTACTGGGTCACCCCCTCTATCTCACTCCTATTGTGAGACACTGGTAGCTACCAGGGTACTTTCTGTCCTTGGGTCTGTGTTTGGATGGGTAACTATGGTTTGGAGCCTGTTCTGGGGAAGGGAAGGAGGGGGGTTTGTTGGGGATGTTTTATAAGAGGGGGGTCTGTCAGTGTGCCGGCTAGGCTGTCTTGGACTGTGTTCAGTTGTATCCTCCTACATGGCGACCCGACTTGAAGTAAAATGTGTTACTTGGAATGTGCGAGGGCTGAACTCCATGAGAAAACGTTACAAAGTGCATGCATATTTGGTTCGCAGAGGGGTACAGGTGGCTTTTTGTAGGAGACACACCTTGATCAGGCTGAGGAGCGGGCTTTGCTGAAGAGGTGGAGGGGACAGTTGTTTTACACTACTTTTTCTGCCTTTGCCAGAGGGACTTTAATCTGGGTGAGGTCCGGGGTCCCTTTCCAGTCCACTCACACGATTGTAGATCCGGAGGGGAGGTTTGTGTTAGTGTCTGGCCGGCTGGATGGCAGAGATGTGACACTCTGTAGTGTCTATGCCCCGTATTCCGACCACTCTGCATTTTTTGCGTGGCTTTCTGGGAAGCTGGCGTCTTTCCTGGTTGGTACGGTGTTCCTCGGGGGTGACTTCAATTCTGTAACTGACATGGAGTTGGATCGTTCCCACCCTCCGCTGGCTCAATCCGCGGTCCGTAGAGTGGCCAGGGTGAGAAGGGAATGGCAGGAAGCTTGGGGCCTTCTGGATGCCTGGCGGGTACAGCATCCGTTAGATAGGGATTAGTCTTTCTACTCAGTGCCGCATGACCTGTATGTTCGGCTTGATGTTTTTTTGTGTACCCCGGGTGCACTGGAGCTCACGCGATGTAGTGAGTATCTGGCGAAGACACTCTCGGACCACAACCCCTGTTTGATAACGATACTTTGGTCCCAGCAGCGGCAAGTGATTCCGGTGACGCTGGAGGATCCTGTGTTCAAGACGGAGCTAGGGGAGGGCGTAGAGCGTTATTTCTCAGACAATTCAGGGACAGTGACGAGTAGAGCTCAAGAGTGGGATGCGCGTAAGGCGGTGGTGAGAGGGATCTGCATCTCGTCTGTAGTCGGGACGCGCAAGGTGCTGCTGCAGGATATTGATCGGGCTGAGGCCCGGCTACGCCAGGCGGAACGCGATGGTCACATGAGTGGGGGCACCCGAGAGGAGGTGTTGGCAGCACAGGAGGAGGTGGCGGCTCAGGTGGAGCGGCTTCGCTGCTATGATTATAAAGACTATATGGTACGGGCGCATGCTGAACGGGACAAAGTAGGGTCGTTACTGGCCTGGCTGGCCAATCCGGTTGCCCAGGGATCCCCAATAGTATCGCTGTCTACTCCTGAGGGGGGTATGGTCTATTCACAAAAGGAGATTAATGATCAATTCCTGGACTATTACACGCTGCTGTACCAGAGTAGGATGAGGGATCTGCCAGTCGATCTGGATGCCTATTTTGAGGCGGCAGGTTTACCACACTTGGACCCGGATCTGGGCACTGCATTGGGGGCAGCTATCTCTCTTGGGGAAATCAGGGCAGCGGTAAAACACATGGCCCGGAGGAAGACTCCAGGGGCTGATGGCCTTCCGGTGGAATTCTATGCAGCATATTTGGATATCCTTGCACCGCGATTACAGGCGGTGTACAAAGAGGTGTGGGACCTGGGTAGACTGCCGCTCACTACAAGAGAGGCGATCATAGTGCCGCTGCTGAAGAAGGGGGAGGGCCCCGCCTCCAGGATGGCGTACCGTCCACTTTCCATGCTCTCGGTTGACTATAAGATCCTCAGTAAGATCCTGGCCACGCGTCTTTTAGATCACATGCGCACCCTGGTACATCCGGATCAATCGGGTTTCATTCCCTCCAGGAATACTGCGACGTGCATTTGACGGTTGGTGCGGATCATGGGGGAAAGAGGGGAAGGTGCTTCGGAGGCAGTTGTGCTGTCGGTGGATATTGAAAAGGCATTCGACAGTGTGGAGTGGCCGTATCTGTTCAGGGTGTTGAAGGGGTTCAGTTTGGGTGATAATTTTGTACGTTGGACCAGCTTGCTATATAGCTCTGCCACAGCTAGGGTTCGTACGGGACGTACTATCTCAGCGGCTTGCCAGGTAGAGAGAGGCACTCGTCAAGGCTGTTCTCTATCCCCACTCTTGTTTGCACTGGCAATAGAACCCCTTGCCCGACGGGGGCAATCATATGAGGGTGTTCCGCTGCGTGGGGAGCTACATCACATATCCCTGTACGCGGACAACCTCCTGTTGTATCTGGCTGATGCGGGGGAATCCTTACGAGGTGCCAGAACTCTGCTCTGGGAATTTGGTCATTTGTCGGGGTTGCAGGTGAACTGGGCGAAGACCTGCCTGTTCCCGTTGTCCCCTGGAGTTCCGATGCCCCTGACGCTGGAAGACCTGAGGTGGGAACCTGCCTGCTTGCCGTATCTGGGTGTCCGCATATTTCATGCTCCTGCCGACCTTTTTGAGGGGAATGTGGGTAGCGCGCTGAGGGGGCTCAAGGGCAGTATGGCGTTCTGGTGCACGCTCCCTCTTTCAGTGGCCGGGCGAGTAGCGCTGCTGAAGATGATAGCGCTGCTGCGGCTGCTCTACTTTTTTCGTACCCTACCGATATGGATCCTGGCCCCCTTTTTTAAGACGCTTCGGACATTAATGACAGGATTTATCTTGGGATCGGGCAGACGGCGGGTGGCATTGGCCACTCTGATGAGACCAAGAGAGGAGGGGGGACTGGCGGCCCCATATTTTGAGTGGTACTACTTGGCAGCACAGCTGCAATGGCTTACCCAGGCGGTGGCGCGTGAGTTTAGAGGCCCTGATGGTCCCCAGGGCAGGGTCATCCCCCGACACGTGTTGTCCTTTATTGTGCTTCGGCAGAAGCTCAGGTTGGACCAGCTCACCCTCGAGGAGCGCACACTCCGGCTATGCTGGATTCGTAGTCAGAAGCAGGCGGGATTCTTGGCTCCTTATGCCCCGGAGATTCCTTTGGGCATGTGTACGGCCCTCCCACATGGTGGGGATTGGTCGACGTTGGCTGGTTGGGAAGAGTGTGGGGTTCACATGCTTGGGGACTTATACAGAGATGGTGTCTTGTTGCCCTTCCAGGATTTGCAGGGGGCTTATGATCTACCAAGGGGGGATTATCTTTTACACGCCGCCTTGGTATCGGGGATTCAGAAACAATGGGGGATGGGCCTGTCGGAACCCCCAACCTCTTTGGGGTGCCAATACGTCACTATGGCGGCGGGTACGTTTAAGGCCATTACCTGTCTTTATAGGCGACTGTCCACCGAGAAGCTTACTTCCTTGGATGCCTTGCGGGGTAAATGGGAGGGGGATCTTGGTAGGCCCATCCCTGAGACGACATGGCCGCAGCTGTTGCGACGAGCCTGGAAGGGCACACGCAAGGCTAGATTTCAAATGGTCCAATTCTTCACTCTCCACAGGGCCTACGTAACTCCGGTAAAAATTTTGAGGTACTTTGGAGATTCCCAGTCCCCATGTCCCCAGTGCAGGGCAGAAGGTGCTGATTTCGGTCATATGTTTTGGTCTTGCCTGGGTTTAGGCTCTTATTGGTCGGATGTGGTGGCGTGTCTGAATCGAGTGACTGAGCGCGAGTTGGCAGTGGAGATGGGGACTTGTCTTCTGCTTTGGTTCCCACACAACCCCGTACTAAAATTACGAGCAAATTCTATGATTTGGGGTTGATAATGGCGAAGAGGGAGCTCACCATGCATTGGAAGGCAAAGGCTGGGCCGAGCTTTCGGAGGTGGAAGGCGAGTTTCCTGGCATGGGCAGGAGCGAAGGGACGCTTCGGCTACAATTGGCCCGGCGGGCTTCTAATGACAAGGCACTGGATGCGGCAAGGGCATGGGGAGTTCTAGTAGAGGGGCTTCGTTCCTTGGAGGAGCTGGATAAGGGGGATAGGGCTCCTGTAGACATTGACCAGGTTGCGGGACCTGGGGCGGGGCCCTTTGGGACTGTCGGGGAGAATACCCCGGACGAGACCACCTAGGCATACTTTGGAGGAGTCAGCGTCTGCACTAAGTATTGAGAAGCGGTTGGGTGAGCAGGGCGTGAGCATGGAGCGCATATGGGTGGGGAGGTGGAGCCTCTGGTCCTTTGAGAACAAGGAGGATGGCTTTTCTATTGATTTGAGCTCGACTGTCTCGGACCTCGGGGTGCTTAATGGCTAAGCTCAGGAGGGGTTGACGCGGGCACGCTGACAGAGGGGAGGTGGGGGTAGAGAGGGTGGTGGTGGGGGGCTAGGGTAGTAAATGTTGAGGAACCGATTTCTCCTGCTATGTACATTGATGGTTGGATCTGATACAAGTTGCTATTGTATGTAACAGTGATTTATCGGTACGTTGGTTGGAAAAACTCAATAAAATATTAAATAAAAAAAAAAAAGGAAGGTATCTGCAATCTCATGCCCTCACAGCTAAGGAGCTGTTTCGAGCACAATTATAGGAGTATAAAAATGTTATGAAAAATTGTAACTGATATGCCAGAGTTCCTGCTGGGGAAGCAATGGCTAGGGTAATCAAGACCAATGCCATTACGAATTTTGGTTAATCGTTGAGCAAGGGTGAACACAGTCTGGGACTCCAACCACATTGCAAATTATGAACTATAGTAAATCCACCTTTTCTGCACCATCTATTTTTCCACCTTTTGCTGGACCCTATATTTTGCTGGCTTTTGAGCTTTGTTCAGTTAACCCTTGCTAATCTGAACTCCCTGTAATTGGCTTTTTCCTGAATGGCACGTTCAACTTGCTTGTAAGTTTCTAATACGTGGAATAGAAAGTGCGCCCAAGACCTGGAAGTTAAATACAACTTGTGGGCTACAGCACGTATTGTGACATTCACTGTAGTGGCAGTGCAAACATGGTTGTCGGCTCATCCTGTGTAGCCTGACTCATGAAGTGTAAACCTAGAGTGTGACCTGCTAAAATATCCCTTTTTGATAGGTAAAAACCTCCCTTTTAACTATTAGTATGTCACCCCCTCTGTAGGCCTTGTATCCCACAAGGCAGGGTGCATGTTATCTATAAGTGGGACATGTAGTAAATTAGTGTTACCTTGTCCCTACCATGAAAAGGCCCAAAAAACTATTTCCACTGTGTGAGGCCTAGCTAGACCTAGAGTACAGATTAGAATACTAATACTACATCTTGAGAATGGGACGAGCTAGAAAAAGAATTAAACCACTACTTTAATACTTATTACATAGCCAATTTAACAGTGTATACAGATATTTAATAAATATTAAGGAAAATAACTTTTAGAAATGTACCCGTTACTAACTGAACTGTCAGAAGGCTAAATTAGATAATCCTATGTGAGCTCTCAGTCTATGCTAAGCCTTGAATAAGTGTGAAAAAAGGGTTGAATGCATCGTAGGAGCAACCAATAGGCTGACCTAAATGTGTACAGATGACTCCTCTGAACTCCACAGAATATGCAGGGTGGGGGATGTGGACATCCATTTTGAAAATACAGTGCCAAATTCTGCTTGACAGGTCTGTTGAGTCACATGTAACACATGGGCATGCGTGACAGGGGACTAAAATGATGCCAAGCCAATTGTTGTGAATCCCCTGCATGGTTGCTGAAAGACCCTGCTTCTGTCCTGCCAGATATCTTTCTCTGGGTTTGTTGTTGGTTAAGTACCTGTGTCATACTGGATTTTAGTGTTGGATGTGGAAGGAGACTGGGGTTACCATAGTGCACTCCTCACCCCCCACCCCTAGCCTTCAGTGCCCAAGGTTAGTGTGGTAGAGAACTTTCATCATCATGAAGTGCCCTGGCAAATTGCAATTTGGGTCTGTTTAAAATAAGGCATAATGAACCACTAAATAGGTGGGTAGGGTTGTCCCTAGAAACTTTTATCCTGTTGGCTTGGGATGGACCAGGATCCACCCCAGTGCACGTGATAAGTGTGGCATCCAAAGGCACCCTCTTAAGAACACTTTCTGGACGTGTGACAGATTAGAGGATGACCGGACTTACTGTCTGTGACCTAAGAGGTTCCCTTTAGAACTGGCACTGCTCTCTCTTGTACTCAGGACAAAGAAATGGACTCCAACAAACAGTTGACTAACCTTCTGTATGGCTGCAGAGAGAGAAGTTGCAAGAGGCTTTTTCCTAAAAGTAGATGCCGGCAGCCCTTTGGTGTAACCACAGTGGAGAGAACTCTGTCTCCAGCATTGTTAAACCCCTCCAACAGAATAAGGGCCGTAGGAGGTGGATCTCTGTGTCCTCCCACCAAATTTAGATGGATGTCCGTAGAGGTCAGTGTTCACTGCCAGTCACAGCCAGAAAAACCCTGGTAGTAATGGGCAGTGAAAACTGTCTAATACCCCCCTCGCCATGGAAGATAACTCTCCTGGAGAGGGGGGATGCTACTTTTTTTAAAATAAGAAAAAGTAACTTTGCACTACAGCTCTGGCATGTTTGAAGGAGCCATACATCAAAGTTACAATGCATTCACAGGCACAGCCTTGACGGCTGTTCCTGTAAATGCTAGAAATGTTTGTCATCCCGATAGACATTTCTAAGTTTGGCAATCGGGATCTCCGTCAGGGTGATGCAGTATTTTACTCCATCGCCTTGGCGGAGGCTGGCAAGACCGCCAAAATCAAAATAAGGCCTTAAGTCAGAAGGTAAGATCATTGACAAGGACAAGCCTGGTTGCTGTTTCCGAGCTGCGTTCCATTGCAGTCCGCCTCAAATTGCACCTAGGTCCCTGTTGTACCGAGACCAATGACTATCATTGGCGCTTTGTGCTTTTTGGTGCTATTTCTACAAAAAACTTTAAACATTCACATCTCCTGTTCCACTTTTTGGATTTTGTAATGTTTGTGTTGTTTTGTTAATTACATTTTCCTCTATTTTACGAATTTGATCTGGGATTTTTATTGTTTTTTTTTTTACTTTACTACTGTTTTGATATTGCATAATTACTTTGCACATTGCACTTCCTTAAGCCTGCCTGCTCTGTGCCATATCTTTTAGGATGCTGAGCTCAAGTTCATTTATTGAGTTGGAGGGTTCACCCTGACAAGGGATGTGATTATTTCTTGAAGTGGACAGTTGCCCACCCCAAATATTAATCCAATTTCTTGCACAAACCATCAGTGGGATTGGTATTTGAAACCTTTGCATGGTCACTCCTATTCGTTGGTTAACTTTACAAACTTAGCCAGCTCTCCCAATGTTGAAGAGTCTTAGTTTTAGTGAATCTGATATTGCAGATATTCTAACCAACTTAGCATTTACTAAACCAGCTGGCACTCATATTAGTATTGTGTTATCTGTAAAGATACCATGCAGCGTGGACAAAGTGTATCTCTAGGTATTTTAGGTGTAGGTCCATAACATCTGTACACCCACACGCCTGGGAATGTTTTATGAATCTTCCAATTTAAAAAAGCAGGCAATATTGCAATTCCATCATCTTAACGCTTGATCTCATTGCTAAATGTGAGTTCTAAAATATTTGCAAACATATGGCTGGTGCTGTTTAAAAATGGCCAGAAAGTATAGGTTTAATTCTGAAAGAACAAGCAGGGTTTAAACGGAGGGTTTAAACGGAGTTAGAACACAATACACCATATTTTTAAATTAAACTATAATATGCACAGATTTTCTGATGCAGAAACCATACATGTCAGCTTGCTAGACTCTAGTATGCTTTTGATACCATAGACCTTGTGCTACCTAGTCTAACGTCGACGCCATGGGGATACCAATGGCCTCTTGTGATTGACGGTTGCAGTCCATACAAACACTTAGACACAAGTAAATATTGGCAATGGGCAAGTGGGGACAGGGAAAATGTAAGCTAAAAATGGATTACAGTAAGTATGCATATACATACCAGTACTTCTATCTCTTTATGTGTGATCTCCTTGCCTCTCTTCGAATATCAAATGCCGATCCGTCTTATATTAATGGACGTCCAGAGAACGTATTCCTTTATGCAGATGATCTGGTAATCTAGACAAACTTCTGTTGGTCTTCAAAGGCAATTATTTCTCTTTCAAACTTAGTGTACTAAGAACAGCCCGACAAAAGACACAAGTTGGGCAGATCAGGGGAAAACAAATTTGATGCTTAACTGGGCCATAAACAATGAACAACTCGGAGATTTTGACTTCTCCGAATATTCATGAGTGATATTTCACGAAAAACAGATTTCTCAAGTGCACAAGCAGTATATTCTTGCTTGTTGTAGATCATATCTAACGGGCAACTACGTTTCAATTACCATTATGACAGTTGATTGGAAAAATCGAACCAATCTTGAACTATGGAATTAGTCTTGAGCTTCTTGCAGTGGAGGCTCCTCCGCTATGGTGGAGGGGCGTCGTCCCACTGCTTTTGAGTAGTGCAAACTAAAAGAAATATAAAATGGTAATAACTTTGAGCTATTATCATTTTATGTTTCCTTTGCGGGTAGGCGGGGCTGCTCTGCTCTCGGAGCAGGGCAGGAGAGGAGTGGTTTGCCCACTTTTAAGTGTGCAATGACTGTTTGGTCAGCCCTCTCGGGCCGCCCAAACCAGACATGCACACTCACTCCATTCTCCTTGCAGGCTTTATTACAGCCTGCATGGAGAACAATCCCAGGCCACCAATCTCTGGTTGAGCGTTGAACCAGGATGCTCACAACTAATCACAACGTTGCATTGCAGCATTGTGATTGGTCAGGGGAGCCTGGGTGGCTACCAATCACAACACTAGGCTGTTTTTTCTGCCTTCCTGTCCCACGAGGAGAGCAGGAGCAGAGACACAGGACCCGGTGGCACGGTAAGTGTATATATATATTTTTTTCCATTGAGCAACCCCGCATCCCCCTACACCACGTCCCCACCACCTGCCATCCGTGAGTCATGCCGGACTTCACTGGCTTCTTCCACCTTAAAATAGAGATTCTGTGTATTCATTTCTGAACACCCTTGACAAAATGGCAATGTTATTTTAACAACACAGTGATTAAGAGACTTGTGTATGAGGTTGAGTGGCTATGCCTGCAAAAAGGGGCAGCTGCATTGTTCATTAAATGTTACGATACATGCAACGCCAACTACAATTTCGTGGCTGGAAATCCAGGCTCTGTGAACAAGAAAGCCTTAAAGTAATTAAGGAGAAATCATTTTGGGGAGGATTAGACAACTTATTAAATCGAAAAGTACATTTTCTCATTTTTATACGATTAAGTCGAAAGGTGGATTTGTTGGTTACCTGCTTGAGGTTTTTTAATCCCTCATTATGTTGCCATTTGTTGTTATTAAGATTAGGTTATATAATCATAATAATTGCAGAGGACTTGCATTTCATTTTTGTTTAGTTCTGCATCATATACCACACAATTTTAATCACATAATGGTAATTTGTCCCTTTGTACAGGCCGAAAGTAAAGAACTTCTTAATCCCCTGATCAGGAAGGTTGCCCTGTGGATAGTGAGTTATGCATTCAACTCTATAAAGAGTTGCAATAGCTCTATTTTTTAATGCTATTACTCAACAGTCTTTGTGTGAGTGTTTGAGAGAGATAAAGAGAGAGAGGGAAGTGAGTCTGTGAATACACTAAAATAATTCAAAATATATTAGCTGCATAGAAAGTACAATGAGGTACATGTTTTTTGTAATTTTGAAGTGTGATGGGAACAAAGATTTTAATAGGATCAAAACTAACCAAGTGTTGCACAAAATACATATATGCACTAAAATCTGACGTTCGCGCATTATTGTGTGCGGGCCATGGAGCTTTAGCGGGGAAGCTGTATTTCTGATACTAATTTGGTGGCCATTTTAATGGAAAATGTGCTTTCTGTAAATGGTATTGCTAAGTACCTTAGCAGGCATGATGTAGTAATATATTTGGGGCACTCTGTTTCAAAATACAAGACTACACTCCTCCGCCGTTGGACTGCGGAACAGGAGCCTCATGTATTTGGTACTCTTGTTCTTTGTGCAACACTTGGGGTTTTCAGTCCCTGACTTCACTGACGTCACATTGATGGCAGCACTCCCACGCATATATTGGTTCCAGCGCTGCTGCCATAATCTCGCCTCTTTGCCCTCGCTTTCTGGCGTGCTTGCGTCCGCACTCCGTCACTCTCTCCAACTTACTCACCTTGCCTCTCCTCCGTACGCCCCTCTTCTTTCCGCCACTCTCTGTCCTCTTCTCTTCTTTTCGCCATCTGTAATATCCACTCTTTTTATCCGTAGTCTCTCGTCTTTTTACTTTTCATCTTCCTTCCATCTCTTCCACTCGTTTTTTCCCTTTTCTTACCTCCCTAATTCTAAATAATTATTAGCTCAGACAAAATTAGCTATCTTGTGTGAATTCGGCTAGTGGGTTCAGCCGGGTATGGTTGCCATCAGCATGAGCGTAAATAAGCAAGAAATGAAGGTCTGGGTTCATGCGAGTTGAGCTTTGAGTTCTGATGAGTCGGCTTATCGGTAGCGGGGACTGATCTGAGTGAGGAGGTAATGATAGGCTGCCCGCCGCCTGCCCAGCCAGGCCAGCACTGACGCACTGGCGCTTCCGCGGGCTGTGCCCCCAGCGCACTAACCTGGCCCCGCTTTCCCATCCGAAGGAAGGAGGCGGCCAGAATACGTGATCACCGCGCAGAGGGCGCGCGCCTGCCAGATGATGGGTATAATTAGGCAAAACAAGCGGCCTCCTGAGGCTAACCTCTTATCAGTTACTTGTGGAACAGGAGCGTTAATCTGTGCAGGGTGGCCCGTCTGTCCCCAGTCCAGACAGCGGCTTCCGTAGATAACATCCTGGAGAGGAGAGGGAAACCAAGCATGAAGGCAGCCAGCCTGAGAGAGAAAAGCCCAGTGACCTTCATATTGAAGATGAGGAAATGGCATGGCGGGCATTTTATGCCATGACGAAGCTGGCTGCATACCTGAAGTGTGTACTAATGAAGACCTCGAGACCCGTAAGCGTGTCTTCAAGATGCCCTCTATGCTTGCAGTCGGTACTGGCCTCTCCCAGGGCACAAGTTCTTAAAAAAGAAGTGGGGGGACTAATTTCGTTAGGTAGTTTGCAAGTGACATCACGGTGCATGACATCACGTGTGACATCAAGGTGTGTGACATCACAGCATGTGACATCACGCCGCATGACATCATGTCACATGAAATCAAACATGGCATCACAAGAATTGACATCACCGGAAGTGGCATCACAAGCCACGACTTTACAGGAAGTGGCATCACAAGAAGTGGCATCAGATCTTAAGCCCTCACATATATGTTTAGCAGGTCTATCATGTGTACGTTTGAGTGCATTGCGAGGATAATAGCACAGTAAGTTATGGAAGATATGTGACTTCTACACCTTGTAACAACTCAGTTTTATATAACACAGCCTGTACATTAATTTACAAACGTATATCATTTATTGTAGATGTATAATGCATGTCTGATGTAAAGCGCTCTGACATCCTGCATTGGGATGAGTAGGGCTACACAAGAAAAAATAGTGGTACTTAAATTATTTCAACGTCTCCTGAGGGGAAGAAAGCTTTCTATAAATGCAATTTGTTTTGTGTAAATACCGGGAAAGACCAACACAACTGACATTCTTACAGTGCATGCATATCTCCTGAACAGGGACTGAACAAAGTGAAAAGCTGCCTTTCTTAAGTATGTGTGAAGTAATAACCTGGTATGAGTCTGTGAGTCTTGGCAGGGTGGATGGGGTTCACCATGTACCCCCGACTTGTGCCCTGGCCTCTCCTCCCGTCCCCTCGGTCTATATTCTTACGTTTTGGTGTCTGCTCCGCACGGACTCAGACTCCTGGGTTCAGGCTTTCCTGTGTACAACAACGCCAGCGGTGCCTCAGCCAATCGCAGGGGGGCATGCAGCTTTAAAAGGGGGGCTGGAAAACAATTTGCAAATCTTGTTGGCGGCATCTGAGGAAGTTTAATTACGAAAAGCGTCATGCCGAATGCCGATGGTTTTAAATAAAGCACAACTTCCTGGAATCCCATATGTGCTCTACTTCCTTGTGAAGCCGAGGGAGTGTGTAGTGGATGTTTGAGGTGCGGCCACAAGCACCTATGCAGGGGTGGTCTTAGGCATGTGCAAGCTGTGCACCTGCACAGGGCCGCCAAACCCCAGGGGCCGCCACGAGGAATCGGATACAATACATATTCGTGGCGGCCCCTGGCAGGGATTTGGCGGCCTCCGGCTTCCACTAACTTTCGAGGACAGGCGGCAGAGAAGTAACAGGACTCTGACTTTTCCTTCTCGCCCAGAGAAGACAAAGACAGTGTCCACTTCTGCTCTGCCGCTTCAGCTGCCCCCCCACTCTTTCCTTCTTCCCTCTCTTTCTGTCTAGCAGTTCATCTTCTTCCTGAAAACCGAGATTTCAAGACGGGGTTCTCACTCTCTTTCCTCTCCTTTCTTTTATTTGCTCCCCTGTGAAATGGATCCAAAAAAGAAAAACAATTTTGCTGGAAATGTCGTATTTTAATTCCAAAGTGCAGCATCTGGAATAAAAGGTTAAAAATATGAAAAATAACTAAATAAAGTAAGACAGAGTGGTAGCAAACTGAGCAGATTGATTTTATTCACACCCAAACACATTACGCCACTTTTACAGAGTTTGCCAATGAAGCGCTATTTTTGTTTTCTTGTCTTTGTTTTCCCTGGGCTTGCAACTAGTGCACCAATCCTGGAGGGACTGCAAAGTGTGGATTGGAAAACAAAATGTGTACTGCGGCTCTGCGTCCAGGGATGTGGTCTTTTTACCATACTGCTCATGTTTTGTAAGGATATAAGCAATGGACATTGAAATGGGTCCATTCAGGGCCCTGTAGTCATGTTCTTAACTTTTCAGGCAAAAGCACTCACTGATTTCTGAATGTTGAGTGTAAAAGCGTTAAGGTAACCATGTTGTTCCTGCTTACATTTCACATGGTTTGCTAAATTTTGCATTCCCTATGAGGGTTTGCTTTTTCCAGGATGTTGTTACTTTTTTTTGTAGGCCGCATATTGCTCCTGTCTAGTGCATCATTTAAATCTAGCCGCATCCAGGTGTTTATAGTTGGCAGCAATTGGGTTGTAGTTGAAGGCAGTGTGAGTTTTTCTCATTGGGGCAGTATGGTGTTCACTGGGGGAGAGGATGTGGCACTATGACCAGAGCTGCTTAATTTAGAACTGGGGAACCAGGTTCAGCCTTAATGACCAGTCCACCTGACCACTCTCATGAGGGAGCACATTCCCATGCTAGGCCTTAGAAGGCTACGCAAGAGCTTAGAAGCGCTGGTGTCTTAGCACCAGCAGGTGGACCCTAGCAGTGGCAAGTGGTGTGGGTTAACCTTCAAGGTTTGTCCACCACAATCCATACTGAAGTTCACCTCAAGTCTTGCAGCACACCCTAGAGCAACAGTGACTCTGTCACTGAGGTCACAGGACACTTGAGAAGGGCCAGCTCTAGGGCAGTGCAACCGGTGTGACTGCACCGGGTGCTGACTTTGGGTGGAGGCATTATGTTTGCAAGTATATTAAGGTTTTAAAAGCGCTTGCTGCCTCCTTCCTGGCCTCCAGCAATTTTCGGCAACAATAAAAATGTCATGATGACTCTGGTGTTTAATGTTCTTCCTAGAGAGAGATCATTTTGTCTAGTGGAAGTTTTGATTCATGGAAAGGTAGCTCAGAGGGTTAATGTGCCCGCTGCAAAGAACATGTACCATGCAGATTATGAGAAGTTGGCCTGGTATATGCTGTCCACCAGTCCAAACAACCCTTATTGATGAATTGGTTAAAGACAACCTTTATTGAAAGCTATCCTAGTGGTAGCTATGGAGAGCAGCCTTCAGGCTTAGTCTTGAAGGAGTGTGAAGCAGCTTGGTTTACCAGATTATAACCTCTTGAATTACTAAATGAAAGGAGATCCACACAAGGTATATACAAAATATATGTATTTATTTCTAAACACTCACTACTAATCTCTTTATGAGATTAGAGTCCAAGATACACAATAATATAGTTCTGCATACACCACCTTACCCAGGCTGCAGTGACTCAGACGGAGATTTACACACCGAGCTGCGAATGTTCTCTTCCTTGGTGCCAAATAATGCAACAGCTTTGGAAACATTACAATTCATTTATGAAAACAAACTGAACACTGCAGTTCCAAATCTTGCAGTGGCTTAAGGCATTGCGTTGACAATCCCAGTTACAGTGGCTTCAGGGGAAAGAACTTTTTCAAAACTGAAATTGATGAAAAATTGTTTGAGGACATCAATGACTCAAGAGAGACTGAATCATTTGGCCCTGTTATCAATTGAACATGACATTGCTAGATCTCTGGATTACGGACAGTTTATCAGGGAATTTGCAGCACAGAAGGCTCGCAAAGTTGACTTCCTCTCATAAAGAAGTATGCAAGATGTTTTCCATGGTTTTAATCAGACTCGCTATGTTGCTACTCACTAAGTATGCAGAAATGAAAAAAACAGGTGGTAAGATAACGAAAGAAGGAAAATGGAATTGGAAAAGTGGAAACAATATAGAATAGATAGCAAACAGTAAAACACAAAAAGGTAAAAAAGTAAAAGAAAAAGTTAAAAAACATAACTGTTGGACCCGGCCCTTCTGGCAGGTTCACCCCGAAACTTTTTGCTTTTTATGGGTGACTTGGTGTAATGGATTTTGGGTTTCTGCGCACTTTACCGCTGTGTCTCAGGGTAAAGTGCGTGCGTGTTGTGAGGTTGGCCTGCCCTCCCATAGGAATGCATGGGAGAATGTATGTGTCCCGGTAGTTCCTGATGCGTGGGGTGTGCAGGCCCGTGTTTGGTATGTGCGGACTCGTGGGAGTGAATGCTGCGCGTTGATGTGTGCGGCGTGCATGTACCTGGTGTGGAAGTGCCACTTCTAGAAGTGGGCACTTCAGTGTGCAGTCTGAAATGTGTGGCTTGTCTGGCGATTGGCTGGTGAGGTCAGGTGACGGACTAGGGAATTCCCCAGAGTCAGGAGGAGTCACCCAGTGGTGAATGGGGAGTTAGCATGTTGATGGCTGGGGAGGAGTGTACCTGGGTCCTGAATAGGACAGGGCTTCCCCCACACAATGCTGGCGCCGGCCCATGTGGTGCGTCTAATGACCCTAGCCCTGCCAGTGAATAGGGAGAGGGGCTGAGCAAAACAAAGTGCTCAGGAACCTGTTGGAACTGGTTCGCCCCTTCCCTGCACCTTAGACAAAGCCTTGTACTGTATAAAAAGGGGCTGTGTCCCCTTACATGGTGTTCTCTTGCAGGATCATCTGAGGGGGGGGCCTGCTGCTGCTGGGCGCCAGGAGAGACCGCCACTGGGGACTGCCTCCCTGCTGGAGGGCCCTGTGTGCTGGCTCTGGGCCCAGCCTGTGCCCCCTGTTCTTTGAGGACTCTTTGCTGGACCTTTTTGGTGATCCATAGCGCCTGGGAGCGCTTCCTGGACTTGGTAGCGCTGTGCGCGCTGTTTTCCTGGACCTGCTGTTTCTCAGCGCCTGGGATGCTTTTATGATCTGTGTAGCGCTGCGAGCACTGGCTCCCTTTAGAGCGCTGTGTGCGCTGTGATTCAGCTTGCGGGTGCCCACCCCGCTTATTTGCTTATTGTAGCGGCGGGTGCCTACCCCGCCGAAGATCGCATTCACGGAGGGAGCCCACCCCTCTAATCACGTAAATCACCGCTGCAACCCGGGCCGGGACATCCCGGAAGTCAGGCGGGCCGGGGGCGGGCCGCCGGGACAACCAGGACAGGAAGTTGGAGGGCGGGAGCCTACCCCGCCTCCTTCCCGAGACTCGCGCTGGATCTGAAGCCCGGAGCAGGCAGGAGCCTACCCTGCGCCCCGGGGCCCCGAGAAGAGCAGCGCCGCAGTGGTCGAGGCAGCGAGGAGACGAGGTCTTCACACGTCCCGGTGAGTGGGGGCAGCAGTGTGGGTCTCAGAGCGCCGGACGCCCCCCTCCGAGGGCGGGCGCAGTGCTCCTCGAGCCGGTAAGGCTCCAACCTGGGAGACAGTATTTCACGAGCCTGTGAGACTCTCGAAGGCAGTCAGTGCGGTGTCTCCGAGCCCCGTGAGGCTCCCACGTGCCTGGCTTTGGCGCAAGCCTTAGCCAACCAGAAATCCCAGTTCTAACAATAACATAAAAAATAAACAAATAAAGAAAAGCTGGGTATTGCTGCTACCTCCACGTGGTGCCTGGTGGAAACAGCGAAAGCTGGCAAAACGCAGCGGCAAATTTTGGCAAAAGTTAAACGCTTGTGTCACGAGGCGGCTATGCAGTGTCTGCAACAGACATGGCCATGCGTAAGACACCATATTCGATATGGTATCGATATTACTGTTTCCGGGCAAGAGCCACAGATTCTTTCTCTGTGGGGGGGCTGTGGGTCCGAGGCCCCCCTGTCATGGCCCTGAAGCCGTCTGTGCCAGTCCCTCACGTCGTGTGTCACAATGCCCTCCTCCTCCTAAATGTTATCGTTCTGAGACGAATTCGGAAGGGTAGGAGCAGCCGCAGGTACTGGTCATCTGACGCCTTTTCTGGACGTTTTATTAAAACACCTTCCTGAGCTCCGCCCCGCCCGAACCCCCTCTTCCGGGGCCCCCTACCTACGCTCCCTGCACAGGGCCACCATGAGCCTAGAGCCGCCCCTGACCTATGGAGTGCCCACCCCCCAAGTGTCCGGCGGACTCTGTGGCAACTTTGGGGAAAACTAAAAACATTTTAGTAACGCCGGACCGCCGCATACCCGGATTGTGCCCAGCCATTGAACCAATGGATTGCGACTTCGTGGGAATGCATTGCTTACTTAAGCAGTGTTTTCGGGCCTGATTCGGGATTCCAGCGGTGGGGTGAGGGACCTGGGGAGCGGCCATTCGGCCCACAATAAGAAAATCAAGGCTAGCATGGGGAGAAGGGAGCAGACACCGCCCACTAGGGCCAGTACTTACGTTTTGGTGTCTGCTCCACACGGACTCAGACTCCTGGGTTCGGGCTTTCCTGTGTACAACAATGCCAGCGGTGCCTCAGCCAATCGCAGGGGGGCATGCAGCTTTAAAAGGGGGGCTGGAAAACAATTTGCAAATCTTGTTGGTGGCATCTGAGGAAGTTTAATTACGAAACGCGTCATGCCGAATGCCAATGCTTTTAAATAAAGCACAGCTTTCTGGAATCCCGTGTGTGCTCTACTTCCTTGTGAAGCAGAGGGAGTGTGGAGTGGAGATATATATATATATCTATACAAAGTCACAGGTTGCCCCAAATGAGAACGCCACACACAGAGAGAATGACGCACACCTCCTCGCAGGCGTCAACAGTGCAGCAGGTCGCTCGTGGTCCCAAACAGCCATACGCGTTTCGAGCAGGAAAACTGCATCGTAAGAACAAATGTTTTTATTGGATCAAAGGTCCCGCCCAACTGGGCGCATGGCATGCTGGTTAAGGTAGTCCATATACTGCCATCCAGGACCCCAATGTTCATTAACCCAGTGGTTGCAGCATGCCATGCGCCCAGTTGGGCGGGACCTTTGATCCAATAAAAACATTTGTTCTTACGATGCAGTTTTCCTGCTTTTGTGCCAGTGAAAAAGGGCTAAATCAGAGCTCGAAACGCGTATGGCTGTTTGGGACCACGAGCGACCTGCTGCACTGTTGACGCTTGCGAGGTGGTGTGCGTCATTCTCTCTGTGTGTGGCGTTCTCATTTGGGGCAACCTGTGACTTTGTGTATGAGCGGCTAGTCCGGCCGCGAGAATGCCCCGCTGCCTATAGGCGGACCCTGAGTGCCGGGATACAGTAGTGCTTGGTGGACAGAGGGAGCCTCACCCGCTTGGAGATTTGCAGCGGTGAGCAGGTCTGTGATCGCGCTCCCACCTTACTGAGGGATATTATTTAACAAAAGCGGGAACTGCAACCACTGGGTTAATGAACATTGGGGTCCTGGATGGCAGTATATGGACTACCTTAACCAGCATGCCATGCGCCCATTTGGGCGGGACCTTTGATCCAATAAAAACATTTGTTCTTACAATGCAGTTTTCCTGCTTTTGTGCCAGTGAACAAGGGCTAAATCAGAGCTCGAAACGCGTATGGCTGTTTGGGACCACGAGCGACCTGCTGCACTGTTGACGCTTGCGAGGTGGTGTGCGTCATTCTCTCTGTGTGTGGCGTTCTCATTTGGGGCAACCTGTGACTTTGTGTATGAGCGGCTAGTCCGGCCGCGAGAATGCCCCGCTGCCTATAGGCGGACCCTGAGTGCCGGGATACAGTAGTGCTTGGCGGACAGAGGGAGCCTCACCCGCTTGGAGATTTGCAGCAGTGAGCAGGTCTGTGATCGCGCTCCCACCTTACTGAGGGATATTATTTAACAAAAGCGGGAACTGCAACCACTGGGTTAAGGAACATTGGGGTCCTGGATGGCAGTATATGGACTACCTTAACCAGCATGCCATGCGCCCAGTTGGGCGGGACCTTTGATCCAATAAAAACATTTGTTCTTACGATGCAGTTTTCCTGCTTTTGTGCCAGTGAAAAAGGGCTAAATCAGAGCTCGAAACGCGTATGGCTGTTTGGGACCACGAGTGACCTGCTGCACTGTTGACGCTTGCGAGGTGGTGTGCGTCATTCTCTGTGTGTGTGGCGTTCTCATTTGGGGCAACCTGTGACTTTGTGTATGAGCGGCTAGTCCGGCCGCGAGAATGCCCCGCTGCCTATAGGCGGACCCTGAGTGCCGGGATACAGTAGTGCTTGGCGGACAGAGGGAGCCTCACCCGCTTGGAGATTTGCAGCGGTGAGCAGGTCTGTGATCGCGCTTCCACCTTACTGAGGGATATTATTTAACAAAAGCGGGAACTTCAACCACTGGGTTAATGAACATTGGGGTCCTGGATGGCAGTATATGGACTACCTTAACCAGCATGCCATGCGCCCAGTTGGGCGGGACCTTTGATCCAATAAAAACATTTGTTCTTACGATGCAGTTTTCCTGCTTTTGTGCCATTGAACAAGGGCTAAATCAGAGCTCGAAATGCTTATGGCTGTTTGGGACCACGAGCGACCTGCTGCACTGTTGACGCTTGCGAGGTGGTGTGCGTCATTCTCTCTGTGTGTGGTGTTCTCATTTGGGGCAACCTGTGACTTTGTATATATATATATATATATATATATATATATATATATATATGCCTGCACTAACTATAACGGGGGAATTTCATTGGTTTTTTACGAGGGAAATGCCCAGCTAACTATAACATGTGTGAAACCTATGGTTTTTTAAGTGAATTTGCAAGGTTTTTTAAATGCTAATTCCTAACTATAACGTGTGTGAAACCTATGGTTTTTTCAGTGAATATATATATATATATATCTATCTATATATATATATATATATATATATATATATTACCTACTGGCGGTCGCCAGTAGGTAGTTATAGTTAGGACCACGTTTCCATAGGAAATCCGCAACATTCTATTTTGAATAACTTTGGCGCCGGTCGACGAATCCTCGCGAATTTTTCAAAATAGGTGGGGCGCTACGCTCCGCTCCTACCCTGAAAGTCTCGGGGGGATTCGTCAAGCGGGGGCTGAGATAAAAGGGGGGTCCCAAAACGCGTTTTTCCCATGCATTTTTCCATAGGACCTTTAGACACAGCTACAGCCCGAACGACTGAACAGAATTACTTGAAATTTGGCAGAGAGGTAGCCATAAGGTCAAGGAAGTGCCTTTTGCAGGTCTGGTGTAAATCTGTTCAGTATTTCCGGAGAAAATAGCATTTAAAAGCATATATATATCTATATGCGCGCAGGGTGCGCGCACCGTGCGAGCACCGTGCGAGCACCCTAACGTGCGCGAGCGTAATTCTGATTGGTGGTTACATGTTAGTCAACGTTCGAATCGGTCGAAATCAGGAAGTGTCGGCCGCCATTTTGTTTGTTTTCAGTGCGAGAGTGAAAAAGGAAGGTGGCGAACGTGAAAAGGGGGCAGGGTAGAGAGTTCCTGACCCCCTAGCCTTTGTCAGGGGGTCCCTGAAGGACCCCGAAGGCAAAAAAAAAATTTTTTTTTTTAAAAATCGCGGGGGTGCGCGCACAGTGCGCGCACCCTGAAAAACAAAAAAAAAAAAAAATGTTTTACAAAAAAAAAAAATATTTCGCAGGGTGAAAACCAAAAAAAAAAAAAATTAATTTTTAATACATAGTTTATTGTAAAATAAATATATAAAAAAAATAATACATAAATAAATTAGCATTTAAAAAACCGTACAAATTCACTGAAAAAACCATAGGTTTCACACACGTTATAGTTAGGAATTAGCATTTAAAAAACCTTGCAAATTCACTTAAAAAACCATAGGTTTCACACATGTTATAGTTAGCTGGACATTTCACTCATAAAAAACCAATGAAATTCCCCCGTTATAGTTACTGCAGGCAACTATAACTCACGCGACCGCAATCCTCTGCTGATGACGTCAGATATTACATCACTGATGACATATGTGTCTTTCTGAAAAATAAATATTTGTAATATATGTATAGCTAAAGATTAATGGAAGAAGACATGGGTAAATAAGTGTCTAAATACAGTATTAGCATCAGCAGAGGATTACGGTCGCGTGAGTTATAGTTGCCTGCAGTAACTATAACGGGGGAATTTCATTGGTTTTTTATGAGTGAAATGTCCAGCTAACTATAACATGTGTGAAACCTATGGTTTTTTAAGTGAATATATATATATATATATATATATAATATATATATATATATATATATAGATAGATATAGATATATATATATATAGATATATATATATATATATATATTCACTGAAAAAACCATAGGTTTCACACACGTTATAGTTAGGAATTAGCATTTAAAAAACCTTGCAAATTCACTTAAAAAACCATAGGTTTCACACATGTTATAGTTAGCTGGGCATTTCCCTCGTAAAAAACCAATGAAATTCCCCCGTTATAGTTAGTGCAGGCAACTATAACTCACGCGACCGCAATCCGCTGCTGATGACGTCAGATATTACATCACTGTATTTAGACACTTATTTACCCATGTCTTCTTCCATTCATCTTTAGCTATACATATTACATTTTTTTTTTTTCAGAAAGACACATATGTCATCAGTGATGTAATATCTGACGTCATCAGCAGCGGATTGCGGTCGCGTGAGTTATAGTTGCCTGCACTAACTATAACGGGGGAATTTCATTGTTTTTTTACGAGGGCAATGCCCAGCTAACTATAACATGTGTGAAACCTATGGTTTTTTAAGTGAATTTGCAAGGTTTTTTAAATGCTAATTCCTAACTATAACGTGTGTGAAACCTATGGTTTTTTCAGTGAATTTGTACGTTTTTTTAAATGCTAAGTTATGTATTTATTAATATATTTTTTTAAACAAAACTTTTTTACGGCGGGCGCATGGTGCGCTTCGCGCACCGTGCGCGCGCGTTGGGCACCCGGTGCGCTTCGCGCTCCGCGCACCCACTGTACGCAGTTCGTGCCCTAAGCGCTCCTCGCGCACAGTTTACGCAGTTCGTGCCGCACGGTGGGCACGGAGCGCTTCGCCCCCAAGGGCCAAATACATTTTTTTTTTTCAAAAATCGCGGAGTGCGCGCACGCTGCGCGAACCACACAGAATTTTTACCGTTTGGGTGGTGCACGCAGGGTGCGCGCACTCGGCGATTTTTCAAAAAAAAAAATATTTTTTTTTGCCCTTGGGGGTCCTTCTGGGACCCCCTGACAACGGCTAGGGGGTCAGGAACTGTCCACCCTGCCCCCTTTTCACGTTCTCCACATTTGTTTTTCACCCCCTCAGAGTGCGAGAGACAAAATGGCGGCCGACACTTCCTGGTTTCGACCGATTCGAATGTTTACCAAGATCTAACAACCAATCAGAATTGCGCTCGCGCACAGCAAGGTGCGCGCACCCAGCGCGCACGCTGCACGCGTACAGATATATATATTGATTTAAATGCTATTTTCTCTGGAAATACTAAGCAGATTTACACCAAACCTGCAAAAGGCACTTCATGGACCTTATGGCTACCTCTCTGCCAAATTTCACGTAATTCTGTTCAGCCGTTCGGGCTGTAGCTGCGACTAAAGTCCCTATGGAAAAATCCATGGGGAAAACGCGTTTTGAGACCCCCCTTTTTCTCGACCCCCGCTTGACGAATCACCCCGAGACTTTCAGGGTAGGAGCGGAGCGGAGCGCCCCATTAGTTTTGAAAAGTTCGCGAGGATTCGTCAATCGGCGCCTAAGTTATTCAAAATAGAATTTTGAGATTTCCTATGGAAACTCGGTCCTAACTATAACTATCTACTGGCGACCGCCAGTAGATAATATATATATGTATATTACCTACTGGCGGTCGCCAGTAGGTAGTTATAGTTAGGACCTCGTTTCTATTCAAAAAGTGTTTTTTCTTTTGCCAATATCTTTGGCGCCGTTTAACGAATCTTCGTGAAATTTTCAAAACTAATGGCCCGCTCTGGTCAGCTCCTGTCTTGAATCTTTTGGGGCGATTCGTCTAGCGGGGGCGAGAAAAAAGGGAGGCTCCAAAAAGCGTTTTCCCTATGTTAATTTCCATAGGAATTTTGAAACAGGTTACAGCTCGAACTGCTGAATGGAATTACACCAAAATTGACAAAAGGTAGCCATTGGTTCAGAAAGGGACCTTTTTTTTTCAAAGGTGTAAATCCGTTCAGTAGTTCCTGAGAAATTAAAAAAAGACAAATATCGATATCTGTGCACCGAGGAGGGTTTGCGAACCCTCCCGGGCACGAGCTTCACTCTGATTGGCTTCCAACACTCTAATCCAGAATGTGTTGGCAGCCATCTTGTGACTCGGTAACTAAGTCACAAGAAAATAGTAAAAAAAGAAAGGTGAAACACAAGAAAAGGGGGCAGGGTAGAAACACCCTGGCCCCCTAGGCCTCCTCAGGGGGTCCCACAGGACCCAAAAAAACATTTAAAAAAATTTAATTGGCAGAATTCCCGTTGGGTACGTGAATCCTGTTGAAAATTTTAAAAAATGAAGCACGGGCTCCGGCCCTTCATTTTAATGAGGCACCCGGGTGGGCCAGGTCCCAGGGGCAATGTCAAAATTAAAAGCATTTCAGCCCCGGGGACAGCCACCCCCCCACCCCGGGGCTACTTTTAAAATGAATGCATGGGGAGTGTCCAAAACCCCCCATGCTGGCCTGGGGACTGCCACCTCCTCAGCGCTTTTTAGTTGGATGTAGGGGGGCACATGCCCACCCCGCAGGCTCGGGAACCGCCCCCTCCCCAGGGCATAGACTTATTTCAATGCAGGGGTACGTAGAGGACCCCTGGGCCCTGGGGACCACCACCTCCCCGGGGCTATGTAAATTAAGGGAGGGGGGCCGCATGGCCACCCTCTAGGAGCCCTTGATAGCCCTGGGGACTGCCACCCCCCAGGGCCAGCTCCTGCAATGTCCCGGCGTGCCCACCCCCAGGATATTGCCGTTTGCTATGACAGGGCGGGAGCACGGCTCCCACCCTGCCATAGCAAACTCTGCTTTGCTTCATTGAAGCGAGAGCAGGCAATCCAGCTCTCGCTTCAATGAAGCAAAGTAGGATTGCTTTTGCACAAGGGGAGCTGCATGTCAGCAGCTCCCCTTGTACAAAAGCAATGCCGGCTCCCGCAGGAGGGGGGGAGCTGGCGGGACCGTGGGGGCTCTGTGGCACTTACTGGAGGTACCTGGCAGGCAAGTTGGCCCCCAGGGACCCTCAGTATTCAAGGGTATTTAATCCACCAACTTAGAACGTGCCAGGGGGCGTGTTTGCAGAGTGGTGGAGAAAGGGGTTGTGGCCTATATCCACCTCTCTGCAATCGAGCTCTTGTGGCGCTTACTGGAGGTACCTGGCAGGCAAGTTGGCCCCCAGGGACCCTCAGTATTCAAGGGGATCTAACACCCAACTTAGAACACGCCAGGGGGTGCGTTTGCAGAGTGGTGGAGAAAGGGGGTGTGGCCTGTGTCCACCTCTCTGCAATCCAGCTCTGTGGCGTTTGCTGGAGGTACCTGGCGGGAAAGTTGGCCCCCAGGGACCGTCAGTATTTAAGGGGAATGAATTCCCCAACTTATAACCCACCAAGCGGAGCGTTTGCAGAGAGGTGGAGAAAGGGCGCGTCGCCTAGTATGTGAAGTTAGCAATTCTGCTGTGTGGGACTTACTAGAGGTAATAGGAGGGGTAGTTAGCCCCTAAGGTTGACGTTGGGGGCTAACTACCCCTCCAGTTACCTCAAGTAAATCTCACACAGTGTGATTGCTGAGAGGTGTTCGGACACCACACTCACCTTTCTCCACCACTCTGCAAACGTGAGTGCTACGTTATAGTTAGAAATTAGCATTTAAAAAACCTTTGAAATTCACTGAAAAAACCATAGGTTTCAGGGACGTAACAGTTAGGAAATAGCATTTAACAAACCTTTGAAATTCACTGAAAAAAAACATAGGTTTCACGGACGTTATAGTTAGAAATTAGCATTTAAAAAAACATTTGAAATTCATTTAAAAAAACATAGGTTTCAGGGATGTTATAGTTAGTTGGACATTTCACTCGTACAAAACCAGAGAAATTCGGCCGTTATAGTTAGTTGAGTTAACTATAACTCGTGCCCCCATAATGCACTGCTCATGATGTCACATATTACATCATTCATGACATGGTCAGTGACATCACTGGTAACATCACTCATGACATCTCAAATGACATCGCTGATGACATCACCTAGTGACTGTGTGTTTCTGTAAAGTTCAAATATGTTATATATATGTACATGCCAAGGTGTATTGAAGTATGAGTGGGTTTATGAGTGTCTGAATAGATGATTTAGTAGGTGCGTGACTGACTGTATAACTCTGCGATTAAAGGTGTCTTACTGAATGCATGGTTCAGTGCGTAAACTGTGTAAATGTCTGTATCAGTGTGTCAGTTGGTGTGTATGCGGCTGCATGGGTTAGTGAGTAGCTACATGAGTGTCTATATGGGTTATTGACTGGTTGTCTGAGTATCTGTATAGGTGCCTGAGTGTCTGTGTTGGCGGGTGGGGCGTGTGTGACTCTGTGCATAGATGTGTGAGTGGGTAATTCACTGGGTGTATGGGTTCAAGAGTGCATATGTGAAGGGTGGTATGGGTAGGTGAGTTTGTGTAGGGGTGTCTCAGTGGTACATGTGTGAGTAACTACATCTGTAAAATGCAGTATATGTGAATGTTGGAGTATATAAATCACGATATGTGAGAGTGAGTGATGGTGAGAGTGGCTGTATGGATGAGTGTGTGCTTGTATCAGTGATTGTATTAGTATCTGTATGAATAAGTGAGGTGGTGTGTGTAGAACTGTATAGGTGAGTAAATGGGAGTGTGAATGAATCTTTGCATGATTGACTAGGATGTGTGGCAATGTGTGAGTGTCTGTAGAGGTGTATGAGTGCAAATGATAGTGCTGTATGGATAAATGACTGCATGTATGAGTGACTGCATGGGTGAATGAGTGGACACGTGTGTAGACCTAGGAATCAGTGAGTGGGTATGTAGTAACTAGTATTGGTGTGTCTATGGTTTTGAAAATGGCAGTCTTTATTTTACAGTGGGTGTATCAAAGGTTATATTAGGGTATGAGGAGGTGCATCAGATTATCACGTGGATGATGTCATCAGTGATTTCATTTGAGATGTCATCAGTGATGTCACCAGTGATGTCACTGACCATGTCATGAATGATGAAATATGTGACATCATGAGCAGTGCATTATGGGGGCGCGAGTTATAGTTATCTCAACTAACTATAACGGCTGAATTTCTCTGGTTTTGTACACGTGAAATGTCCAACTGATTATAACATCCCTGAAACCTATGTTTTTTTCCGTGAATTTCAAAGGTTTTTTTAAATGCTAATTTCTAACTATAACGTCCCTGAAACCTATGGTTTCTTCAGTGAATATATATATGTTAGACTTGGCATCCGTTGGAGTGTTTCCCCTGACTCTTTGCTTTCTGGCCTCCCGGTTTTGACTGTTTTTGCTGGCTTAGTGTCTCTGCGCACTTTCTCAATGCTGATCAGTGTTAAAGTGAAAGTGCTCCTGTTGTAAATTGTGTTATGGAATGGTGTTTCCATGATTGGCATATTTGATTTACTTGTCAGTCCCTAGTAAAGTGCACTGAGTGTGCCAGGGCCTGTAAATGCTGTTAGTGGGCTGCAGCACTGGATTGTGCCACCCTCACAAGCAGCCTGTAAAGGTAACTCTAGCCTGCCATTGCAGAGCCTGTGTGAGGTCTGGGACTGCCATGTCGACTTGGCAAATGTACCCACTTGCCAGGCGCTAACCTTCCCTTTTCTTACATATCAGTCACCCCTAAGGTAGGCTCAAGGTACCCCTTTGGGCAGGTTGCAGTGTGTGTGAAAGGTAGGACATGCCCTGGTGTGTGTGGCATGTCCTGATAGTGAATTACTGTCAATTTCATTTTCACTAATGCAAGGCTACCTGTTCTCAAAGGACAGAATGGGGAGTTTGTTTATAACATCTTATAAACCTTACTACCCCTGGGAACAAGGTAGAAAAATAAATATTAGTAGGCCTGAACTCAGAGTCCAAAGATGCATCTTTTAGTGAAGGTGATTTTTACATTCTGTGTTTGAAAATACCACTTTTAGAAAGTAGATATTTTCTTGTACAGCCATCCAGTAGGCCTCTGCAGAGTTTGTGGATTGACTGTCTGGGTTTTGGCTGACAGGGCCCGGAGAGGAGCAGTGGCTCCAGAGAGTCTAGCTGAGTCAGGGAAGGTCAAAATAGACCTGGGCTGCATTTAGAGCAGGGGAAGGAGATTTCCTTTCACCTGAATGAGCCTGGTCTGCCCCTGGTAATGCTGTCTCCACCTCCTGCCAGGAAGCTGCACCAGAGAGGACAGAACTGGTTCTGGTATGGGCCAGACACTGTCTGCCTGAGGACAAAGGATTTTGGGCTATAAAAAGTGGGGCTCAAACCCCTAAACTTTAGAACTCGCTGGAATCAAGGAATCTGGCAAGAAGAAGAGCTGGAAGAGCTGCCAGGAGGAGTACTGCCCCTTTGCTGTGTTGTTGCTTTGTTGGGTTGGCCTGCAGTTTCTGCTTCTGCCTTGGGCAGTGAAAGGACTGGACTGAATTTTCTTTACTTGTGCTGAGTCTCTACAAGGGCCTGAAATCAAGCTGGCCTCCTGTTCTGAAGTCTCAAGGACTGCAAAGACTTCATCAACCTCTGGGTACCGCTTCTGGAACCGCTGTTGCCACTTAGAAGGGAAAAATCAACCGACTCTGTCACCGACTCCGTTGCTGCCTCTGTGTCCTGACGGCACAGCAGACCGCACTGACCGCATCTAGCACCGCAACCCTGGTCTCACCGACGACAATGACTCACGCCGCTGCCCTCGAGCCGCTGCTTGCACCGTGACCTGTGGGCACCGCAGTTCGCACCACCTCACTTCACTTCGCCATCCTGGTCTCACCGATGCTGTCACTGCTGCTGACTCGACACCCGTGACCACATTGTGGTTGGGGACACCACTTGTAAAGTTTCACGACGTACTGCCTCCTGCCACACAGCCGTTTGGGCCGGCTGACGCCAGCTCCTGCCAACTGGCTCTGTCGCCTGCGCCGCAACCTGCCAGCACCGCATCAAGTACAGTCTCGTCCTGCACCATAAGCCTTGGTCTCACCTATGCCATCTGGACGATCATCACCAAGCCGCTTCTTGCACCACATCGAGAGAACACCGCGCCCTGCACTGTTTCCATTTTGCAACGCAACTGCGACAGTTGCCATGACTGGCTCGCACCCCGTGTAAGCCGCAACGAGAAAGGTACTGTTACCGATTCTGTTCACACTTTTGCTGGCCTGTATCGACACGGTCGGCTGGAACTGTTAGACAAACTATGTTTTTGAGGTATTTCTGCAGTTGAGAAAAATCTTGCAAAGTATCTATTTTTCAAGTACTGTATTGTGGATTCTTTATCGTTTTTGGTCTTGTCTTAAGTAAATAAAAATATTGGATATTTTTCTAAACTGGCGTGGTGTCCTTTTGTAGTGCTTACACTGTATTACCGTTGGTTATGTGCAAATGCTTTAGACACTGCCTCTAAGATAAGCCTGACTGCTCATGCCAAGCTACCAGGGGGGTGAGCAGGGGTTATTTTAGGAGTGTAACTCCGATATTCTGACTAGAAGGAAGGGTCCCTACTTGGGCAAAGGTAAAAACCCTTGCCAACTAGAGAACCCCATTTCTAACATTGGTTGTCAGCGGTGAGGATAGGACTTGTGTTTGCACTTGACTTGCAGTGATGGGTGTGCACTACTACCATATTGCAGACCATAACGTGCCACATATGTTTTTTGGTCTATTTTTGTGACCGTATCACTTTGGAACTTTAACTTCCTGCTGCATCATGCCTGACACAGCAGCATTATCACTTGTATCCATGGAGGTGGCCTTTACGGAGGACAGGTTGGAAGCCTACAATGTCAAGAAGTTGAAAGCTATTTTAAAAACCTAAAGGTCGAAGTCAGAGGCCTCACTAGGAAGGAGGAGCTACAAAAGGTGCCAAGGGCCTGGGTCGCAGCCAGACATGCCAGCGAGCAGTCTGGAGATCTTAGTGGGGGGGGGGGGGGGGGTTGGAGGAGCCCACTCCTAGGGAAGATGTGCTGTTGGGAGAGTGGGTCCCTCCAGGCCAGGTAGCGGTGGTTTATCCCCAGAGGAGCTGGAGGACAGAAGGGAAGTTAGGAGACATGAGATAGAGCTTGAGAGGCTCAAGATGGAGTGACCATGAGCGTGGGTTCAAGGAGATGGAATTTGAGGAGCAAATCCAGCATGGATGGTGGTAGCAACTCTTCAGTGCAGACAGATAGGATTGTGCACAGCCCCAATAATGTAGGTAAAGAGTACAAAAATGGGGATGACATACAGAGGTGGATTCAAGGGTAGGAGTCGTCCATTCACATGAAAGGACCTGGGGGGCAGGGTAGTTCCCTCTCTTTCCTGAAGAAGCTATGGATACCCTGATAGCTTTGGGTAAGGGGTAGCACCTCACCTATGCTGATATGAAGGACGCTCTCCTCACTAGGTATGGACTCACTAGTGAAAAGTACAGGGATCAGTTTAGGTCCAGTAAGAAGTCTGATGCCAACACTTGGTTAGAATGTGTAGATTTATTCTGCAGGTCACTGGATGGCTTGGTGAAAGGCAGTAATGTAACACATTTTCAGGGTCTCTACAATGTGATTGCATGGGAGCACTTGTCTAGTCAATGTTTTGCAGACCTGCGCCAGCACTTGGTTGAATGTAAGCTGACTGACCCCAGGAAGCTTGCTATGGAGGCGGACCACTGGATGTGTACTAGGATCCACAAGAAAGCGTTTGGGGAGACTCAGCCAAAGGTGGGCAAGGCCGCCAGAAGAAAGGTGGGTGGGGACAAGGGTAAAGCAGAGGAGTTCTCTAAAGGGCCCCAAACTAACACCCAGGGTAAAGGTCACCATGCCTCAGGAGATAAGAAACAAGGGGTCACTGCAGGAAAGCCTTCTGAGCCGGCCCACAAGAGTTGTGCATGTGACCAGGTGGGTCACTTGAAAGGGTACAGCCACCTACTGGTGGGCAGGCCAAGGTGTTGGCGAGTGTAGTGCTTCGGGAGGAGGGGTACCCACAGGAGGGTGGGGATCCCGCAGAAAGTCTCACTAGGGGACAGTGAGATGGTCCCAGCAAACCAGGTGCCCCCTAACACAAAGAAATATAGCACCTGGGTGACCATCAATGGGAAAAGGGTAGAAGCGCTCAGAGATACTGGAGCCAGTGTGACCTCAATCTGGTGTCACCTGGTCTCTGAAGAGAAGGTAGTCCCAGGGGCACTCCACCAAGTAGTTGCTGTGGACAACTCAGAGCGCAAGTGTATGGTGGCGCAGGTTCCTGGAGTAGTCCTTGTGGAAGGATGTTGAGATCAGGTCTCACTTGGAGATGCTTGGGTTGCCAGAGTGGGCATGCATGTCCACTCAGTCAATGGCAGACAGAAAGGGTGATCAGAAGGACCTGGAGCCTGAAACAGTGGCCCAGGTCCCTGCCAAGAGAAAAGGGCAGGGGGTACGGGAAACTGGCCCCTGAGGTTCTCATGGACTGGGAGGAGGCTGACCTTGAGGGGGACGCCCTGGTACCTACATTGGAGCAAGTAGCTGAACTGGGGGACATCTCCGAACTGACCCATTGGCAGCAAGAAGGTGGTCCCACCAGGGAAGATTTCTGCAGGGAGCAGAAAGAGTGCCCTTCTCTGGAGGGTCTGCGGCGGCAGGCTGCAGACCAGGCAGTTGGTGATCAGTCTGGATCACATTGAATCTACTGGGAGAATAGTCTTCTGTATAGTGAGCCTAAGGTCGCTGAGCCTGAGTGAGCCCATGTGCTGGTGGTACCCCAGCGCTTCAGGACCTTCCTAATGGGTCTAGCTCACGACGTGCCTTTGGCAGAACATTTGGGGTGGGACAAGACCTGTGACAGGCTTGTCACTCACTTCTTCTGGCCCCAAATGCGAAGGCAGTGAGATGGACATTGCAGGTCTTGCCAAACCTTTTTTTATTTTTATATTTGTATGTTGTACTTTTCCAAAATAGCGATACAGAAAAAAGAAAGAATAAATTAGTCACAGTATTGTGATTACATTGCCATCGGTGCATATATACATCGTGGTATTACTTCACGCATTATTAATGGGCATCACAAACAGTTCATGTCCTGGTACACTGTACATTGGTTAATACATGTATTGCAAATATGTTAAACATTTATGTTATGACAGTTATATATGAAATGCTTGCAGGTTTCAGTTTCCTGCTTCCCTCTAGTTACCTTATGGTCCGGTGTGGGGCATGTCTAGCACTAGTAACTTAACTGTACATCAGTATAACTATCTCTACTATTGCATTTTCCTCCTTATTCCACAGTGCCTCGTTCCTCTGGGGTGGCCGGTTTTGTGTCTGGGATGAACAGGAGATAAGCTTTCAGGGTGTCCCATATATCTATAGGTCTTGACGCGGGTGGGAGTAGTTCTGCATAGATTAGTGCTTGGTCTTGCCACGTTACCATGTCTTGTAGCCAGTCCTTGAATTTTGGGGCTCTGCCTCTCCCCCACCTACAGGCCACCCTGCGCTTTGCTAACAGGAACCCTAGTGCTGTGAACTTACTGAAAGCAGTATCAAGTTCCGCAGTGTAACCCAATAGAGTCATAATAGGGGTGATCTGGAGTGGGGAGCCCACCATTTGTATCATTGCTGCAGACACTTGCCGTCAATAGTCAGTAACTACAGGACACTTCCACGAAGGGGTAGGAAACCTGCCCCTTCCTGTCTGCACTAAACACATCTGTCATTATCGCTTAATTGTAACCTGTACAACTTGGACAGCATATAATACATACAGTGTAAAGATTTATAGTGTATCAATCTCAGCCTACTATTGGCTGAGATATACCCAATCTGTTTGCAGCAATATTCCCGTTGTGTGTTCAACTCCCTCACCCATACAAGTAGCGCCGGTAATTTGGGTTGCATGGTTGCTGCTTGCGTACTGTGGTATATCTGCGAGGTCACATGTTGGGGTGGATCAGATTGTAATATGTCATGTAATGGAGGGAGGGTTTGTGGTTCTTGGGGGAACTCTGGGATGCTGGCCGAATGCTTTGCCTTAGTCTGATGAACATGAAGAGCTCCATCGTGGTGGGGGTTCTCCCCTAAAAGAACGGCTATTTCGTTAGGAAAATTTCATCTGTATAGAGAGCCCCCCCCCCCAAGTCTTAATTAGGACTTTGTTCAGGACTTGTCTGTATATGCCTTCATGTGTTACATGTAGTTCTGGGTGATATTCGATAGGTAAGCGGGGAGAGTAAAGAATCTGTATATCTAGCCTGGCAGCTATTTTCCTCCAAGCATTGTTAGTGCATGATACAGTGGAGGGGTCTGTTTCTCACTTTTTTCTTGTGTGGAGAAGAATCCTGATGGAAGAGTAGGTTCCAAATGTGGCATGAAGGGGGGTGGGTGGAATTAATATGTTGCATAGTGTGCTTGTGTGCAGTAATAGTATAGTTCCAGGTCGGGCACTTCAAATCCCCCTTATGAAAAGGGAAGGGTCAGTGTCTCCCACATGAGTCTAGGTTGTTTGCCCCCCTCCAATGTTAGGCGGATCATTTGTGTCTGCAGGCCTTTAAACTATGCTTTCCCCAGGTTTTAGGGGATGTTCATGAATAGATAAAGCATTTTGGGCAACACAACCATTTTTATTAACGATATCCTCCCTGCCACGGATAGTGGCATAGCTATCCAACGAGTTATGGTGTCCGTGAGAGCGTCTAGGGTCTTGCCATAGTTTGCTCGTATCAGTTCGCTCCTATCTCTTGTAACCATGATCCCTAGGTATTTACCTTCTGTTTTGCTCCACTTCAGGGGATAATCAAGAACGTAGAGTGTCAGTGAGGGTAATATACACGACTTGCTCCAGTTAATGTTTATACCTGAGTAGGTCCCACATTTAGCTATTTCTCTTAATAATGAATTCAGGTTGTTCTGTGGGTCTTTGACATATAAAGTTATGTCGTCTACATATAAGAGTATTAGGATGTGCCTGGAGGGGTACGCTAGTGCACGCTCTTTGTGATGCTGTCTAAGTTTTACCGCCAGCGGCTCTATTGCCACGGCAAATAATATTGGGGATAATAGGCACCCCTGTCTGGTTCCTCTTGTGATTGCAAACCGGGATAGCGGGACCCATTAAAGAGAACTGTTGCCAGAGGTTTGTGGTATAGAAGTTCTACCCAATTGAAGAAACTAGGAGGCATACCCATATTCCAAAAAAGTAATCCCATTCCACAGAATCAAATGCTTTGTGGCATCAAGAAACACGGCCAAAGCACATGCTTCTGGGTCTATATCTGGAGGACTGAAAAGAGAGTGCGGAGGTTGTGTGAGGTCGCCCGCCCTTGGATGAACCCAGCCTTGTCGGCAATACTAACCTATCCATTAGTAGATTCAATCTATTTGAGAGGACCTTAGCGAGTATTTTGGTGTCATATTGATCAGTGAGAGCGGTCTGTAAGACTTGCAGTATTCCACCGATTTGCCTGGTTTGAGCAACAAGTGATCATGGCCCCTCTCATTGTTGGTATAAGTATTCCCTCTTCACATGCCTCATCAAACACTTTTTTTAAAATGGGGACTAGCTATGTGATGTATGTTTTATAGAACTCTACAGGTATCCCATCAGACCCTGGGACTCGTCCCAATTTCATTTGCATGATGGCTGCCGTGATTTCATCTGCTTCGAGGGCTGCTGCTAAGAACTCTCTTTGGGAATCTTCGAGCCAAGCTAGCGCTGTGTCCTCCAGGTATTGTGGGAGATTGGGTGATTTTGTCCTTTGTGAAGTGTACAGAGAAGAAGAATATGCCATAAATATCTGCATTATTTCTGTGGCATTCCTATGAGTATTTCCCTCGGGATCTTGTTAGTCTGTTACATAGTTGGAGAACCTGGGCTGTCATATGTACTCTGCAACGGCCTTCCCCGGGCGATCTCCTTCTCCATAGATTCTTGCTCTGTGAAATTTGCAACTACATTTGCATTCCTTTCAGCTGTATCTGTATAGTCTGTTATTTTTTCCCATAATGTAGCTTGTGTACTGCCTCCCCCAGCTAATGTGTTAATTTCCTGTTCTAGCTCTTTTATCTCCTTATCTAATGTGTTTAGTCGAGTTCCGATGTCCTTCAATAGGCCCCCGCTTTTCACGATACAGAGTCCCCTCATAGTGGCTTTAAATGCCTCTCACACAGTGGTAATTTTCCGGACCGTGTTAATATCGTGCTCGAAGAACTGATGTATTTCTTGACCCACCTCATCTTTGAAAAACGGATCTAGCAGAACTGTTGAGTTAAGGCACCACTTATTGCATGGTGGCTCACATCCCGGTATGAAGAGTACCATTTTTACAGGGGATTCATCGGAGTAGGTCTTTGCCAGATGTTCGACATGGTCCACCCAGTGTCCCATACCCTTAGAGATTTTCCAATAGTCAAGGCGGTACCAAGTGGAGTGGACTGTGGAGTGGTGCGTACCCTCTCTGATTGTGGGATGTATTTGTCTCCATGCATCTAGGAGATGTTCTCAGCCATGATGCTTGCTAGCTGTCCCTGCGCTGCCGCGAAGTGTTGTGCTGTCGGGTGCAACTTATCAAGTGAGGGTGAAACCACTGTGTTAAAGACCCCTCCACCCACAGGATATATGTCGTTCCTATGTTGATTATTTGGCCCCGTAGAATAGTGAAGAAGTTGAGATCGTCCGTGTTTGGGCCGTAACAGTTTACGATTGTTATCACATGTGCCCACAGCCTACCCCACACCATGCAATAACGCCCATGTGTGTCCAAAAAGGTTGCCTCCTGGTACAAATGGCGTATTTTCCTTTATGTGGGGCACCACCACTCTTGAATATGTGGAATAAGATGCGAAACAACGGTGTGATGCCCAACGGGCAGCAAAATTAGGTGCTGTGGTGGGATCTAGGTACGTATCTTGCAGTAGAGCGATGTGAGTTTGATGTCTATCTAGGTATCCTAGAATGTGCTGTCTTTTCTGGGGGTCATTTAACCCTCGGACATTACAGCACATGCAGTGCAGTTTAACTAGCGGTGTCGGTGTTGCCATTGTCTCTTAATTACATAGAGAGTGGATCTCTCCATGTTGTTATGCAGTTCGATGTTTCTGACTGGCAATTGTCTAGCAGGTTGTCAGTATTTACCCCGGTACTGTGACTGGTAACCCACGCCCTCCTCCTCCCACATCGACTTCCCCAACTTGTTGGGAATGCATTCCCTCCTCGCCTCAAATTTAAGGTAAAAACTCAACAATAACAAATGAAATGCCTTATTTGCAGACATCCTAATTATCCTTCTACTTGGAGAAAAATGGAGGGTAAGTAGGGGGTTCTCTCTCAGAGGCATTTCTAAGGAGGTTGGGGCAACCCTCCTCCCCATCACGTCCCGGCGACCGGGGTTGCACCCGACAGGTGGGAGGAGGCGGGGGAGGGGGTTCCCGGACCTGAGGATATCTCTCACTATCCCACATGGGGAGACACATCACAATAACATAGAGAAAAAAGGGCTCCTCGGAATTCATAGTCCAGTGATATCTTCTGAGTCTCATCAGGGAATTCATCCCACAGCGGTATGGTCCCCCTTGTGTTGCGGTGCTCACATCAGCTTAGGGAGGGGGGACTTTATTGGGACTTCTCAGCATGTGATGTTTGTATTTTCTTAGATTCGTTGGTGTGATCTCATCAGTCTATTATTTACAACGGTGATGGAGAACGGGACCTGGATCTGCTGGAGTTGCCGTTGGACGTTGTACATTGATTTCTTTTCTGGTAGTCTTCTGCTTGCAGAGGGTTCTAGAAAATGTGCTGTTTCCCCCCGTGGGGGACACAGAATTGTGCAGGGTACAACATGACAGTCTCGATTTGGGCTTGTTGTAGTTTCCTCTATACCACAATGAACTTCCTCCTTGCTTCTTGTACTGCCAGCGTGAAATCTGGATAAAACATGAGGACTGTATTTTCGTACTCCACTTTCTGTTTCTCCCGTGCTAGGGGCGGTACATCATCTCTGTCGTAGTAATTAAGGAATCTCATTATGATGGTTCTCGGTGCCACTCGGGGGGGACGTGCTCCCAGTGAGCTATGCGCTCTTTTGATCACCAAGTGTTTTGAGAAAGCTTCTGCTCCGAACACTTCGCAGAGTAGCCGTTCTATGAAGTCCTCCATTCGGTCGGTATTTGTGGTTTTGGATAATCCGAGTAAGCCTAGATTATTCTGGCATGACTGCGCCTTGCGATCTTCATTTTTGGCTGCGATAACCTTTAACAGTCAGTCCATTTGTGAGAGCTGCTCTTTGTTACTTATGGCGTTATCCTCCAGATCTGAGATTCTGGTTTTGGCGAGTCTATGATCGTGCATTTCGAGTTTGTGGACAATTGTGTCAATGCATGCGGAGATGGTATCCATCTTGGACTTAATAGATGTTAGGCTGCTTTTCATAGCAAGGAGCAAGGATTTCCAGTCATCGTCCTGATCTACCAGTGGTGCTTCGGCGTCAGTATGCTCTTCTTGCTGTATGCAAGTTGTTTTTCGCGCCTCAAATGGCAATTTTGACTGTTTGTCATCTGACCGGCCCATCTTGACCACCCTAACCGCCTCTGCAGACTGCAACGCAGCTCAACCACAATTTACTCACTGTGTTTGAGGGGAGCTGACTTCCGGTTCAGGTGTAAATGGCCAGTGATCACGTAGCGTCTATCTTTGAGACTTGCTCAGGTTTGTTAGCTTTGATGGTACTCTCACAATGATCTGCAGGGTATTAAAATTGTGAAGATTTCAAGGGGATACTGTGCCAACTGTATCTGCTGACCCAGTTGGTGTGCACGTCCGTGGTGGTGTGGGGGGGTCGGCAGTGCACGTTCTTGTGATTAGTGACTAGGGGACCAGTGAGGCAGGGTGCTTCCTTCCAAAGGCTCCCGTCATGGTGACTGTTTTTTGTGTCGCTTGCTAATGTCCCTATATACTGCTCAAAGTGTTAGCTTTCCTGCTGCTTATTCTTATTTTTACATGGAGGGAAGAAGATTATCCTCTATTTGTGTCTTTTACCCCCTCGCTGCCGCAACTGCTCCACTCAGGCAGCATCAGATTGTGTGCTTGGGTTACTGCTGGAAGGGTTGGGATGCCTGCGTCATGGTGCAAGTGAAATTTGGAACAGCTTGATGTTATCTTGGTGCCTCATTTATCGGGGGGTAACGTTCTGTGTCTTTTGTGTTTGGGGTTTGTTTTAACCCACACATCAGCTATTATGCCCCCTCACCTTCTTCTTGTGCACGCCACCGGTCTCCCGATGTGTGAATCCAGGCAAAATCAGCACAAAGACATGCCCACTAGTCCGAGGCCTCAGATGCCCCACAGCGGCAGCCTTGCATCCCGTGTGCAGCACTGCCTCAGTTAGGGACCTTGCCCGAGTCATCAGCTCACTCTCCTCCGCACCGTGACCACGGCGATCAGGATCAGGCCGCCGCGCCCCCTCCGACACCCTTTGGTCTCAGGTCAGCCACCGTTAAGTGCACGAGGTCACCCGCTGCCAATTCCTCCTGAATTATTCCCCCCCCGGGGTAGGGAGAAGTCCTGATAGATGAAGGATTTAGCATCCGGGCTTCCAGAGCCTCACCTTAGTGCGGCCACCTTGGTCGTGCGCCCCTTAGCGACCCCCCAGGTTTTGCCAAACTTGCCAGGCAAGTGGTAAGAGTGGGATGAAGGTCAAAGCTCCTCTCTAACCTTTCCCAGTTGTTGCAACCCCCTTTGAAAGGGTAGGAATGGACATTGTGGGGCCACTGGATCCCAAGACAGCCATGGGCAACAGGTACATCCTGGTCTTGGAGGACCATGCCACCTGGTACCCGGAGGCAATCCCTCTCAGGACAATGCCGAAGCCAGTGGTGGGCCAGGCGCTAATGAGGATCTTTTCCCGCATGGGTTTCCCCGGAGAGGTGGTTTCTGACCATGGGACCAATTTCATATCCAAGTATATGACATCCCTGTGGAAGGAGTGTGGTCTAACCTACAAGTTCACCACTCCTTACCACCCACAAGGTAATGGTCTGGTGGAGAGATTCAACCAGACCTTGAAGGCCATTATTAAGGATCTAACAAAACCCATGAGGCGTAAGCAGGACATCCTCTTGCCATGCCTTTTCTTTGTGTACAGGGAGGTACCTCAGAAGTCTCTTGGGTTTAGTCCCTTTGAGCTTCTGTATGGCAACCCTGTGAGAGGACCTCAGAGCTTGGTAAAGGAAGGCTGGGAGGCAGCTCCCAGGAAAACTCCCCAGGATGTGTTTAGTTACATGCTGGCCTTCAAAAACCAAACTGCCCACTTCAGGAAACTCGCTCAAGCGAACCTGGAAGCAAGCCAGAAAGAAATGAAGAAGTGGTATGACAAGAATGCCACTCTGGTCGAATTTCAACCTGGGCAAAAAGTGTGGGTCATGGCCCCAGTGGAACCTTGTGGCTTGCAGGACAAGTGGACTGGGCCATTTGAGGTGGTGGAGAGCAAAAGTAATGTCACCTACCTGGTGAATTTGCAGACTCCAAGGAACCCTTTGAGGGTCCTCCACGTGAAATGCCCTTAAGCCCCACTTTGAGAGGTCCGAAGTGAGCATGCTCTTGGCGACAGATGATGGGGTGGAAGAGGAGAGTGAGCCTCTCCCTGACCTCCTGTCCATCAAGGAGCATGATGGGTCAGTGGAAGGTGGGATCCTCTCCCTTACACTGACCCCAGAGCAGCAGAGCGACTGTCACCAGTTGTTGGGATAGTTTGCCCCACTGTTTTCTCTGACCCCAGGTGTTACTCACTGGTGTACCCATGACGTGGACACTGGTAACAGCCCTCCAGTAAAACACAAGATTTACAGGTTGACTGACCGGGTCAGGGCCAGCATCAAAGAGGAGGTCTCTAAGATGTTGGCGCTAGGGGTGATCGAGCCCTCCAACAGTCCTTGGGCCAGCCCAGTGGTCTTGGTCCCAAAGGCTGCTGCACACGATGCCACTCCAGAACTGCGGTTTTGTGTGGACTACCGCGGGTTCAATTCCATCACCAGGACTGACGCGCACTCCATCCCCAGAGCTGATGAGCTCATTGATCGGTTGGGAGCTGCCAAGTTCCTCAGCACGTTTGATTGAATGTCTGGGTACTGGCAGATTGCCTTAACCGATGGAGTCAAGGAGAGGTCAGCATTTTCAACCCCAGAAGGACATTACCAGTTCCGGGTGATGCCCTTTGGGTTGAAGTATGCCCCTGCCACCTTTCAGAGGTTGGTCAACCAGGTGTTGGCTGGACTGGAGGATTTCAGTACCGCTTACCTGGATGACATTGCAGTGTTGAGTTCTAGCTGGGAAGAGCACTTGCAGCACCTCGGGGAAGTGTTGAGGGCTCTGCAGAGGGCAGGCCTTAAGATCAAGGCCAGTAAGTGCCAGATCGGGCAGGGTTCTGTGGTGTACTTGGGACACCAGGGAGGAAGAGCCCCCCAAGACCCAGACAAAGGTGAGAGCCTTTTTAGGTCTCATCGGTTACTACAGGAGGTTTGTAAAGGGCTATGGCACCATTGTTGCCCCCTTAACAGCGCTGACTTCCAGGAAGCAGCCCAAGAAGGTGATCTGGACTGAATCCTGCCAGAAAGCTTTTGATGCCCAGAAGGCCGCCCATGCTCAAAGCACCCAACTTCTCCAAGGAATTCGTCGTGCAGACTGACGCTTCAGAGCATGGTGTGGGAGCAGTGCTCTCACAACTAAACGAAGAGAGTCTAGACCAGCCTGTCGTCTTCCTTAGCAGGAGACTACTATCCAGGGAACAGAGGTGGAGTGCCATAGAAAGGGAAGCTTTTGCTGTTGACTGGGCACTGAAGAGGACCCTACCTGTTTGGGACTCACTTCCGGGTTCAGACAGACCACAGGCCCCTCAGATGGTTGATGCAAATGAGGGATGAGAATCCAAAACGGGTGAGGTGGTCCATCTCCCTACAGGGAATTGGCTTTACAGTGGAACACCACCCTGGCACAGAACACGACAACGCAGATGGTCTGTCCAGGTTCTTTCACCTTAGTGAAGAGAACTCCCAGGAGGTTGGGTAGTTCTCTCAACTTTCAGCTGTAGGAGACATGTGTTAGATTTAGCAACTATTGGCATGTTCCCCATGACTTTTTGCTTTCAGACCTCCCGGTTTTGACTCCGTTTTTGCTGGCTTAGTGTCTCTGCGCAGTTTCTCACTGCTGATCAGTGTTAAAGTGCAAGTGCTCCTGTCGTAAATTGTGTTATGGATTGGTGTCTCCATGATTGGCATATAGTAAAGTTCACTGAGTGTACCAGGGCCACTAAATTAAATGCTGTTAGTGGGCTGCAGCACTGGATTGTGCCACCCACACAAGCAGCCTGTAAAGGTAACTCTGGCCTGTCATTGCAGAGCCTGTCTGCAGTCTGGGACTGCCATGTCGACTTGACAAGTGTACCCACCAGGCTTTAAACTTCGCTTTTCTTATATGTCAGTCACCCCTAAGGTAGGCCCAAGGTACCCCTGTGGGCAGGGTGCAGTGTGTGTGAAAGATAGGACTTGCCCTGGTGTGTGTGGCATGTCCTGATAGTGAATTACTGCCAATTTCATTTTTCACTATTACAAGGCTACCTGTTCCCATAGGACAGAATGGTGAGTTTGTTTATAACATCTTATAAACCTAACTACCCCTGGGAACAAGGTAGAAAAATAAAGTTTAGTATGCTTGAATTCAGAATCTAAAGATGCATCTTTTAGTGAGGGTGATTTTTACAGTCTGTGTTTGAAAATACCACTTTTAGAAAGTAGCTATTGTCTTGCTCAGCCATCCAGTAGGCCTCTGCTGGATTTATGGTGTGACTGTCTGGGTTTTGGATGACAGAGGCTGGAGAGGAGCAGTGGCTCTAGGGAGTCTAGATGGGTCAGGGAAGGGCTGAATAGACCTGGGCTCCATTTAGAGTAGGGGGAGGAGATTTTTTCTTCCACCTGAATGGGCCTGGTCTACCTCTGAGAATGCTGTCTCCACCTCCTGCCAGGAGAGTACAGAACTGGTTCTGGCTAGGCACAGGCATTCTCTGCGTGAGAGTACAAATAATTTGGGGCTATAAAAAGTGGGGCCCAAACCCCTTAACTTTAGAATTCACTGGAATCAAGGAACCTGCCAAGAAGAAGAGCTGGAATTGCTGCCAGGAGGAGTACTGCCCCTTTGCTGTGTTGTTGGACTGTTGGGTTAGCCTGCAGTTGCTGCTTCTGCCTTGGGCAGTGAAAGGCCTGGACTGAACTTTCTTTCGTTGTGCTGAGTCTCTCAAAGGGCCTGAAATTGAGCTGGCCTCCTGTTCTGAAGTCTCAGGGACTACAAAGACATTATCAACCTCTGGGTACCGCTTCTGGAACCGCTGGTTCACATGCCACAGAGAAGGAAACCGGAACCGACTCCATCACCAACTTCATTGCTGGCTCTGTTTCCTGATGGCAACGCAGACCACACCATCCGCATCTCGCACGGCAACCCTCGTGTCACTGACAACGCGACCATCGCCGCCGCCACCGCCACCGAGTTGCTGCTTGCTTCGTGACCTGTGGGCACCGCAGTCCACACTGCCTTGCTTTACTTTGCCATCCTGATCTAACGGACGCTGTTGCTGTGGCTGACTCGACACCCGTGACCGCATCGTAGTTGGGGGCACCGCTAGTTAAGTTTCACGATGCACCGCCTCGTCCCACACAGCCATCTGGGCCGACCGACTCCAGCTCCTGCAACCGGTTCTGTTGCCTGCACCGCAACCTACCAGTACTGTATCAAGCACCGTCTCGCCCTTCACCATAAGCCTTGGTCTCACCAACGCCGCCTGGATGATCATCACCGAGACGCTGCCTGCACCACCTCGAGAGGATACCGCGCCCTGCACCGCTTCCATTTTGCAACGCAACTGCGATGGTTGCCACAAACGGCTCCTACCCGGTGTAAGCCGCAATAAGAAAGGTACTGTTACCGAGTCTGTTCATGCTTTTGCTGGTCCGTATCGACGCAGTCGGCTAGAATTGTTACACACTGTTGCTTTCAGCATCGCGGTAGCCCCGGACAAAGCTACGGACTCGTACGAACTGTGTTTTTAGGGTATTTCTGCAGTTTAGAGGACATCATGCAAAGTATCTATTTTTCAAGTACTGTATTGTGGATTCTTTATCGTTTTTGGTCTTGTCTTAAGTATATAAAAAATACTGGATATTTTTTTAAACTGGTGTGGTGTCCTTTTGTAGTGCTTACACTGTATTACTGTTGGTCATGTGCAACACTGTCTCAAGCTACGAAAGGGGTGAGCAGGGGTTATTTTAGGAGTGTAACTCCCTTATCCCGACTAGAAGGAAGGGTCCCTACTTGGACAAAGGTACAAAACCTTGCCAACTAGAGACCTATATACAGTATTAAGTGCACTGACATTCTTGACTCAATAAACACACTACAACTCCCAGCATGCGTGTTCCAGAGTCTCATTGGAGCAGTTCCCATACAGGGCGTCGCACTATTCAAATGACACAAGGGAGTGAGTGCGGCACGTTCCTGTGATGTTGTGCCTTTGATAAAGATAACATTTGAAACGCGTCAAGCCATCAACAGGCTGCAGTATTTGGACTTGCCAAACGAATCCTACCCATATCTGAAAATAAGGCTGGTAACGTTCTGGGACTCTCGAGTGCTACTCTTTGGGCTTACCAGTGTTTGCATCTATGAAGCGGCGGCCCGCTCGCGAGTCAGCACCACCCCGGATATATGGAAAGGGGGCCGCGAGGACTAGATTCACTTACCTTAATGCGGAGGATCTCCACAGAATTGAGGCCGGATTCAGCTGGCGGGGGCTCATCCAGGGCCCTCTCATCTATACAGTAATAAGTGCGCTGAAATTCTTGACTCAATAAACGCACTACAACTCCCAGTATGCGTGTTCCATAGTCTCATTGGAGCAGTTCCCATACAGGGCGTGGCATTATTTAAATGACGCAAGGGAGTGAATGTGGCACGTTCCTGTGATGTTGTGCCTTTGATAAAGATTAAATTCGATACGCTTCAGGCCTTCAACAGGCTGCAGCATCTGGACTTGCCAAACGAATCCTACCCATATCTGAAATATGGCTGGTAACCTTCTGAGACTCTCGAGTGCTGCTCTTTGGGCTTACCAGTGTTTGCATCTATGAAGCGGCGGCCCGGCCGTGAGTCAGCACCACCCCGGATATATGGAAAGGGGGCCGCGAGGACTAGATTCACTTACCTCAATGCAGAAGATCTCAGCGGAATTGAGGGCTGATTCAGCTGGCGAGGGCTCATCCAGGGCCCTATCATCTATATAGTAATAAGTGCGCTGTAATTCTTGACTCAATAAACGCACTACAACTCCCAGCATGCGTGTTCCATAGTCTCATTGGAGCAGTTCCCATACAGGGCGTGGCACTATCGAAATGACGCAAGGCAGTGAGTGCGGCACGTTCCTGTGATGTTGTGCCTTTGATAAAGATTAAATTCGAAAAACGCCAGGCCATCAACGGGCTGCAGTATTTGGACTTGCCAAACGAATCCTACCCATATCTGAAAATAAGGCTGGTAACCTTCTGGGACTCCCGAATGCTGGTCTTTGGGCTTACCAGTGTTTGCATCTATGAAGCGGCGGCCCGCCCGCGAGTCAGCACCACCCCGGATATATGGAAAGGGGGCAGCGAGGACTAGATTCACTTACCTTAATGCAGAGGATCTCAGCAGAATTGAGGGTGGATTCAGCTGGCGGGGGCTCATCCAGGACCCTATCATCTATACAGTAATAAGTGCCCTGAAATTCTTGACTCAATAAATACACTACAACTCCTAGCATGCATGTTCCATATTCTCATAAAGCAGTTCCCATACAGGGCGTGGCAATATTTAAATGACGCAAGGGAGTGAGTGCGGCATGTTCCTGTGATGTTGTGCCTTTGATAAAGATTAAATTCGAAACGCGTCAGGTCATCAACAGGCTGCAGTATTTGGACTTGCCAAACGAATCCTACCCATATCTGAAAATAAGGCTGGTAACTTTCTGGAACTCTCGAGTGCTGCTCTTTGGGCTTACCAGTGTTTGCATCTATGAAGCGGCAGCCCGGCCGTGAGTCAGCACCACCCCGGATATATGGAAAGGTGGCAGTGAGGACTAGATTCACTTACCTCAATGCGGAGGATCTCAGCAGAATTGAGGGCAGATTCGGCTGGCGGGGGCTCATCCAGGGCCCTATCATCTATACAGTAATAAGTGCGCTGAAATTCTTGACTCAATAAATGCACTACAACTCCCAGCATGCGTGTTCCATAGTCTCATTGGATCAGTTCCCATACAGGGCGTGGCACTATTTAAATGGCGCAAGGGAGTGAGTGCGGCACGTTCCTGTGATGTTGTGCCTTTGATAAAGATTACATTCAAAACGCGTCAGGCCATCAACAGGCTGCAGTATTTGGACTTGCCAAATGAATCCTCCCATATCAGAAAATAAGGCTGGTAACCTTCTGGGACTCTCGAGTGCTGCTCTTTGGGCTTACCAGTGTTTGCATCTATGAAGCGGCAGCCCGGCCGCGAGTCAGCAACACCCCGGATATATGGAAAGGGGGCCGCAAGGACTAGAATAACTTACCTCAATGCGGAGGATCTCAGCAGAATTGAGGGCCGCTTCATCTGGCGGGGGCTCATCCAGGGCCCTATCATCTATACAGTAATAAGTGCGCTGAAATTCTTGACTCAATAAATGCACTAGAACTCCCAGCATGCGTGTTCCATAGTCTCATTGGAGCAGTTACCATACAGGGCGTGGCACTATTTAAATGTCGCCAGGGAGTGAGTGCGGCACGTTCCTGTGATGTTGTGCCTTTGGTAAAGATTAAATTAGAAACACGTCAGGCCATCAACAGGCTGCAGTATTTGAACTTGCCAAACAAATCCTATCCATATCTGAAAATAAGGCTGGTAACCTTCTGGGACTCTCGAATGCTGCTCTTTGGGCTTACCAGAGTTTGCATCTATGAAGCAGTGGCCCGGCCACAAGTCAGCACCTCCCCAGATATATGGAAAGGGGACCGAGAGGACAAGATTCACTTACCTCAATACAGAAGATCTCAGCAGAATTGAGGGCGGATTCAGCTTGCGGGGGCTCATCCAGGGCCCTATCATCTATACAGTAATAAGTGCGCTGAAATTCTTGACTCAATAAACGCACTACAACTCCCAGCATGTGTGTTCCATAGTCTCATTGGGGCAGTTCCCATACAGGGCGTGGCACTATTTAAATGACGCAACGGAGTGAGTGCAGCACGTTCCTGTGATGTTGTGCCTTTGATAAAGATTACATTCGAAAACCATCAGGCCATCAACATGCTGCAGTATTTGGACTTGCCCAACGAATCCTACCCATATCTGAAAATAAGACTGGTAACCTTCTGGGACTCTCGAGTGCTGCTATTTTGGGCTTACCAGTGTTTGTATCTATGAAGTGGCGGGCCGGCCGCGAGTCAGCACCACCCCAAATATATGGAAAGGGGGCGGTGAGGACTAGATTCACTGACCTCAATGCGGAGGATCTCAGCAGAATTGAGGGCGGATTCAGCTGCCGGGGGCTCATCCAGGGCCCTATCATCTATACAGTAATAAGTGCGCTGAAATTCTTGACTCAATAAACGCACTACAACTCCCAGCATGCGTGTTCCATAGTCTTATTGGAGCAGTTCCCATACAGGGCGTGGCACTATTTAAATGACGCAAGGGATTCAGTGCGGCACGTTCCTGTGATGTTGTGCCTTTGATAAAGATTAAATTCGAAACGCGTCAGGCCATCAACAGGCTGCAGTATTTGGATTTGCCAAACAAATCCTACCCATATCTGAAAATAAGGCTGGCAACCTTCTGGGACTCTCAATTGCTGCTCTTTGGGCTAACCAGTGTTTGCATCAATGAAGCGGCGGCCCGGCCGTGAGTCAGCACCACCCCGGATATATGGAAAGGGGGCCACGAGGACAAGATTCACTTACCTCAATGCGGAGGATCTCAGCAGAATTGAGGGCGGATTCAGCTGCCGGGGGCTCATCCAGGGCCCTATCATCTATACAGTAATAAGTGCGCTGAAATTCTTGACTTAATAAACGCACTACAACTCCCAGCATGCGTGTTCCATAGTCTCATTGGAGCAGTTCCCATACAGGGCGTGGCACTATTTAAATGACGCAAAGGAGTGAATGCGGCACGTTCCTGTGATGTTGTGCCTTTGATAAAGATTAAATTCAAAGCGTGTCAGGCCATCAACAGGCTGCAGTATTTGGACTTGCCAAACGAATCCTACCCATATTTTAAAATAAGGCTAGTAACCTTCTGGGACTCTCGAGTGCTGCTCTTTGGGCTTACCAGTGTTTGCATTTATGAAGCGGCGGTCCGGCCGTGAGTCAGCACCACCCCGGATATATGGAAAGGGGGCCACAAGAACTAGATTAACTTACCTCAATGCGGAGGATCTCAGCAGAATTGAGGGCCGATTCAGCTGGCGGGGGCTCATATAGGGCCCTATCATCTATACAGTAATAAGTGCGCTGAAATTCTTGACTCAATAAATGCACTAAGAGTCCCAGCATGAGTGTTCCATGGTCTCATTGGAGCAGTTCCCATGCAGGGCGTGGCACTATTTAAATGGCGCAAGGGAGTGAGTGCGGCACGTTCCTGTGATGTTGTGCCTTTGATAAAGATTACATTCGAAACGCGTCAGGCCATCAACAGGCTGCAGTATTTGGACTTGCCAAACAAATCCTACCCATATCAGAAAATAAGGCTGGTAACCTACTGGGACTCTCGAGTGCTGCTCTTTGGGCTTACCAGTGTTTGCATCTATGAAGCGGCGGCCCGGCCGCGAGTCAGCACCACCCCGGATATATGGAAAGGGGGCCGCGAGGACTAGATTCACTTACCTCAATGCGCAGGATCTCAGCAAAATTGAGGGTGGATTTAGCTGGCGGGGGCTCATCCAGGACCCTATCATCTATACAGTAATAAGTGCGCTGAAATTCTTGACTCAATAAACGCACTACAACTCCCAGCATGCGTGTTCCATAGTCTCATTGGAGCAGTTCCCATACAGGGCGTGGTACTATTTAAATGACGCAAGGGAGTGAGTGCGGCACGTTCCTGTGATGTTGTGCCTTTGAGAAAGATTAAATTCGAAGCGTGTCAGGCCATCAACAGGCTGCAGTATTTGGACTTGCCAAACGAATCCTACCCATATCTGAAAATAAGGCTGGTAACCTTCTGGGACTCTCGAGTGCTGCTCTTTGAGCTTACCAGTGTTTGCATCTATGAAGCGGCGGACCGGCCGCGAGTCAGCACAACCCCGGATATATGGAAAGGGGGCCGCAAGGACTAGAATAACTTACCTCAATGCGGAGGATCTCAGCAGAATTGAGAGCCGATTCAGCTGGCGGGGGCTCATCCAGGGCCCTATCATCTATACAGTAATAAGTGCGCGGAAATTCTTGACTCAATAAACGCACTACAACTCCCAGCATCCGTGTTCCATAGTCTCATTGGAGCAGTTACCATACAGAGCGTGGCACTATTTAAATGTCGCAAGGGAGTGAGTGCGGCACGTTCCTGTGATGTTGTGCCTTTGATAAAGATTAAATTCGAAACACGTCAGGCCATCAACAGGCTGCAGTATTTGTACTTGCCAAACGAATCCTACCCATATCTGAAAATAAGGCTGGAAACCTTCTGGGACTCTCGAATGCTGCTCTTTGGGCTTACCAGAGTTTGCATCTATGAAGCAGCGGCCCGGCCACAAGTCAGCACCTCCCCAGATATATGGAAAGGGGGCCGAGAGGACAAGATTTACTTACCTCAATATGGAAGATCTCAGCAGAATTGAGGGCAGATTCAGCTTGCGGGGGCTCATCCAGGGCCCTATCATCTATACAGTAATAAGTGCGCCGAAATTCTTGACTCAATAAACGCACTACAACTCCCAGCATGCGTGTTCCATAGTCTCATTGGAGCAGTTCCCATACAGGGCGTGGCACTATTTAAATGACGCAAGGGAGTGAGTGCAGCACGTTCCTGTGATGTGCCTTTGACAAAGATTAAATTCGAAAAGCATCAGGCCATCAACATGCTGCAGTAATTGGACTTGCCAAACGAATCCTACCCATATCTGAAAATAAGACTGGTAACCTTCTGGGACTCTCGAGTGCTGCTATTTTGGGCTTACCAGTGTCTGCATCTATGAAGGGGCGGCCTGGCCGCGAATCAGCACCACCCTGTATATATGGAAAGGGGGCAGTGAGGACTAGAATAACTTACCTCAATGCGGAGGCTCTCAGCACAATTGAGGGCGGATTCGGCTGGCGGGGGCTCATCCAGGGCCCTATCATCTATACAGTAATAAGTGCGCTGAAATTCTTGACTCAATAAACGCACTACAACTCCCAGCATGCGTGTTCCATAGTCTCATTGGAGCAGTTCCCATACAGGGAGTGGCACTATTTAAATGACGCAAGGGAGTGAGTGCAGCACGTTCCTGTGATGTTGTGCCTTTGATAAAGATTAAATTTGAAACGCGTCAGGCCATCAACAGGCTGCAGTATTTGGATTTACCAAACAAATCCTACCCATATCTGAAAATAAGGCTGGTAACCTTCTGGGACTCTCGATTGCTGCTCTTTGGGCTTACCAGTGTTTGCATCTATGAAGCGGCGGCCCGGCCGTTAGTCAGCACCACCACGTATATATGGAATGGGGGCCACGGGGACTAGATTCACTTACCTCAATGCGGAGGATCTCAGCAAAATTGAGGGTAGATTCAGCTGGCGGGGGCTCATCCAGGGTCCTATCATCTATACAGTAATAAGTGCGCTGAAATTCTTGACTCAACAAACGCACTACAACTCCCAGCATGCGTGTTCCATAGTCTCATTGGAGCAGTTCCCATACAGTGCGTGGCACTATTTAAATGACGCAAGGGAGTGAGTGCGGCACGTTCCTGTGATGTTGTGCCTTTGATAAAGATTAAATTCAAAGCGCGTCAGGCCATCAACAGGCTGCAGTATTTGGACTTGCCAAACGAATCCTACCCATATCTGAAAATAAGGCTGGTAACCTTCTGGGACTTTCGAATGCTGCTCTTTGGGCTTACCAGAGTTTGCATCTATGAAGCGGCGGCCCGGCCACAAGTCGGCACCTCCTCAGATATATGGAAAGGGGGCCGAGAGGACAAGATTCAGTTACCTCAATGCGGAAGATCTCAGAAGAATTGAGGGCGGATTCAGCTGGCGGGGGCTCATCCAGGGCCCTATCATCTATACAGTAATAAGTGCGCTGAAATTATTGACTCAATAAACGCACTACAACTCCCAGCATGAGTGTTCCATAGTCTCATTGGAGCAGTTCTCATATGGGCCTGGCACTATTTAAATGATGCAAGGGAGTGAGTGCGGCACGTTCCTGTGATGTTGTGCCTTTGATAAAGATTACATTCGAAACGCGTCAGGCCATCAACAGGCTGGAGTATTTGGACTTGCCAAATGAATCCTACCCATATCTGAAAATAAGGCTGGTAACCTTCTGGGATTTTCGAGTGCTGCTCTTTGGGATACCAGTATTTGCATCTATGAAGTGGCGGCCCGGCCGTGAGTCAGCACCACCCCGGATATATGGAAAGGGGGCCGCAAGGACCAGATTAACTTACCTCAATGCAGAGGATCTCAGCAGAATTGAGGGCCGATTCAGCTAGCGGGGGCTTATCCAGGGCCCTATCATCTATACAGTAATAAGTGCGCTGAAATTCTTGATTTAATAAATGCACTACAACTCCCAGCATGCGTGTTCCATAGTCTCATTGGAGCAGTCACCATACATGGCGTGGCACTATTTAAATGTTGCAAGGGAGTGAGTGCGGCACGTTCCTGTGATGTTGTGCCTTTGATAAAGATTAAATTCGAAACACGTCAGGCCATCAACAGGCTGCAGTATTTGGACTTGCCAAACGAATCCTACCCATATCTGAAAATAAGGCCGGTAACCTTCTGGGACTCTCGAGTGCTGCTCTTTGGGCTTACCAGTGTTTGCATCTATGAAGCTGCGGCCCAGCCTCAAGTGAGCACCACCCCAGATATATGGAAAGGGGGCCTAGAGGACAAGATTCACTTACCTCAATGCGGAAGATCTCAGCAGAATTGAGGGCGGATTCAGTTGGCGGGGTCTATCATCTACACAGTAATACATGCGCTGAAATTCTTGACTCAATAAACGCACTACAACTCCCAGCATGCGTATTTCATAGTCTCATTGGAGCAGTTCCCATACAGGGCGGGCACTATTTAAATGACGCAAGGGAGTGAGTGCAGCACGTTCCTGTGATGTTGTGCCTTTGATAAAGATTAAATTCGAAAAGCATCAGGCCATCAACAGGCTGCAGTATTTGGACTTGCCAAACGAATCCTACCCATATCTGAAAATAAGACTGGCAACCTTCTGGGACTCCCTAGTGCTGCTATTTTGGGCTTACCAGTGTTTACATCTATGAAGCGGCGGCCCGGCCGCGAGTCAACACCACCCCGAATATATGGAAAGGGGGTTGCGAGGACTAGATTCACTTACCTCAATGCGGAAGATCTCAGCAGAATTGAGGGTGGATTCAGCTGGCGGTGGCTCATCCAGGGCCCTATCATCTATACAGTAATAAGTGCTCTGAAATTCTTGACTCAATAAACGCACTACAACTTCCAGCATGCGTGTTCCGTTGTCTCATTGGAGCAGTTCCCATACAGGGTTTGGCACTATTTAAATGACGCAAGGGAGTGAGTGCGGCATGTTCCCGTGATGTTGTGCCTTTCATAAAGATTAAATTCGAAACGCGTCAGGCCATCAACAGGCTGCAGTATTTGGACTTGCCAAACGAATCCTACCCATATCTGAAAATAGGGCTGGTAACCTTCTGGGACTCTCGAGTGCTGCTCTTTGGGCTTACCAGTGTTTGCATATATATATATTTATACCTGAGGCCATTTAAAAGAATGAAGCACGCAGGGGATTGGTGAAAGCCTGGAACTGTTGTGCTGCATAAAGTCACCTCTGAAGAAAGTGCATGAATGCACTGAAACGCGTCAGGTGGATGGACAAACTATGTGGAGCTGTTACCTTGTTCTTTGGAATAAATAAAGTGGTTACTTACCAGCTGGAGGAGTGCGTCTTCATGCAGGGGCATCTTTGAAGAAATATATATACATATATATATATATATATATATATATATATATATATATATATATATATATATATATATATATATATATATATATATATATATATATATATATATATATATATATATATATATTCAATGAAAAAACCATAGGTTTCACAAATGTTATAGTTAGCTGGACATTTCGCTCGTAAAAAAACAATGAATTTCCCCCGTTATAGTTAGTTCAGCTAACTATAACTCGCGCACCCGCAATCCACTGCTGATGACGTCACATGTTACATCACTCATGACATGGTCAGTGACATCACTCATGACATCACTGATGACATCTAAAATGACATCACTGATGACGTCATCCATTGAGTCTGTGTTTCTTAACAATTTTAATATGTTTAATATATATATGGAAAGGCCTGTTGAAGAATGAGTGGGTGTACAAGTGTGTAAATGGATGAGTTTCTTTGGTGCGTAACTGACTCTAGTGAGTCATTAAATGTATCTTACTGCAGACTAGTGACTAATCTGTGTGAATGTCTGTATGTTTCTGTCTGTTGGTGTATAAGTGGCTGCATGGTTTTGTGAATATCTATATGAGTGTCTATGTGGGTTATCGATTGGTTGTCTGAGCATCTGTATGGGTGCCTGAGTGTTAGTGTGGGTAGGCTGTGTGTGACTCTGTGCATAGATGTGTGAGTGGGTGATTCTATGGGTGCATGGTTTTAAGAGTGCATCTGTGATGGACTGTACGGTTGAGCGAGTGTATGTATGGGTGTGTTAGGGATTCAATGTATATCTCAGTGGTACATTTGTGACTAACTACATATGTGAAAGGCAGTATATATGTGTGTAAGAGTATATAAGTGGCTAGATGTGAGAATGTGTGATTGTGACAGTGACTGTATGGATGAGTGTGTGCTTTTGTCAATGATTCTAATGGAGCATAAAAATGTGATACTATTTTTGTGAGCAAGGGAACTTGATTGTGTATAACTGTATAGGTGAGTAAATGGCAGTGTGATTATTTTTATGAATGACTAGGTGTGAGAGTACCTCTATGGATGATTGGTAGTGTGTGAGTGTCTATATAGGTGTGTGTATAAATTCATATGATACTTTTTTATGGAGTGACTGTAACTATGAGTGACTTTACACGTGAGTGTGTGGAGGTGTATGAAGACCTAAAAGTTAATATGTGGGTATGCAGTTATTGGTATTGCATTATTTATGGATATGAGAATGGTACTCTGTAATTTTGAGTTGGTATATCAAAGGTTTTATAAGGGTGTGAAAAGATGTTGTAATTTATCACATTGTTGACGTCATCAGTGATGTCATCAGTGACGTCATTTTAGATGTCATCAGTGATGTCATGAGTGATGTCACTGACCATGTCATGAGTGATATAATATGTGACGTCATCAGCAGTGGATTGCGGGTGCGCGAGTTATAGTTAGCTGAACTAACTATAACGGGGGAATTTCATTGTTTTTTTACGAGCGAAATGTCCAGCTAACTATAACATTTGTGAAACCTATGGTTTTTTCATTGAATTTGCAAGGTTTTTTAAATGCTAATTCCTAACTATAACGTGTGTGAAACCTATGGTTTTTTCAGTGAATTTGCAAGGTTTTTTAAAAGCTAATTTCTAAATATAACGCGTGTGAAACCTATATTTTTGTGGGTTTTTGCATGGTTGTTTGAATTCTAATTCCTAACTATAATGTGTGTGAAACCTATGGTTTTTTATTGAATTTCTTTTTTTTTTAACATCATTTTCTTCCTTTTTATTTTTTCCTTTAAACACTATTCTACCTATGTATATTCATGGTTTTAATTCATTCTTCAATTTATAATGATTCACCTTTTTTAAATAAATTGTTAGATATAGTTGTATAACATAGTTAATATCTTCAACAAACCTTTTTTTTTTCTTTTAAATTTTTTTTTACCGTGCGCATACGGTAAGCTTACCGTAAGCGCACGCTTCGCTTTATGTACGGTGAGCGTACGTAATATTTCTACTCTGTTTGCGCATGCTTACGCAATTTGCGTAGGCGTCCGTACTTCCTACGCGACGCGTAAGCGCATGCTTTACACGCGCACGCACGCGCACGTTACGCGGAAGTGTACGAGTGTGCCTGTAATGCGCCTGCACGCGTGCGCGTGTCTTTTGTACGCGCATGCGTACTTTTACCGTACGCGCTCGGTAAGCTTAACGTGCGCGTACGGTTGGTCATGTGATCAAGAAACAACACTTTTGATTGGTTTAAACTACTTTCAGTTCTGGAATCTTCCTACACCACACCCATTCCCCTCATTAATGCTTGTGATTTCTTAGTAAAAGGAGCTGAATTGTCTTTGGGATACAATGGCAGAGCAGCAGACCTCTTCTGAGAGTGAGCAGGGCAGCAGCATCATCAGGCAGAGAAGGAGGAAACAAAAGAATTCTTTTGTTTGGGAGTATTTCACTTTTCCAGAGGGGCAGAAAAAGGTAAATGCTCCATTAGTCACCTGCTCACTTTGTGACCATGTCTTATATAGAGGTAACCCAAGGAAGAAGTATTCCTTTGGTAATCACACTGAGGTGCACCAGATGTTATGGTCTAATTGTTCATGGGGAGAGCAGTGTTTCCCTAATAAACAATAAGATAGACCAGCACATCTGTGGTCCTTGTTAATATTCCCATTCTTTCTTTCCTCTGTCCCTGTATGAACACAACGGCTTAAGAGCCAACCTTACCTCACAAATTTTTTTAAAATTTTGTAATACATTTTAAAAAAAAATTTTTTTACCGTGCGCGCATTTTTTTTTTTTTTTAAAAAAGAACAATTTTTTTTTTTACCCTACAAGGTCCTTGAGGGAGTACAACGGAAATGAGAAAAGCAGAGAGAGGAGAAGTGAAAAAAAGGGAGCATGAAACTAAATGTGTAATAAATACAGAAATTTCACACTTACCTGACCAAAAAAATAACGTATTTATTAATAAATGGTTTATTTAAATTGCTAGAAAAAAAGGTTTATTTTTCGTAAATTTATTTTCTCAATCTGAAAAAAAAGAAAAAAGTATTAATATTTAATAATACATTTTAGAATACAGTACACATATTTTCATATTTAAAAACAAGTTTTTGCCCTTTTTTTGCTGTTTTCAGAATATATTGCATTTCACTGTAAATCGTGAAAGCAATTGCATTCATCACTTAACAGCGGGCAAAAAAAAATAACAATCTGAAAGATTGTTTAAAAAAAGCCCAGAATCTCTTCTCACTAAAACATACCTTTATAGAAATGTAACATATTTTTAAAAAATATCATCTAAGAACAATAACTATTTCCACTAAATATCGTCTTAAAGTTTTTGTTGCATAAGCATAATCACCAAAATAATATGTGTCAAAGAATTCCACAATACAAATTGTTACCTTTCCTTTAGGCCAAATGGTAATTTTTAAAATCTTTTTTGATGAAATTTCCAATGGTAATCCAATAAAATTGCAAAAATGATTTGTACAGATGTTGCAAATTCTATCTAAAATTTTGGTGTCAGAAAAATTAAATATGAATTTGCTAAATCAAAAGGCAAGCGTTGCTTAAAAACCAATTGAGAATCATTACACAGTGCCCAGCCTTTTTCACATTTAAGATAAACTGTGTAATGACCAGAAGTTACAGTACGTCCATCATGGAAAATTATTGCAACTGTAACAAAAGTTTTTCCTGAAATTGATAATTGCTGTCCTATAAACTTCTTTATTAAAGTGTCCAATTTTAAACCATCAGCTCTACAACGTTGCATCATTAAAATTACATACTGTCCATATTTCTTTAAAAATAACGTTGAAAACATGTCAGATTTACATTCACAGCATTCCATGCTATGATTGACATCTTTAACTAATTTACTAAAACTCACTGATTTACTTTCTGGCAATGTTAAATAGATAAACCTTTCTGAATCAACATTAGAGCTGCATGTGTAGAAACAGTTTTCACAAGTATGTTCCCATTTATAAGAGAGACCGAACATATTCTCAATATCTATGCCTTCATCTTCCAGTACCATAAGGACATACATCAAGAATTCCTGTGCATCTTGCTGGACATTTTGAGTAAACTGTGTACGTCCTGAACATACATCTAAAAGATTTCTAATTTCAGTAACACTTTCTATTTTAGTTTTAGCAATACTCAGCTTCTCATGAAGGAGACTTAGCACAGAACAGAATCTTTTATCATGATTTACTATTATCTGATCTTGCAAACTTTCAAGATAAAATACAACATTTAGCACTACATTAGCGTAGCAGTTGACACCAGAGCTATTTTCAAAATGACAACCAACAACCTCTTCAACGTTATCCTTTTTCTTTTTGCTTGCAATCACATGAGTCTCTTTTTGTTTTCTCTTCTCTACATCCTCATTACAGATATTCTCAAATCTCCTTTTCCGAGAAACAACGCGTTTTTCCAACACAGGATACTGACCTAAATGAGGAGCATAGGTTCTTCTTAATCTATTATACTCCTTTACACAATTTGCATCTGCACTAACTTTTGAGTCATCAAAGTTTATCATGAATAAACCAGATAATGTTTTCACTCGTGACAAAGCAACATATGCCATACCTTCTTTGAACACAGTAGAACCAATGTTTACAAAAGCACTATCTACAGTTAATCCTTGAGACTTGTGAATAGTTACAGCATATGCTAGAGAAAATGGAAACTGCTTCCTACGTACATATAAGTCTTTTACAAGCAAAAAACGGACTGAACAACGACTAATCTCTTTAACCTCTGCAATCTGATCACATTTTATTTTTAAAAATTCAATTCCATCTTTTTTCTGGTATTTCACAAAACCCACAACTTTACCCATAGCTCCATTCACTAAACCTTTTTCAACATCCAAATTTCTCCTTAAAAATACTCGACAGTTCATGCAAAGATATAGATTTTTTTCTAATCCAGCTGTTTTCGAAATGTTCTTCTCTAGAGAATCCAATTTATTTTTCAGTTTGCCTGTTAATGTAATAGTAATTCCTTCATGCTGAATTTTATCAACTGCTTCCATTTTCTTAATCTCTTCCTTTTCCAATTTCAAAAGTTCCTCATTGAATATCGAGCATTCACGTAGTGTTGGCATTAAGCAGATTACAGTATTATTTTCTGCAATATTCTTGTATATTTTCTCTGCAACTATTTCTTCCTTTGGAAATAAATTATGTAGCAACCGACTCTGTAATGCTTTTCTGCCAACTTCTGTGAGTAGTCCAATTCTGATATCTTTCAGAATACTTGCATAATCTTCATCGTTTGCTTGCCTCATATTGGTAGTAAGTTCTTTGTACTCAAAGAACGACCAAATATTCGCATTACCAATGCTTCCTAATGACTTCTTCATGTCTTCATGTGTCACAGTATTAAACACTGGTTGTCCTTTAACTGGAGTAAGCTGTAGAAGATCCCCAAAAACTATAACATGTTTTCCTCCAAATAACACGTCATAGTCTCTCTTTAGAATTTGCTGCATTCTTAAATGCACAAAGGCAAGCATTAAGTTTGATACCATGCTTACCTCATCAATAATGAGAACTTGCATCTTCTTCAACACTCTTGAAACTTCGAAGCATGCTTCTCCTGTAAGCTTGTGATATTCTATTTTGTTCTCATGCTCCACTGGTAACCTTAGCAAGCGATGTAAGGTAATTCCTTTTATATTATATGCTGCTAACCCAGTTGGAGCAGTAACAACACAAGACAAAGTTGAATCTGTTTTTTGCTGTAGGTAGCTTCTGATGACTTTAATTAGGAAACTGTTTCCAGTTCCAGCTTGTCCACTCACATACATCCTGATTGGTTCAAATGATGTGCATGTGCACTCTTTATTTTTATGTAGTAATCCGTGATCAATTTTGTTTCTGACTTCTTCATAAATTTGTTGTTGTTCTTCATTCAGTTGTTGTTCCAAATTTGGTAAGTCTATTAAATCTTCTTGAGCTTGATTCATAGCTGTTTCAACTTCATTCATGGCTATTGCAGCTTCATTTTCTACAATTGGTTGTCCTAGGGGATCTTGACTGAGCGTTTCAGAACTTTGGCTGTCTTGAGAACTGTCTCTAGCTACTTCAGCTGCAATTGTTGCTTCCTGTTCAATTTCTTCATTTAACATTTGCACATAATTTATGAAAGTACTGCATTCAATCGTATCTTTACATGCATTGAATGAATCCTCATAGCTTTGAAATTCTCCAAGTAGTTCGTCCTCTGTACGCCATGGTTTAAACAGCTGTAAAAGTGCCAAGTAGTAAAATTCCTTTTTGTCAGTAGTGTCGCAACTCAGCTTCCTATGATTAATCAAACTTCCTTTTGTTTGCTTCACCAAACATCCTTCCTCACCAATGACTTTATATTTTCCATTTTTGATGTCTTCTGTGGCTTTCTGTGAAAAAATGTAGTTTTGCAGCACTTCATAGAGACGCATGTTCTCAAGATGACAACTTCTTTTTGGGTAATACGTGTCCAACATGTTTGTTTTCAAAATATCTGTACTTTCCGGGTCGTTCTCGGCCAAATATTCAATTTATGCAACAGATTACAGTACCCGATTTCGCATTGCTGCAAGGCCTAAACTTACCCAAATTATTCTTCTGGATTTCGAGTACAGACTTGCAGATGATAACCTATCTGAGCATTCGTAGGATCCAATTTCTCGATGCAATAACATCTTTAAACTGAAACTGTATAGCTTCTTACTGACAGTTTTCTCGTGAGAAATCTCTTCCCACATTTCCTTCAATTCCGTTTTCTCAGATTTAGTAATGTACGATGTGACATACCAAGCAACAGCAATAGAATTGTCTGCCACATACTGAATATCCATGTTAGCATTCCACATGGATAAAATGACTGGGTTGTAGTCATTTATATATTTTGACTCTTCTTTTCTTCTTAGGGTGTACGTATTTTTTGGAGATTTTCTTGTAATAGTATGTCGCACAGCTGACATAAAACTGTTTACTCTTCCTTTTGAAAGAACAGGTCTGGGAAATCCAAATCGACATTTTGTGTAGAATTTATCTTTGCTCTTGTACTTCCTTCGACAGTATTTTCCACACCGATGACTTTGAAAACGTAAAACTTGGTCTTTTAACTTTTTCTCTTCTGTGCTTTTAGGTATAGCACATGTTGCATATTCTTCGATGAAAGATAAAACTGCTTCATCAGCATCTGTTCCAAATTTTGGGGCATCCTTGATCCACAACAGCATATGAATATGAGGAGCACCTCTTGCTTGGTACTCTTTTCTCCAAAAGAAATCCACAACTTCTCCAAGAGGTGAATTTTTTTTATTGCAGATGAAGGACATCATAGCCTCAAATCTATGATTGAAATATCTGCAAACATTAACCGGATCCAATGAGCACAGTTCTCCTGCTGTCTTGTATTCGATGTTTTTAATGTTTGAATTTGCCTCTCGAAGAAAATCCAGAAGATCATCCCAAGCGTACTCTGCACAGCTTAGGGTAAGGAACCATGTAGGAGTTCCTAAATTCCGTAACATACATTTCAATTCTCCATGGCGTCGGTACCAATATTCATTTGTCCCACGCTGACAAGCCATCAGATTGATCAATTGTGATTCCAAATGATCATCTCGCTGCTGCACTTTGTTCATAAAATCCTTAGCAGACACATTATGTAGATGTACTCCACTTTTTAAAATGTGATTTACTGCATAAGATAGTGCAGACAAGTCACTTTCAAATAACAGATGGAACAAATAAGGAATACTTTGACGAAATCTGGGATCTTCTGCATATAATCTTGTAGTCTGATACTCAGAAGCAGGAATCTGGACTGGACGTTCATCGTATCGTCCACCTTTTCCTGTAGGAAACAGCTGGGGAAAACAACGAGCTTCCAAACTCTCCTCCCATACACTTACGGGAGTTCCTTTGGCTTTTTTCATCTGAAACAGATCAATAGTGTTTGCCATAACTTCTTTTGAATGAAGAGGATGTATGCTGAAATGTTCATAAATTTCTTCTTCTTTTGACTTGTCCACTTTTTCAATTTGCCCAGTTGGTGTGTCTGTGTCTCCTAGTAAATCTTCTTCATCTTCATCTATATAAATTGATTCATATCATTTATTATTCCTTTTCAAATATAAATTTGCTCTTCGTACTTTCCGTACATCTACCAGCTCCTGCCAAATTTTCTTACTCTTTGTAGGTACACCATTAACCAGAATAACTAATGGTTCAGTTTCCAAAGTATCTGTATCAATAGTTTCCATATTTTTTTTCAAATCCAACGGCAAATAGACAACTCTTCCTTTTAAACCTCTCGGTAAATCTGAAGGAGGTAATTTACCAGTTTTGGGCTCCATACGTACTATGGTCTGGAACGGATGAACACATTGAATGAGTATAGACTCATACGTATTTAAATCAGAAAGTTCTGCAGGAACTTCAACCAATTCTAAATTATTATGTACAGCTCTAGCTGGCATTTTATTTTCTTCTAACTTGTTGTAACAGTATTTACAAATACGATGATCTTCACCCAAATCAAAACAATTTTCAAGAAATATATATGTTGCAAAATCCTTCCACTTATAATTATCTTCTTCTTCACTTTTATTGTAGAGATCAACATTCCTTGTTTGGATTTTATAATGGCTTCTCCGGCAACAAATACAAGTAATATTTGGTCTTTCATTAGAGATGATAGCAAATTTTGTTATTTGATCTTCAAATTTCTTATTTACGGAGGGTTCTACATTCTCTTCCACATTTTCCTCAATAACTGTGTCATTCCCTGCACTTTCTTGTTCCGGACCAAAGTAACTTAACTGAATTTCATCAGTAACCTTCTCAACATCTGATACAGTTCCACGGAACAGAGCCCTATTCAACTCATTTAACTTTAGTGCTGGACTTTTAGCAAAATACAATCTTCTCACAAATTTTCTAATTTCATTATGATGAACTGCCAGCATCCTAAAATGGTGAAAAGCACTTTGACAAACTTTCCTAGATAGACAAGCCAGAGAGTGTCCTTGCAAACCAGTATTCTCTGTCACTCTGCATGGATCTAGTCCTTGAAGCACCTTAATCTTCTGTTTAACACTCTTTTTACTATATTCTCTTAAAAACTCACGTAATTTATCAATAGATTCCTGTCGCAAAGTACAAATACTACTACAATTCCAAGTATACACTGGGGCTTTAGGACGTCTCCCCATAACCTCATCCGCAATCACTTCTTCCTCATTTCTTGGAACCATTTTGTCCTTTTCCATTATACAACCATCTTTCACTTCATAAGCTCGTCCAGTGGTGTCAACTGCATGCAGCAAACTATTACTTTGAAGATAACTCTCTTCATTAAAAAATGGTTCAGTACTTGAACTATGCATCCATTCTCCTAAAAACACTTTACAAAAGTTATTTCTTTTCAATACTCTTTTCGTTTTGCTTTGTGACTTCATTACATTGACCATTTTTTCTAATGTACGCATCCTGTTCAAAATTAAAATGAATAGTTTTCTTTTTAATTCTAAAGCCTTAGCTACAGTGGCTTCAATATCTTTTTTTCTCTTGTAAAATTTTGTTTTTTTCTTATATTTTTTCACATCCTTTAGCAAATTGGACATCACTCTTCTCTGAAACATTTTTCTACGGATCTCTTTAAATGCTGTTTTTCTTTTTAATTCAATCTTTATTGCTTCTGCTTGTACATTAGCATTTAGTAAATTCTCACTTTTGTCCTGTTGTTTTCTACTTGAAACAGTTTTTCCAATGGGGACATTTTTTTAATTTTTCCTTTTTTTGAATATATTTTTAAAGAATTCCTTTGTCTGCTTACCAGAAGACTTTTTCTTTTTTCCAACATGAGCATCTTCAACTAACTTGGGTCCTCCAGTTGTCTTCAAATATACATGTTTGTTCTGTTCTTTTTGCTTTCTTGATTTTATAGGCATCTTATATTTCCTTCACTGCTCTGCAGCAATACCTGAAAGAAACTAAAAACAAAAATACCTTTTTGTAATTTAAATATATTACTATATTTTTTATGAGCTTTTCAAATCTTATAATACTATCTACCCCATTTCCTACAAGTGAAAAACACAATAAAACCAACACAAATTAAATCTCTAAGAACAATTCCTGTGTGCACACAGACTCTTGGTGTGATTCTAGGCAGACCACGATATTTGATTTGCAATTCAAAAGCACACTTACTAATGTTTTTTTTGCAACTGATAATTACTCTAACAGTCTGACACATTTTCTTTATAGTTTAGAGAGGCAGAAAAGAGCACATGTCCAAACAGCTTTTTCAGAGCATGTACATGTGTAACCTGGCTGACTGACTACACTCCAGCAAAGGTAATGAGCCTTGGTGATGTTCAATGCATTAGCGTTCCTCACTCCTACCTAAAACACCACACAGTGCTGATTAGTAAGCATGAGTGTACAGGAAAAACAGCTAGCTCTCTGCTAAGAGTGTGGTTCTGGAGACTGTCTACTGTCAGGTGCATGAGAAACTTGAATGGACCCTTACATAACTGCATAAACACTGTAAACATGTATGTAAGACTACATGTTTGGTAAGGGTTAATATGAGTTTTTAGCATGTAGCAACTACATGACCCATTGCACGAGTGGAAGAAAAATCTACCATGTTGATTTCAAATATGTTAGCATTTGCCTCTTATTTGAGATACTGTTTTGGGCTGAATGCTAACCATCACATTTCCAGAAAACAAGCTTCCCCTTTCCTACCAATGCAATTCTAAAAGAACCAGTGTGACACGAACTACATCTCTGACAACAATTCCTGTATGCTCACAGACTCATGGTGTGATTCTAGACAGAAAACGAAATTTGCTTGTCAATTTGAAAGCACACTTACTACTGTTTTTTCTGCAAGTGATAAGTACTCTAACAGTCTGATACATTTTCATTACAGTTTTCAGAAACAGAAAACAGCACATATGCAAACAGCTTTTTGAGACCATGAACATGTGTAACCTTGGTGACTGACTACACTCCAGCAAAATAAATCAGCCTTAGTGATGTTGAATGTATTAGTGTTACTCACTGCTACCTGAAACACCACTCACTTGTGAATACTAAGCATGATTCTACAGGATAAACAGCTGGGTGTGTGCTAAGAGTCTGCTTCTGCAGACTGTGTATTTTCAGTTACAAGAGACATATGCATGGATACATCCAAAAAGAACCAGAGTGACACGAAATACATCTCTGACAACAATTCATGTGTGCTCACAGACTCATAGTATGATTCTAGGCAGAAAACGAAATTTGCTTGCCAATTTCAAAGCACACTTACTACTGTTTTTTTCTGCAAGTGATAAGTACTCTAACAGTCTGATACATTTTCATTACAGTTTTCAGATACAGAAAACAGCACATGTGCAAACAGCTTTTTGAGACCATGAACATGTGTAACCTTGGTGACTGACTACACTCCAGCAAAAGAAATCAGCCTTAGTGATGTTGAATGTATTAGCGTTACTCACTGCTACCTGAAACACCACTCACTTGTGAATACTAAGCATGATTCTACAGGATAAACAGCTGGGTGTGTGCTAAGAGTATGCTTCTGCAGACTGTGTATTTTCAGTTACAAGAGACATATGCATGGATACATCCATAACAGCATAAACATTGTAGTAATGTATGTAAAAGTACATGTGTGGCAAGGGTTAATTGGAGTTTTGTATATGTAGGACCAACCTCACCCATTCCATGTTTAGTAGCAAAATCTACTATATCTATTTCAAATGTGTTATCATTTGCCTCCCATTTGTGTGATACTGATTTATGCTGAATGGAAACCATCACAGTACCCCCAAAAAAGCTGACCCTTTCCTACAAATGGCATTCTTACAGAACCAGGCCAACAGAAATAAAATCTCTGACAACATCCAAAACCTCCCCTTTCCTACCAATGCAATTCTAAAAGAACCAGAGTGACACGAAATACATCTCTGACAACAATTCCTGTGTGCTCACAGACTCATGGTGTGATTCTAGGCAGAAAATGAAATTTGCTTGTCAATTTGAAAGCACACTTACTACTGTTTTTTTCTGCAAGTGATAAGTACTCTAACAGTCTGATACATTTTCATTACAGTTTTCAGAAACAGAAAACAGCACATGTGCAAACAGCTTTTTGAGACCATGAACATGTGTAACCTTGGTGACTGACTACACTCCAGCAAAAGAAATCAGCCTTAGTGATGTTGAATGTATTAGCGTTACTCACTGCTACCTGAAACACCACTCACTTGTGAATACTAAGCATGATTAACTTGGGGGTAACTTGACAGGAAACCGTGATATTTCTGTGTCCACTTACTCGCACCATAAAAAAAAGTTCAATCACTCGCCATTTGCGAGATTCCTCACCACAGGGACATTCTCCGGACGCCATTGTTGTTACCGTACTAGCAGCCTGCACTATTTAAATGCAGGAGACGCAAGCGCGCAGCACCATAGAGACGCTATTTTTTAAATCTAACCGCGATTGTAGAACGCTTTTGCTGAGAGGCTCAAGTACGTTGCTTTGTTTTAATTTGAGGGTGTTTGTGTTGTTCTTTGCTGTGAGCGATTAACTTGGGGGCAACTTGACAGGAAACTGTGATATTTCTGTGTCCACTTACTCGCACCATAAAAAAAAGTTCAATCACTCGCCATTTGCGAGATTCCTCACCACAGGGACATTCTCCGGACGCCATTGTTGTTAGCGTACTAGCAGCCTGCACTATTTAAATGCAGGAGACGCAAGCGCGCAGCGCGCGCGCGGGCGCAGCGGGCGCGCCGGAGGTGCGCTAGAGGCAAGCCCGTCTGCGCCCGTCCGCGCCTCGGTCGCGCCTTGCGCCAGGAACGCTGACCAAAATTGCGCAGACAGACTCTGCTACTCCAGAGATACTCTTCTAAAACTAGGTAACAGGCCACAGGAGGAACAGCGACAGGTATTGACTTGTGGCTTAATCAACAGCAGGTCACTTATCAAACACCATCAAGATATTTACAACCTGCTGGATGATTTAGACCTCGACCTGCTGTTCTTAACTGAGACTTGGATACACGTGAACTCCTCAGTAGAACTCGGACTAGCATGCCCCGCTGGATATAAGATCCTCCAGAAACCTCGTGCAACGGGGAGAGGGGGAGGAGTAGGGCTAATCTTTAAGAAACAATGGGATTGTGCCATACTACCGATTGAAGTCATAGCAGGCTACGAAATTATGGGCTTCTCTTTACAGGAGGCTAAGGGGAGAGTGTTGTCGGGTATGGTTTGCTATAGGACCCCGGGTATGGACGCTAACCATCAGGCGCTATTGGACACTATTGTTGCTTTGGCTTCCACACACTCCAGAATGCTGCTTTTAGGAGATTTTAATCTCTGGGAAACGGGGAGCTCTGGAAATCACTTACAAGCCCTGAACTACACCTGTGAGAACTGTGGCCTCCACCAGCTTATCCAACAACCTACATATGTAGGAGGCCACACACTTGATCTAGTATTCGCCAAACCCTCTGAAACTGAAGTAATCAGTATTGCCCCATTAAATTGGACTGACCACTATCTAATACAGTTCAGGATAAGCATACAAGAGGACAAATTGGCTGGGAACAAACAAGCCCACTTTAGGTGGGGTAGAGACTGGGCTAAACTTTCCAAGAGAGGAGCATCCTCCCTCTTCTCAAGATCTAATCTGTTTGACCCAAAAGCTGCACCGGAAGAAAACTATACTAGATATAGTAACTCCATCAATCTAGTATTGGAAGGATACATACCTAAAAAAAAACTGAGAGTGCACAGTACTCCATCAGCCCCCTGGTTCAGTGAGGAGCTAAAAGCGCTACGCTTAGCACGCAGACAGACCGAAAGAAGCTGGCGTAGACAGTACTTGGAAGCAGATAGAAAAGTATTAAAAATTATACAACTTCAATACAAGGCAGCTATCAGGGAACCCAAGGCGAAATTTTATGCTAACTCCATTTTGCAGGCACCCAACGGAACCAGGGCGCTCTTTAACATCGTTAGAGAACTCAGTGACCCGGGTTGCCTGGCCAGCACTGTCCAGCCATCACAAAACTTGTGCAATAAAATTGCTACATTTTTTGTTGAGAAGGTCAACAATATCGTGGGTGGGTTCGATCAGAATGCTACAGAGCCCTCCCCGATCAGTGTAGATATCAGGAGAGACTCTGCTCTGAGCCATTTTAATCCCCCTACGGAGGATTCTTTTAATGAGATAGCGCGGGAGATATCATCAGGATCACCCCTTGACCCCCTTCCTCATAAGATCTGGAAGGAGCTCGGACCCGATCTATTCTCAGACCTGTGGCAGATCTGCTGTCAATCCCTGAGTGAAGGTACTGTACCAAGTAGGTGGAAGCAAGCGATAGTCACCCCACTATTGAGAAAAAACCTTCCCTTGATCCATCACTGCCAGCTAATTTCCGCCCAATCTCCCTTTTGCCATTTCCAATTAAAATCTTGGAAAAATTAGTCAGCAAATCCCTGTCTAATTTTTTGGAAGAACATTTGATTTTAGACAGGGACCAGTTTGGCTTTCGGCCTGGGCACGGGACGGAAACTGCACTGATTACCGTTTTGGACAAACTTCGAATGCGTGCCGACAGTGGCTGTTCCTCTATGCTGGTGCTGCTGGACATGTCGGCAGCCTTCGACACGGTTAATCACTCAGTGCTGCTGGCAAGGCTAGAGGATATGGGGGTGACAGGTCGTGCCTTGGAATGGCTACGGTCATATTTGACGGATCGTCAACAGGCAGTGACCCTGACGCCATTTGTATCCCCCTGGACCCCGGTTCGCCATGGAGTACCTCAGGGCTCAGCTATCAGCCCTATACTCTTTAATGCCTACCTGAGGCCCCTGATCCCTCTAATAAAATCTTACGGGATTGAGGTGGTTAATTATGCAGATGACATTCAGCTAATGTTCTCCTTGGAAGGAGAACATGCAGTGCCCCTGAATTCTTTCCAGGCATGCATGAGGAAAGTCTCAGACTGGCTGAGAGCCAACACACTGCAGCTGAATGCCGGGAAAACGGAGTTACTGCATTGCTGTGCAGCTAGACTGCCTAAACATCTCTTGGGTGAGTTCCGGCTTTTACCGGAAGACGCCCCGATAGCGGCAGTAAAAACAGTCCGTAACCTGGGGGTTATGATGGACGAAGACCTCCAGTTGCAATCCCAGGCGAATAAGACCATTGGAACCTGTATTGCTTTACTAAGAGCTCTGCGTCAAATTCTTCCGCTTCTCCCTAACGAGACCAGATCTCTGGTGGTCCAGAGCGTGATCCTAAGCAGGCTGGATTATTGTAACTCACTGTACCTGGGTGCCCCCCTGTATATTGTACAGGGATTGCAAATAATACAGTCTGCTGCAGCCAAACTGGCCCTGGGGAGACAACGTGACTCCTCAGTAACATTGGCACTGAGGGACCTTCACTGGCTCCCGGTCAATAAAAGGATCGAGTTTAAATCATTGGTCATGGTTTATAGACCCCTTCACAATATTGGTCCGCTACCTCTGTGTGACAGATTCTCATGGTACGAACCTAAGAGACTTCTTCGATCCACTAACCAAAGTCTGGCAGTGGTCGCCAGAGTAAAACGCACCAAGATGAGAGGCAGGGCCTTCAGTACGGCGGCAGCCCGCCTCTGGAATCAGATCCCCCAAGAATTACGTCAAGCCAAAACATTGCTGAACTTTAGGAAAAACCTTAAAACGTGGCTCTTTGGCAGAGAATAGAGTGCACCAATTCTTGTCCCATCGGCTTTTGTTCTTACCGTCCCAGGTTATCACAGTCTCTCAGCGCCAGGATACCCGTAGGGTGGCAGACAGCGCTATAGAAGAGCTTATACAATACAATACAATGATTCTACAGGATAAACAGCTGGGTGTGTGCTAAGAGTCTGCTTCTGCAGACTGTGTATTTTCAGTTACAAGAGACATATGCATGGATACATCCAAAAAGAACCAGAATGACATGAAATACATCTCTGACAACAATTCCTGTGTGCTCACAGACTCATAGTGTGATTCTAGGCAGAAAACGAAATTTGCTTGCCAATTTCAAAGCACACTTACTACTGTTTTTTTCTGCAAGTGATAAGTACTCTAACAGTCTGATACATTTTCATTACAGTTTTCAGAAACAGAAAACAACACATGTGCAAACAGCTTTTTGAGACCATGAACATGTGTAACCTTGGTGACTGACTACACTCCAGCAAAAGAAATCAGCCTTAGTGATGTTGAATGTATTAGTGTTACTCACTGCTACCTGAAACACCACTCACTTGTGAATACTAAGCATGATTCTACAGGATAAACAGCTGGGTGTGTGCTAAGAGTCTGCTTCTGCAGACTGTGTATTTTCAGTTGCAAGAGACATATGCATGCATGATCCATAACAGCATAAACATTGTAGTAATGTATGTAAAAGTACATGTGTGGCAAGGTTTAATTGCAGTTTTGTATATGTATGACCAAGCTCAGCAATTGCCTGATTAGAAGCAAAATCTGCTATATCAATTTCAAATGTGTTAGCATTTGCCTCCCATTTGTGTGTTACTGATTTATGCTGAATGGAAACCATCATATTTACAAAAAGAAAGCTGCCCCTTTCCTACAAATGCCATACTTACAGAACCGGACCATCACTATTAAAATCTCTGACAACAATTCCTGTGTGCACACAGACTCATGGGTTGATTCTAGGCACAAAACAGTATTCCTCAGTGATACCAGTACACCTTAACTTATGGTGAAAACACACTCCATAATATTTTACTAGTTCAAAACAGTTAAATATCTCCCAAACCACAAAATGTAAAACATAACTTTTAAAAAAGAATCACAATTCTAATATTTATATCAAAAATCACCACATACATCCTCTCTCAAACTCATATCTCACCTTTAAAATTACTTAGTTGAGAAAGAAATGTGGCACTCAAACAGCAGACTATCAGAGTCAGAATATCAGAGCTCTACACCTCTCTCCTCTCTCCGAGACCAGTAAATGGCAATGTTTCCCTCTCTTTTTCACACATATACATGTTAATTACAAATCTCAGTGCTTCCCACATTTTTTCAAATGAAATCACACATTTCTATTGGTTGAAAACTTCAACCCTTTTCCAAATGAACCCTTCCCCCAACTTGACTTCTGCCTGCTACCCTAGCAACAGCTCATGGAACACTGCTGTGAGCAGAGAGGTCAGAAGTTCAGCACACACTGTTTCAAATCCAAAGAGCAAGAGTGCTTCACCTGTCAAACCTAACAACAAATCCAAATTAATCTTCTGTGGGAACACAATTTTCTGAACCAATACAAAACATGCTTCTAAAAATGTACACATACAACCTAGTTTTAACTGTAAAAGGATTTGAATCAGCCAATGAGTTCTTTTTATTTAAAAAAAATATGTATGCCTCCATTTTACAACTGTCTTTCATTTCATATTGCCATTCTACTGAAAGACACCTCCTGAGTGCATCCAGATCTCCTTGAAAGATGTTCACAGTGTGGATTGTAGGTCACAGCTATGTCTTCTGGAGAGAAAAGTATGCAGAAAAAAGAGGTATGGTGAGAGACCTTGCTTTGCCAAATGTAGACATTAAATGGATTGGTCAGAGAGGGTTAAAGTGGTACCAATTAATGCCTTTGGTGAAAACCTTTCGATATCTCCCACAGCCTAACCTTATTATTGTGCACTGTGGTGGAAATGACCTAGGCACTTTAACTGGGGTAGGTCTGGAAATGCTTATTAAGGACACCTTTGTGCAATTGATGTCGCTTTTTCCTCAATCTGCCTTTGTATATTCTAACATATGCCAAAGGCAAAAGTGGAACTGGTCCAACCAATTTTGTCCGCAGATTGACAAAGCAAGAAAGCATGTCAACAAATCTATTTCTGCTTTCCTCAGAGACTATGGTATGGGTTCTATATACCACAACAACTTGCGTTACAACATGCAAGGCATTTATAGAGGAGACGGTGTACATTTCACTGATGAAGGCAACAGAGTCTTCCTCTTGAACTTTAGACTCTGCATCGGTACTTACTTGTAGGTACCACAAAAAAAACACTTCATAAACACAACGGCTCTTTTTAGAGCCCCCTAATATCTAAACACTTAAATTTGATTTTTACTTCTATTTTTTTAATCGTTTTTTTTCTGCCGTACACGTACGGTAAGCTTACCGTACGCGCACCCCGCGATTTAAAAAAAAAAAAATTAAATGTATTTTTCATACTTTTGTGACCTTCTTGGACCCCCTGACAAACGCTAGGGGGTCTGCAACTCTCTTCGTTGCCCCCTTTTCACGTTCTCCACCTTTGTTTAACAATGTGAGACACACAAAATGGCGGCCGACACTTCCTGATTTTGACCGATTCGAATGTTTACAGTCATGTACCACCAATCAGAATTAAGCTCGCGCACGGCACCGTGCGCGTACGGTAAGCTTACCGTACGCGCTCGGAGCGCGCTTATAGATATATATATTGATTTTAATGCTATTTTCTCCGAAAATACTGAACACATTTACACCAGACCTACAAAAGGCACATCCCTGACCTGAGGACTACCTCTCTGCCAAATTTCAAGTAATTCTGTTCAGCCATTCGGGCTGTAGCTTGGACTAAAGGTCCTATGGAAAAATGCATAGGAAAACACGTTTTGGGACCCCCCCTTTTTCTCAGCCCCCGCTTGACGAATCCCCCCAAGACTTTCAGGATAGGAGCAGAGCTGAGCGCCCCACCTATTTTGAAAATTTCACCAGGATTCGTCAATCGGCGCCAAAGTTATTCAAAATAGAATGTTGCGGATTTCCTATGGAAACACGGTCCTAACTATAACTATCTACTGGCGACCGCCAGTAGATAATAGATATATATATATTCACTTAAAAAACCATAGGTTTCACACATGTTATAGTTAGGTGGACATTTCACTCGTAAAAAACCAATGAAATTCCCCTGTTATAATTAGTTCAGATAACTATAACTTGCGCGCCCGCAATCCACTGCTCATGACGTCACATATTACATCACTCATGACATGGTCAGTGGCATCACTCATGACATCACTGATTACATCATCCTTTTGATAGAGTGGCGGTCGCGCGAGTTATAGTTATCTGAACTAACTATAACGGGGGAATTTCATTGGTTTTTTACGAGTGAAATGTCCACCTAACTATAACATGTGTGAAACCTATGGTTTTTTAAGTGAATTTGCAAGGTTTTTTAAATGCTAATTCCTAACTATAACGTGTGTGAAACCTATGGTTTTTTCAGTGAATTTGTACGGTTTTTTAATTTAAATGCTAAGTTATGTATTTATTACTATATTTTTTATATATTTATTTTACAATAAACTATGTATTACATTTTTAATTTTTTTTAATGGTTTTTCACCGTGCGCGCACGGTGCGCGCACGGTCCTCGCACCCCGCGATTTAAAAAAAAAAAAATTAAAATGTTTTCTGCCTTCGGGGTCCTTCAGGGACCCCCTGACAAAGGCTAGGGGGTCAGGAACTCTCTACCCTGCCCCCTTTTCACGTTCACCACCTTCCTTTTTCACTCTCGCACTCAAAACAAACAAAATGGCGGTTGACACTTCCTGATTTCGACCGATTCGAAAGTTGACTGGCATGTAACCACCAATCAGAATTACACTCGCGCACGTTAGGGTGCGTGCACCGTGCGCGCACGGTGCGCGCACGTTGCGTGGCTATAGATATTTATGTACTTTAACTGCAATTTTCTCAGGAACTACTGAACAGATTGACTCCATATATGCAAAAGGCACATCCCTGACCTGAGGACTACCTCTTTGCCAAATTTCAAGTAATTCTGTTCAGCCGTTCGGGCTGTACCTTCGACTAAAGGTCCTATGGGAAAATGCATGGGGAAAACGTGTTTTGGGACCCCCTTTTTTCTCGGCCCTCGCTTGACGAATCCCCCCGAGACTTTCAGGGTAGGAGCTGAGCGGAGCGCCCCATTAGTTTTGAAAATTTCGCGAGGATTCGTCAACCGCCGCCAAAGTTATTCAAAATAGAATTTTGAGATTTCCTATGGAAACACGGTCCTAACTATAACTATCTACTGGCGACCGCCAGTAGATAATATATATATATATATATAGATATATATATCTCTCTCTATATATATATATATATATATATATATATATATATATATATATATATAATATATTTGATCAGTCTTAATCGGGAAGGCGATGATTTTGGGGATTGTGATTTGGAACTGGTAACCCAGGATCTACTCTCACCTGGTTTTGAAACTTGCACCAAACCGGTAACCAAATTTAAAGAAACATCCAAGTTTACACCAATTCTGCCTCGCGATGCCATTGATTTATTCAATGAACAAGTGGTGGCGGAAATTAAACAACTGTATACAACCACCAGTAAGAATTTTTCACCCACCAATAATGAGGAACGTAAATACCACCAGCTGATGGGACAACATTAAGAAAAACAAACAGGTGGTAATCAGAAATGCGGATAAAGGGGGTAATGTGGTTTTATGGACACTTAAAGACTATCCAGAGGAGACAGCTAAACATCTTAACGACACAAACTGCTACCGTAAAAGTACTATGGACAAATTCAAACAGGCACAACATAATTTCTTTGGGAAACTACTTGCCTGGAAAAGTGCAGGCCTCCTCAATTTGCAAGAATTAAAATTCCTGAAAAAAGAAAATCCAACTATCCCTCTACTTTATTTCGTTCCCAAGGTCCACAAATCTATTAACAAGCCACCTGGCAGGCCTATAATCTCAGCATGCGATGGCCCATTGGAAAACATGTCTATTTACATTGACTCTTTCTTACAGCAACATGTGAAATCCCTCAGATCTTATGTACAAGATACAAGTGACTTCATTCGAAAAATTGAAGAGATTAGGTGGCATGAGGACTATTGCCTTATTGCCTTGGATGTTACAGCTCTTTACACTTGTATACGCAACCATGATGGAGTTAGAGCTGTTGAGTGTATTTTGGCTAATCGACCAATGAAGTTTGCAAAACATAATCAGATCTTATTAGATCTTCTAACATTCTGTTTAGAAAACAATTTGTTTCTATATAACAGCCAAATTTACCAACAGGTACAAGGTGTAGCCATGGGGGCCAGCTTCTCCCCTAGTTATGCTTGTCTCTTTATGGGATGGTGGGAGGAGCTGGTCCTCATGAAACAATATGCACAATATGCACCTAGCAAGGTTTAATTGCAGTTTTGTATATGTATGACCAAGCTCAGCAATTGCCTGATTAGAAGCAAAATCTGCTATATCAATTTCAAATGTGTTAGCATTTGCCTCCCATTTGTGTGTTACTGATTTATGCTGAATGGAAACCATCATATTTACAAAAAGAAAGCTGCCCCTCTCCTACAAATGCCATTCTTACAGAACCGGACCATCACTATTAAAATCTCTGACAACAATTCCTGTGTGCACACAGACTCATGGGTTGATTCTAGGCACAAAACAGTATTCCTCAGTGATACCAGTACACCTTAACTTATGGTGAAAACACACTCCATAATATTTTACTAGTTCAAAACAGTTAAATATCTCCCAAACCACAAAATGTAAAACATAACTTCTAAAAAAGAATCACAATTCTAATATTTATATCAAAAATCACCACATACATCCTCTCTCAAACTCATATCTCACCTTTAAAATTACTTAGTTGAGAAAGAAATGTGGCACTCAAACAGCAGACTATCAGAGTCAGAATATCAGAGCTCTACACCTCTCTCCTCTCTCCGAGACCAGTAAATGGCAATGTTTCCCTCTCTTTTTTCACACATATACATGTTAATTACAAATCTCAGTGCTTCCCACATTTTTTCAAATGAAATCACACATTTCTATTGGTTGAAAACTTCAACCCTTTTCCAAATGAACCCTTCCCCCAACTTGACTTCTGCCTGCTACCATAGCAACAGCTCATGGAACACTGCTGTGAGCAGAGAGGTCAGAAGTTCAGCACACACTGTTTCAAATCCAAAGAGCAAGAGTGCTTCACCTGTCAAACCTAACAACAAATCCAAATTAATCTTCTGTGGGAACACAATTTTCTGAACCAATACAAAACATGCTTCTAAAAATGTACACATACAACCTAGTTTTAACTGTAAAATGATTTGAATCAGCCAATGAGTTCTTTTTATTTAAAAAAAATATGTATGCCTCCATTTTACAACTGTCTTTCATTTCATATTGCCATTCTACTGAAAGACACCTCCTGAGTGCATCCAGATCTCCTTGAAAGATGTTCACAGTGTGGATTGTAGGTCACAGCTATGTCTTCTGGAGTGAAAAGTATGCAGAAAAAAGAGGTATGGTGAGAGACCTTGCTTTGCCAAATGTAGACATTAAATGGATTGGTCAGAGAGGGTTAAAGTGGTACCAATTAATGCCTTTGGTGAAAACCTTTCGACATCTCCCACAGCCTAACCTTATTATTGTGCACTGTGGTGGAAATGACCTAGGCACTTTAACTGGGGTAGGTCTGGAAATGCTTATTAAGGACACCTTTGTGCAATTGATGTCGCTTTTTCCTCAATCTGCCTTTGTATATTCTAACATATGCCAAAGGCAAAAGTGGAACTGGTCCAACCAATTTTGTCCGCAGATTGACAAAGCAAGAAAGCATGTCAACAAATCTATTTCTGCTTTCCTCAGAGACTATGGTATGGGTTCTATATACCACAACAACTTGCGTTACAACATGCAAGGCATTTATAGAGGAGACGGTGTACATTTCACTGATGAAGGCAACAGAGTCTTCCTCTTGAACTTTAGACTCTGCATCGGTACTTACTTGTAGGTACCACAAAAAAAACACTTCATAAACACAACGGCTCTTTTTAGAGCCCCCTAATATCTAAACACTTAAATTTGATTTTTACTTCTATTTTTTTAATCGTTTTTTTTCTGCCGTACACGTACGGTAAGCTTACCGTACGCGCACCCCGCGATTTAAAAAAAAAAAAATTAAATGTATTTTTCATACTTTTGTGACCTTCTTGGACCCCCTGACAAACGCTAGGGGGTCTGCAACTCTCTTCGTTGCCCCCTTTTCACGTTCTCCACCTTTGTTTAACAATGTGAGACACACAAAATGGCGGCCGACACTTCCTGATTTTGACCGATTCGAATGTTTACAGTCATGTACCACCAATCAGAATTAAGCTCGCGCACGGCACCGTGCGCGTACGGTAAGCTTACCGTACGCGCTCGGAGCGCGCTTATAGATATATATATTGATTTTAATGCTATTTTCTCCGAAAATACTGAACACATTTACACCAGACCTACAAAAGGCACATCCCTGACCTGAGGACTACCTCTCTGCCAAATTTCAAGTAATTCTGTTCAGCCATTCGGGCTGTAGCTTGGACTAAAGGTCCTATGGAAAAATGCATAGGAAAACACGTTTTGGGACCCCCCCTTTTTCTCAGCCCCCGCTTGACGAATCCCCCCAAGACTTTCAGGATAGGAGCAGAGCTGAGCGCCCCACCTATTTTGAAAATTTCACCAGGATTCGTCAATCGGCGCCAAAGTTATTCAAAATAGAATGTTGCGGATTTCCTATGGAAACACGGTCCTAACTATAACTATCTACTGGCGACCGCCAGTAGATAATAGATATATATATATATATATATATATATATATATATATATATATATATATTCACTTAAAAAACCATAGGTTTCACACATGTTATAGTTAGGTGGACATTTCACTCGTAAAAAACCAATGAAATTCCCCTGTTATAGTTAGTTCAGATAACTATAACTTGCGCGCCCGCAATCCACTGCTCATGACGTCACATATTACATCACTCATGACATGGTCAGTGGCATCACTCATGACATCACTGATTGCATCATCCTTTTGATAGAGTGGCGGTCGCGCGAGTTATAGTTATCTGAACTAACTATAACGGGGGAATTTCATTGGTTTTTTACGAGTGAAATGTCCACCTAACTATAACATGTGTGAAACCTATGGTTTTTTAAGTGAATTTGCAAGGTTTTTTAAATGCTAATTCCTAACTATAACGTGTGTGAAACCTATGGTTTTTTCAGTGAATTTGTACGGTTTTTTAATTTAAATGCTAAGTTATGTATTTATTACTATATTTTTTATATATTTATTTTACAATAAACTATGTATTACATTTTTAATTTTTTTTAATGGTTTTTCACCGTGCGCGCACGGTCCTCGCACCCCGCGATTTAAAAAAAAATAAATTAAAATGTTTTCTGCCTTCGGGGTCCTTCAGGGACCCCCTGACAAAGGCTAGGGGGTCAGGAACTCTCTACCCTGCCCCCTTTTCACGTTCACCACCTTCCTTTTTCACTCTCGCACTCAAAACAAACAAAATGGCGGCCGACACTTCCTGATTTCGACCGATTCGAAAGTTGACTGGCATGTAACCACCAATCAGAATTACGCTCGCGCACGTTAGGGTGCGTGCACCGTGCGCGCACGGTGCGCGCACGTTGCGTGGCTATAGATATTTATGTACTTTAACTGCAATTTTCTCAGGAACTACTGAACAGATTGACTCCATATATGCAAAAGGCACATCCCTGACCTGAGGACTACCTCTTTGCCAAATTTCAAGTAATTCTGTTCAGCCGTTCGGGCTGTACCTTCGACTAAAGGTCCTATGGGAAAATGCATGGGGAAAACGTGTTTTGGGACCCCCTTTTTTCTCGGCCCTCGCTTGACGAATCCCCCCGAGACTTTCAGGGTAGGAGCTGAGCGGAGCGCCCCATTAGTTTTGAAAATTTCGCGAGGATTCGTCAACCGCCGCCAAAGTTATTCAAAATAGAATTTTGAGATTTCCTATGGAAACACGGTCCTAACTATAACTATCTACTGGCGACCGCCAGAAGATAATATATATATATATATATATAGATATATATATCTATATATATATATATATATATATATATATTACCTACTGGCGGTCGCCAGTAGGTAGTTATAGTTAGGACCCCTTTTCCATAGGAAATCCGCAACATTCTATTTTGAATAACTTTGGCGCCGGTCGATGAATCCTCGCGAATTTCTCAAAATAGGTGGGGCGCTACGCTCCGCTCCTACCCTGAAAGTCTCGGGGGGATTCGTCAAGCGGGGGCTGAGATAAAAGGGGGGTCCCAAAACACGTTTTACCCATGCATTTTTCCATAGGACCTTTAGACAGAGCTACAGCCCGAACGGCTGAACAGAATTACTAGAAATTTGGCAGAGAGGTAGTCCCTATGTCAAGGAAGTGCCTTTTGTAGGTTTGGTGTAATTCTGTTCAGTAGATTCTGAGAAAATAGCCTTTAAATCAATATATATATCTGAGCCCGCTTACGGTACGCTTACCGTACGCTTACCGTACGCGTACGGTGGCGTGCGCGAGCGCGATTCTGATTGGCTCTTAGATCTTAGTAAACATTCGAATCGGCCGAAACCAGGAAGCGGCGTCCTCCATTTTGTCTCTCGCACTGAGTGTTATTTATCAAACATGATGCCCAAAAACATGTTACGGGGCTGTTTTGACAACTCCCTCCCACATAGTCATGTTGAGGGAGTCCCCAAACATCCCCCAAGAGCAAAAACGGTTTTATTTTTTTTTCGGCAATTTCGCCGAGTACGCTTACCGTACGCTTACCGTAAGCGTACGGTAAAAAATAGAAATAAAAAAAACACTATCCACACTTACCCCACCCCCTGTGCTTTTGGTGGCCGTAGGCCACCAAATGTACAGGGCTTATTACATCAGTAAAAATACTATATTTTGGCAACATGAAATTATAAAATCGAAATAAAAAAAACACTATCCACATTGACCCCACCCCCTGTGCTTTTGGTGGCCGAAGGCCACCAAATGTACAGGGCTTATTAAAGTTGATAAAAACCGTGCACGGAACGCACTGCGTTAAGTGGGCGCGCACACCACGAATGGCGTAAAGTAACTTAGCATTTAAAAAACCGTACAAATTCACTGAAAAAACCATAGGTTTCACACACGTTATAGTTAGGAATTAGCATTTAAAAAACCTTGCAAATTCACTGAAAAAACCATAGGTTTCACACATGTTATAGTTAGCGGAAATTTTACTGATAAAAAACCAATGAAATTCCCCCGTTATAGTTAGTGCAGGCAACTATAACTCACGCGACCGCAATCTTCTGCTGATGACATATGTGTCTTTATGAAAAAAAAATATTTGTAATATATGTATAGCTAAAAATTTATGAAGAAGACATGGGCAAATAAGTGTCTAAATACAGTATTAGCATCAGCAGAGGATTGCGGTCGCGTGAGTTATAGTTGCCTGCACTAACTATAACGGGGGAATTTCATTGGTTTTTTATCAGTAAAATTTCCGCTAACTATAACATGTGTGAAACCTATGGTTTTTTCAGTGAATATATATATATATATATATATATGTTTGCATGTCGCTTTTAATATTGTTCTGGACCTCTTGTATCGGTATATGTAAATGTGAAATAATGTTTTTTTGTTATATTGTTTTTAAGCAAAACCAAAGGAAATGATGGACGGAGTGTTGAACATTGCAAGCACTCACCCCCAGTCAACTGATCTGGGTTTAATCCATCACCGTTCTTTAGCCCACTCTGCCACCCCAGTTCAGACATGGCCATATGCAAATCAGTCTGACCCTTTGCCTCATGAGAACAGTCCAGCACGAACTGCCAAGCCATGTCTTCCCTGGACCGGAAACAAGCTTCCAAGGACCGGTTTCTGGCATTTCATCCGTCTTCAGCCAGGCTTGCTTGAATCCAGTGGCAAAGTGAGCAAGGGACTCACGTCTGAGCATACCCTGCCAACTTATGGCGAACAAAGCAAAACCAAAGGAAATGATGGACGGAGTGTTGAACATTGCAAGCACTCACCCCCAGTCAACTGATCTGGGTTTAATCCATCACCGTTCTTTAGCCCACTCTGCCACCCCAGTTCAGACATGGCCATATGCAAATCAGTCTGACCCTTTGCCTCATGGGAACAGTCCAGCCCGAACTGCCAAGCCATGTCTTCCCTGGACCGGAAACAAGCTTCCTAGGACCGGTTTCTGGCATTTCAGCCGTCTTCAGCCAGGCTTGCTTGAATCCAGTGGCAAAGTGAGCAAAGGACTCACGTCTGAGCATACCCTGCCAACTTATGGCGAACAAAGCAAAACCAAAGGAAATGATGGACGGAGTGTTGAACATTGCAAGCACTCACCCCCAGTCAACTGATCTGGGTTTAATCCATCACCGTTCTTTAGCCCACTCTGCCACCCCAGTTCAGAAATGGCCATATGTAAATCAGTCTGACCCTTTGTTTTTAAGTCCATGTCTTATGTTTTTTTAACTGCCCTGGAGAAGTCCCTATGTTATGGGAGGTAACGTGTCGGCTGTGTCCATGTTCGCCCTTTTTGTGGAAATGAGAAATAAAAGAAAGAATACTGAGAACTCACATGGCTTATGATGCTTTTTGATATGTTTACTTGATATTTATTAATTGTTAGAATACTGACTTGCTGTGGGTAGTGAACCCAATGCGATTGAACCAAATTGATCTTTTTGTGAGCTAGTTGCAATTGAGTGCTCGTTTTCTATTCAAAGTTGAATAAACAGCTACTTGGTTGTTGTTCATGGCTGATAGTGTGAAGTTCTAAGGTGTGCTCAAGGACATCGCAGTGTTTGCCAAGACCTTCATTGTTGGAGTCTGTACAATAAAGGCCTCAACTAGGGCTTCAAGTGGAATTCAAAAAGTTTGCATGTGTGTGGGGAGGGAGGATCTCCAAAAGAGGCATGGCCTATGAATTTGAGGGGATGGCTTAAATGGTAACAGTAAACTAAAGTTCTATGATTCCGCTAATGTGTAGGGTGACCAGATTTTATAAACCAAAAACTGGGACATTTTGCTAACAAAGAAGAACTATGATTTTACATCAACCGAGGGGCACAGAATGATTTAACAGTAAGTGAATAAATTAAATGCACATTTCAACCCAGTATCATGCCTGTTGATTAAATAACTTTCTCAGAAGAGATGCTACTTAGAGTTGCCCTGGATCACACAAAAACATCCCTTGGGCCATGTGCTAAATTTGTCAAAATTTGCCAGGACAGCACGCCTGGTGACCCTACAGAGTGTGACACTTGACTGGTATTTTGGTTCCTCTCTGAGCTTTCAGTTATTGCTTACAGATATGTAACAAAATAACTGAAATACACATAAAACCAGCCAGGGCTATTGGCTTTGTCAATGGCTGTTAGTTATTTAAGATAAATGAACAACAACCTTAACTTTTCTGTAAATAATTAATATTGAAAATCTTTCAATTCTGAACTTGTGAGACTGTCAATTAAACAATTCTCAGACCTGTGAAAAGGGTAGTTGTTAAAAGGTGCAATCCTCCATGAATGAAGAGATGAGAGTAGGTAGATCTTCATAGGTTGTTTATTCACGAGTAGGTAGGTTTAACAGCTCAGCCACCCAACTGCCTCTGGCTCCTCTCAGTCATCTCTCTCACAAGTTTCTGCCCTTGAGCCAAAGAAGCTCTCCCATTCTAGAACACTGAGATGTCACCAGAAACGTGAAAGACAGCTGACTGTCAGATGTACATAAGATAAAGGATACATAAATAAATCAATACGAAATTAAATGGGTAAGTAACTTTACAACACATCTCCCTCTTTTACACACCAAAATTTTAACGAAAAAGAGAAAAAAAAACAACAGAAATTGCCATATAAACATCATAATACCATTATACCACATAGTCACTCAAGTATGAAGGTGTACGAGAAATTCTGTTAGATCTCTTTAAAACCCCTGGGACATCTTTGTTACCAGCATTTTGGGGAGGGTCACCTAAATGATTCATCTTACCACGTACAGCAACACGGCTTAAGTTCCACACCCTATGATATGAAGTTCTCACAGCGTTGTCAAAAACCTTAATCACTTTCAAAGGTTTCGAAAATTTGGCACCAGAAACACAGAAACCAGGTCTTTTAATCATGCCAAAATCACCGACAGAAACCTTAGTAGATTTAACAGCATGTCTCACATCATAATTATCTTTACTTTTCAAACACTTATAATCTTCCTTTTCCTTCCAAGAGCTTACATCCGGAATTCCACCCCTGGCGGAGAGAAATTTGTTAACCCAAGGTGGTTCCAAGAAAGTATCAGGTTGTCTCCCACGAAATAAAAGAAAAAGAGATTTTCCAGTCGTAGTATGAGGCGCAAAGCGATACACACCAACTCTCCTAGAAACCTCTTCCTTCCAGTCAAGACAAATCTGTTTTGTCAGAGAGATAGTTTCTTTTAGGACTCTATTAAACCTCTCGACAGTGCCATTAGATTCAGGGTGATATAAAGTACATTTCTTGTGAACAATACCACAATTAGTAAGAAAGTCTTCCATTTCCTTTGAAACAAGTTGAACACCATTGTCTGTCAGTATAGTTTGTGGTATGACTTCCCTAGAGATCAGTTTTTTTAGAAAATCAATAACAGTTTTTGTATTTGTATTTCTAGCAAAAGAAATTTCAGGCCACCTGGAGAATAAATCCATCACTACAATAACAAAGGTATCAGACCCATCACCATGCAAGGGTCCCAAAATATCAAGAGCTATGTCCTTCCAAGGACCACTGGGGCGAGACCTTTTTTCCATAGGCTGAGTCCTGATCTTTAAACTCTTCTCACTAAGAGAGCACTGGACACACTGCCTAACCAAACGCTCAATCTGAATGTCCATGCCAGGCCACCAGTAAGTGGAACGCACTCTTTCCTTAGTCTTAGAAATTCCTAAGTGTGCCTCATGGGCTAAATCCAAAAGACCTTTCCTTAAAGACAAAGGTCGAACTAATCTGTGACCTCTCCATAACATCCCTTCACTACAAGACAACTGATCTTTCACAGACCAAAAATCTTTTACGGATAGACCTCCTTGTTCCTTATGATGCCACCCATCATGAATAAGATTCAAAACATTTTGAATAACCTCATCTTCATGACAAGCGTTTAACCAAGATTCTTGGTTAATTACCTTGTAATCAATTCCACAAACAAAATCATGAGAATGACCAAACTCTGAATCAATATTCTCACCAGATCGAGTAACAGGAACAAGTCTCGAAAGTGTGTCAGCAACAAAGTTATCAGAACCTGGAACATGCTTTACCGAGAAATTAAAACCCTGTAACCCAACAATCCATTTGGAGATTCTCAGAGAAATTGAATCAATACCCTAACTTGTTAACACCTCACACAAAGGTTTGTGATCCGTTCTAACTACAAAGGAGGTACCACAAAGACATTTTTTAAACTTTTTAATAGCCCAGTAGACAGCAAGGGCTTCCCTCTCAATTACCGAGTACCTAGATTCAGCACCCTTCAAACTCCTTGAAACAAACATAATGGTGTTGTCAGGATTTGTGCCACCTTGATTTAAAACAGCACCAAGACCCTTAAGGCTAGCGTCAGTAGAGATGATTGAGCATTTAGTTGGATCAAAATTTCGAAGATTTGGAGCATTCTGTAACCTGTGCTTTATTTCCATAAACTCTTTTTCACACAATTCATCCCACACAAATTTTACTCCTTTTTGAAGTAAATTTCTCATGTTGAAGGTAGCTTCTGCAAAATTCTTAATAAACTTGTTATAATATTCTGCCATCCCCAGAAAGCACATGAGTTCTTCCTTAGAAGAGGGGGCAATTAGGTCTCTGATGGTGTTTACCAATGCAGCCTTGGGAACAACACCATCAGCCGTTATTGAGTGACCCAAATAATCAATTTTATCAAGACCAAATTTGCATTTCTCACGTTTAATGGTGAGATTGTGAGCAGAAAGTCTATCCAACACTTATCGGACTCTCTTCCCATGTTCCAATTCATCACACCCATAGACTACAATATTGTCCTGGTAAACACAAACACCAGGCACGTTGACTAACACTTTTTCCATGACTCATTGAAAAACAGAAGCGGCGGAGACAAGGCCAAAAGGAAGTCTTATAAATCTAAAGGTACCAAAAGGGGTTAACAAAGGCAGTTAAATCTCTGGAAGACTGATCAAGCAAAATCTGAGGGTACGCAGATGTTAAATCAATTGTGCTAAACATTTTAGCACCACGCACCATGCTCAACAGTTCTGAGATATTTGGAAGAGGATATTTATCTACAAGTACACATTTGTTGAGCTGTCTGAGATCCACACATAATCTCAAAGACCCATCAGCCTTCCTTGAAGCCACTACCGGAGCCAACCAGGATGTTCCTTCTACCTCTTCAATAATCCCCTGTGATTTGAGCTTCTCTAACTCCTTCAACATCTCGTCCTTAACAGTAAAAGGAACATTACACACTTTACTAGAAACTGGAACAGACCCTGGAGACAATTTTATTTTGTGACAATACCCTTTCAAACACCCAAGTTTGTCGCCAAAGACTTGTGGATCTTCCTCCATCAATTGAGTTTGTAGCAGAGAGTGATGATTTATAGATTCAATAGCTTCTCTCACATTGAGAATAATGGGAGGAGTGTTGTTAGGATCTAACATGACACCCAGATCTTTCTGATGCCACCAGCTGATAATACTGTCACCCTTCTTGGAGACATAGACCTTCCCAGACGTAAAGCGACACTCATATTCAATTAAGCCCATGAAATATCCTCTCAATTCAATAGGGTCTCCACCATAATTTGTGGGGCGAATGTCAGCTTTAAGAAGATTGACTTTTGAGTTTAGATTATCATTGAAAAACTTGCTTGATACAATAGTGATTTTTGCACCAGAGTCAAGGAATACCTTGGTTTTCTGACCTTCTACAAAAATGTAATCTAACGGTCCATCACTACCAACCTGAACAATAATCTGAACACACTCAAAATCATGTTGATCACTCGAATTGTCAAGAGCAATTTCATTCACACTCTGTCTAGACAATTTGATTCTACAAGCAATCACAAAATGTCCCTTTTTCTTACAATAAGTGCATATAGCATTCAAAGCAGGACAGGATTTATCATTGGCCCAGTGGCCAGCATTATTGCATCTATAACATTTATTTTGTTTACTGAATTGGAAACAAGACTTATTTTCCTTTTTTTCTCTTACTTGGGCTTTCATTTGTGCTTCCTTTGACTTTGAATTTAAAGTCGTATTAGTGCTGACCACCGACACATCTTTATTGAGATCTTTCTTGATCTCTTTGACACACTCAAAGGAGTGCTCAATTCTTTTAGCTACTACTAAGACTTCATCAAGAGAAGGCTCATCTTTGAGCCATAATTCGTCACAAACCTTTTCTGAAACACAGCCCAACATAAATTGGTCTCTTATACTCTCATCAATTAGTGTATTAAATTTACAAGTTGAGGCCAAACGTCTCAGGTCAGTAACATAATTCTCAATACTTTCCCCTTCCTTTTGCATCCGTCTACCAAAATGCTAACGTTCTAAAATGGTACTGACCTTAGGCAAATAATGAGCATCCAGTTTGTAAATGCATATTTCTTATTCATTCAGATTTGCTGCAGCACTGTTGGGAACAACAGGAAGATGGTCAAAAACATCTTGACCTTCTGATCCAAGACAGTGCATAAGCAACGCTGATTTCCTCTCTACACTGAGAGAAGTACCACAAACACGGGCATATCGTTCGAAAACTTTTTCCCACTTGGTCCATTTTATGGGAGGATCTCCTGGTGACTGCAAAAAAAACGGAGCTGCAGTAACATTTTGCATGTCTGAAATTTACACTTAAAACAAACCAACAACAAAAATGAACCAATCAGTTACAAGCTTACTATGTAAGAGAATGAGGACAGTTTTAACTAATATATACAAAGCTTGATGCAATAATTCCTCTGTATTCAGTACAATGAGTAAAAAAAAAATATGTCCAAGTCTTAAAATGTTATTAAAGTAAGTAGTAAAAGAAGAAAAAAAATAGCCAGAAACTTGAACTGTAGAGTGATGAAGATGCGGTGTTAAAATGTTGACGCACATAAGCTGTGTGTGTCAGCCTTGTAGAAGTCTTAAAGCACACACATGAGATGGAGGAGTTGTGTTTTGACAGCAGTAGCTGTGCGTGTCAGAGTTATGATATTTGCAGACTGAAGTGATTTCTTTAATGTGCTGTCCGTTGAAAATAGGCACACAGTGTAGAAACAGAAGCTGTGCGAATCAGCGTGGTTCTGATGTAGCACTGACACGCAATTTTAACAGTAGCTGTGCATGCCAGCGTTGTGTTGACACACAAAAGGAATCACTAATAAAATGTTAACAGTAGATGTTACTCATTAGTTGTGTGTGTTAAGACAAAGTCACGAAACACACATCAAAATAGCATGAAATGCGCGTGTCAGTGTTGTGAAGAGTCAGCGCTGACACGCAATGAGCAACAGTAGCTGTGAGTGTCAGCGTCAAAAAAATTGTAGCACTGTGATTGTAGATAGCGCTGTGCGTCACTGCACTGTAAAGCAAATGAAACACCCAGTCGATGCATAAGCTGTGCGTGTCAGCATTACTAAGGAACCGGAGAAGACCACGTAGATCAACGAAGCGAGAAGACGTCAGCCAATCAACAATTGAAGCGTGAGCATGCGTGAAAACAACGGGAAAAAACGTCTCCTAGGCAGCATGAAGACAACGACGTTGCATTCCAGTGACGAGTCTCGTTGACAGTAGGATCGTGAGGAGACTAAAGGAGGAGCTTCAGTGCGCGTGGAGGCAGAAGGTATTTCAGAAGAAAATAATGTAAATCGCCGCCCGCTCCGCAGCAAAATCACATTAAAGGCTTAGAATATCCATTTCTTCAAGTCATGAGTTGAATGCCCCAAAACAATGTAAAACAACACATCAAATTAGCGTCATCTGCATGTGTTGTATTGCGCGTTACTATACCCGCTACGAACGAGGTAGCCTTCATGGTATTCGTAGCTCACTTCAGCATTCAGTTCATCCAAGCAATACTTTTTTCTCGAGTTATGAAATTTTAAGGTGGAAAGAATTTTGATGTTTTGTAGCTTTAAGTGAAACGGAGATTTAGAGGGTTGGAGTTGAGCTGTTTACCCAGTCGTCGCCAGTGTTAAAATGTGCAATCCTCCATGAATGAAAAGATGAGAGTAGATAGATCTTCATAGGTTGTTTATTCACGAGTAGGTAGGTTTAACAGCTCAGCCACCCAACTGCCTCTGGCTCCTCTCAGTCATCTCTCTCACAAGATTCTGCCCTTGAGCCAAAGAAGCTCTCCCATTCTAGAACACTGAGATGTCACCAGAAACATGAAAGACAACTGACTGTCAGATGTACATAAGATAAAGGATACATAAATAAATCAATACGAAATTAAATGGGTAAGTAACTTTACAACAGTACTGCTCTTCAGAGTGCCTCACTCACTCCTGTTATATTCACCCTATGTTAGACATGAATTCCCTTTTTCTCTCCACATCTCGTCCATCTGTATATCTTACACCTCCTTGGTCTCCTTTTTACCACCCTATTTTCACTGTCTCCAGAATGCACTTCGTGCCACCTCCTTCACTTCACCACTCCCAAAAACACACAACACGCTCACTCACATGTATTTTCACTTACTTTCGTCTTGTCAATATTTTGACCACTGTGTACCTCCTTCACACAAATGTGCACAGAATGAGAATTGCACCTGGGATATGTGACCCCCTCTCTGTCCTCTTTGCAGAAAATCCAAGGATTCGATGAGATTTCTTCTGAACATCTTTATAATCCATTGACTGGAATTGTGTGAAACTCGTGCTGCCTTCAGTCTCAACCCCCAAGTTCTCAATCATGGTCTGGTATACACACCTGGAGACAACTGAGTTCAAACTATGAACTATACATGAATAATATGCCACACACAAAAAATACAGAAATACAATGTCCTGAAAAATAGCGAACACTTTTAAAGAATATATAATTAAGTAAAATGTGAAATGTAAACAGGAACTAAATCGCTGATATGGATTACCTTAATGGTTTTAGATTAATTATTCAAAAATCTAGTTATTTGTCAGTAGAGTTAAGGATATGAATAACGGGCCCAACACGGACCCATTTCAATGTCTGTTTTTAATTAGTATCAGGTCAGAGGACTAGAAAGACTCGGCCTACTTAAAGTCTTGGCATTAAGCCTGCAGTGCGTACCAGTACCGATGGCCAAATCTGTAGTCTGTACGAACCCTGCCCTCGTTTCTTGGAGTCTGTACATTTACGACTTCCATTTCTGCAGTCTGCAAAAAAACTCACCTCCTTCACTGGCATCTGTAGAGTTAAAGACCAGGGCTGCTACAAGATTTGTTGGGGCATAGGAAAAAGAATAACATTTCCTGGGGCCTACCTAAGCCAATTCACACATTATCATGAGGAGTCGATCATATTTGTTCAAAGTTCATATTTTAACTTCACTCCTTTCATAATAAATCACTGCATACATAGGCCCTATGCCCCTCTCTACCATGCCCCTGTATGAACTCCTTCAAAGGGCCAAGGGGCATGCAGGGTTACTGGGCTCAACCATAGGGGATGAGGCCTGTGACTCCTGAAGCTCAACTTTCTATGGATCCTGAGAAACTGCTTGGTCCAAGTAGCCAAAGGCAACCATGGGGGGATGAAGGGCATGGATATGACATGATATGAATTGATTGTAATTTATAAGAGTGCAAAAATAAACCTCAGGCACCAAGGCACTGTAGTCCCGGAGTGTCGCTCGGCAAAATGCTGGTCCCAGCTGATCCCAATGGAATAATATCTTCCTAGAGAGTGAAAGGCCTTCCTGAAGGGAGAATGCAACCTCAGACATGAAAGATAATAAGGAAGAGCATTCCTGAGCCTTGCTGCCACAACTGAGAAAGATCTGCCACCACATTTCTTCGTCCAAACACTAGGAACAATCACTTAATTATGATGTGCCGAGCTAAGATTTCTAGTATGAATGTACCATTTAAACATGGTTTTAATTCCATCCAGGCTACCATTGTATAGAGCCTTATGTACAATGCAAAGAGCCTTGAACATAACACTCTACCAGAAGCCAATGCAGTTCGAGGAGTCCTCTGGACATCAACTGACGTTTAGGGATGCCCAGGGTAAGCTTTGCCATCGCATTCCGCACTAAACGCAGCTTTGCTTAACTTGTCTTATTGGTTTCAAGATATAGTGCATTGCAGTAGTCAATCCTTGATGAGGCAAGTGCTAGAGTTACTTGTTTACATGTCGGGAGGGCAATAAATGGAAAGATTTACCTCAGCATTTTAATGATCTCAAAGCAGGTTGTCACCGTACGATTTACCACATGGTCCAATGACAGCTCACTGTTCAGAATAACACCTACATTCTTTGCTGTATCTGTTGGAGTAGGTAAGGAACCCAACATATCAGGCCAACAATAACTAATCCAAATAGTGGGTTGACTTCCAAGGAACAGCATCTCCCTCTTGTCACCGTTTAACTTCAAATAATTCTTCCCCATTCACATAGCCACTCCCGTCATACAGTCATTGAATATGGCTGCAATGACCTCTGTGTCTTTGGAAATAGACACTATTATCTGAGTGTCATTAGCATATGACACAGTCTAGAGCCCAAAAGAGCGTAGGAGCTTGGCGAGAGGGGGGGACATACAGATTAAATAAAATAGAGCTCAAGAATGAACCCTGTGGCACCCCACATGCCAGGGAGAATGGGTCAGAATAAAACTGATTTACGGTCACCCTCAGATCTAGCCGTAAGAAAATAAGTCAACAGTTTCAGAGCCCTATCTTTTATTCCCAGTTCCTGCAGGCGTTCGGTCAGTAGGATTGGACAGATAGTGTCAAGGGCCATGGAACGATCAAGAAGGATCAAAGTTGCAGCCTACTCTGCGTAAACTAATTGTCTAATGTTGTCCGTAGCAGATACCAAAGCTATCCTGTTCCATGATTACTTCTGAAACCATGCTGCAATACCTCCAACAGACCCATGAGCCATCAGGTGCTAGTTAAGATGTTTCTCCATGATCTTAGCTGGTACCAGAAGCAAAGAGATAAGATAATAGTTCTTGAGATCACTGGTGTCAAGATTGGGCTTCTTGAAAAGTGGCCTTATCACAGCCTCCTTCCACGAACGTCGGTAGCAACCTGAGGTAATGGCTGTGTTCATGATACAAGTCAGAGGTCGAGCTACTGCACCGCTACCATCTGCAAAGTTTACGGGGCACAGAGGGGATTCTGATTTAATGTTAAGAAGATGCGGCTCAATAAGTTCTGGTGTCAGGGGTGGGAAACTTGTGAGCATCATCCCATGATTCTCCTTATTCTCTATAACCTATAAGGGATTTGGCTGCAACTCCTTGCTTACGTGCAGGGCAACATCTTCTTCTGTATTAGAGGCATCAAACTCTTTATAGCTGTTTGAGATTTTCAGCTGAAAGAAATCTGCTAGGTTACTAAAAATGTTTCTGTGAGCCCTCTATTTCTGGAAGAGCTGGGGGCACAGATAGCTGATGAATGACTTTAAAAGCTCTTTTGTGGAGTTGGTTGACTTAAAGATGGTAGGACAGTAAAGAGAGTTTTCTTTTCTGATAGCTAGTTTATAATCTCTGAAGGTTGATTTATATAGAGACCTTTCATGCTCCTCGTAGTGTTTCCTGATGTGCGTTACTGACGTTGACCAATCTGTCTAAGGAGCCTTAGGAATTCTGGGAACCAGGGGGGAGTAGGCAGCTTTCTCCGAAAGTTGATTTTCCCGTATGGGAGCTGCCATATCAACCGCAGAACACGGCCAAGTTGAAAAATCGTCCGCCCCTCTGTCCACCTCATCATGGTTCATATATGATTTGCTTCTAAGGGCTCTAGTGAAATCCTAGAGGCCCCCTTCCAATTCCTTCTAGAGGGCTGTTTACAGGACAGAGTAACCTTATTACGAAAAGGGGGTAGAGTAAATGAGAAGGACACTACACTTTGGTTTGACCAACTAAGAGGAAGCACCTCTTGATACAGATTAGTAAACACAGACTCACAATTCAAAAATCAAAATGCAAGCAGCAGCACAAATAAATCATTGCATTGTCCTACCAAATAGTATTTTATTTCCACTGTTTACCACGCAATGGAAGAATGACATACACACACAATTTCACAGTTCTTCCCTGAGTTCGGGGCTATGGGGTCTCTTTGGCTGTTCCCTGTCTCACTCACTCCTCATGTCAGGGATCAAGGTTTTCCCCATTCACAACTGGTGTGCCCCCCTAATAGTCCAAGTCTCAAGAGTCTACTACAACTCTGATTTAAAGTGAACAATGTTCCAGTGCAAACGTGCTTGATTTTAGCAGTAAGTTCCTCTAGGGCAATCAGCCCTGAATCAAGACTTACCCACTCCGATAGAATTGAAGCGCTCAGAGTCTTCGAGTGCAGCCCATCCACGGGCACTCGCGGTGGCTCCAGTCCAAGTCAAGTGACTCACTCGCATGCACACTCAGCGGCTGCACTTACCGGGAACAGGCTTTTGCGGTCCCGCTCCTATAGCAATCAAAGGTTTCATGTGGCTTTCTCCAGCGGGGTATGTGTTCACATGCTTCCGATGGGGGAAAGGCTACGGCGATACTGTTCTTTGTCTTACTTGAGTGATGGTGCTCCTACAGCATCCTTACTCAATTCAAACAGTCGCAGTCCTTGTTGCTGACATGTTGAGTAGGTCTGCAAATCACCATTGTCGTGGCCACTCCGGAGCTATCAGAATCATTCTGGCCTTCAAGTAAAAAGAATGATGATTTCTAATGGAATCAGGGAAATCAGAGGAAAAAGTTAGAGAAATATGCTAGACTAGTCGATCAATAGGGCATTCCACAATGTCCCTGGCTGATGGAACCTCAAGACTACATTTGGGCATTTTTTGTTTTCCGCAGTTGGCAACAAATAAATTCAAGGAAAACTCCACAATCAGAAGATGTTTTGAACATCGTCGTGTAAAACCCACTTATGATTTTCATGAAGAATGCTGCTGAAAGAGTCTGTTTGAATATTCTGTTTAGAGGTTGGTGGAGTTCATGGAGTTCTACTCCGCGGAATTCTGTGTAGTTGAAAAAAACTCTGTGAAATTGTGCAGAGTTTTACTCCGCTCACCCGAAATAAGGAAAAGTGTTAGAGAGCCCCCTACTTCCCGGTGCTTCAAAGAAGCACCGATCTTAAACCAAAAACATGGTCGCCTGGTTCATGAAACTAACTGGCCCTTTGTATGGGAGTGGCATTCATTCGATCGTGCTGGGACCTTTAGGATGACACTTTTGATTGAAAGTGTTAAATTGTTAATCCCAGAATCCTTAATGCTGATGACCAGAAAGCCATGACCGGCTAAAAACCACCCTTGTGATGCTCTCATTTGACCCAGACTATTTGTGCAGTTTCATCTCGCAGCAGTCTCTTCCTGTCTGGTTCTGCCAGGGCTCCAGGGCCTGTACTGTCTCAAGCTTAAACCCTGCACCCCAAATCTGGCAACATGAATGCACAACTTCAGTGCTCACTGCTGAAATCTCTGTGCGACCTTCAAGCCTCAGATTTGAATCCCGGCTATGTTAACTTAACCATTCCTCCATCCAATCCATGCCAAGCTGGAGTATCAATTTCAATTAGGTAATACCTAGTTTTTATTATAAAAATTTATGAAAAAGAGCTTCAGATTTACGGACTGCGTAATAAGAGTTTATTGTTATTAGTAGGGTTCAATAAGTGAGCAGTATGCGAGCGGATATCTAGTCAGCCTCCCCCAACTCACCACCAGTTTGCTGCCCAGCCATACTCACACACCGACCGCTGCACTCCGTGAGGCCGTCACCTCTTCTAAGAGTCTTCTTCACTCTCTCTCTGAAATGCATAGCTCGCAGGCATGGCTCCCAACCAACAACTCCCATGGCACGGGGACCAATGCCAGCATTGGAGCCCAATTCCCAGTGTCCTCCCATAATAAACTTCCAGCTGCCATGACAGCATCAGAAAACTTGCCCGCCAGGAAAATTATCCTGTCCAGAACCAGAAGGACGTAATGTGGATTTTTGTCAATACAGTCAAGGACATGGCAGCAAGGCCCTGAACAGTAAAGCCACCCACCAGTGTCTAGATGGTAATTGTAGGTTGGGTGGTAAACTCCACACACTCCGCTACTGGCAGAGTTTTTTTGCTAAACTCCGTGCTCTGCGGGAGCACAGAGTTGGCAAAACTTTGAGTTCTACGCGGACGGAGCGGAGTTTGCCACCCAACCTTAATTCTGTACCCCCGGTAGATAGGTTGCAGTGATTCTCAGGTCCCTGGCTAGCAACCAATTCAATATTGTTTGGGCCTCCAGTGACATGGCTCTGGACCTTGTACCCCCTTGCTTGTTCAGAAAGTACATCTTTGTTGTGTTGTCTGTCTGAACAAGAAGAGATTTCGTCCTGAAGGATGGTAGGAAAGACTTCAATGCCAAATGAACAGCTCGTAGTTTCAGGAGGTTGATATGATAAGTAATTTCCGTCTTGAACCATGTTCCATGTATTTGAAAGTGATCCATGTATACTCCCAAAACTAACAGAGAGGCATCGGTCAGTATTGTCTAAGAGGGAACATTCTGATGGAAAGGCATCCTTTGTAGAAGATATTTCGGCTAGCACCAACATTTATGGGATTGCCCCACTTTGAGGGAAAGTGCTATCCTGACTTTGCAGTTGCCTGAGTATTGACTCTTTTAGTCCTCCAGACACACCTGTAGTGGTCTCATGTGAAGACGGGTATTCAGCATAAAGAGTATGCAAGAGGACATTGAGCCTAGAAGAGATGGCACTTTTTTCACTATGGGATGAGAGGCTTTCATGAGAGATTGGCATTTCAGACGTATGGATGAGGATACACTTTTGCTTTTATTGTGTCAATAGTTGCTCCTAGATAATAAAGAGACTGAACTGGCAATGAGGTTAATTTCTGGTTATTGACATGAAGACTTAGCTGATTGAGGATAGAGATAGTTATTCCATAATGATGTTGTGCTTGTTGGTGCATTGACAACTTGATAAGCCAATCATCTAGATAGGGATAGAGAATTATTCAGAGGTTCCTGAGATGTGCGATGACCACTGCCATGCACTTTAAAAAAGTTCTGGGGGCTGATTTGAGGCCAAAGGAAGTACTTTGTACAGGTAATGATTGATTCCTACTGCAAATCCCAGGAATTAACAGTGCTTTCTGGCTATTGGAATGTGAAAGTACGCATCCTGAAGATCTATAGAACAGAACCAGTCTCTTTGATGGATTTGAGGATAAATTTTATGTAATACTAGCATTCTGAATTGTTCTCCCTGTATCCTTTCCTTTGTGACTTTCTAGTATGGGTCTGAATTCATTTTTGGGACCTTTATTTTACACCAAGAAAAACAGAAATACATTTGTGTTCTTCGTTGGAAGAAAGGTATGAGCTCAACTGCATGCTTCAACAGAAGGATGTTCACTTCTGATCTCGGCATCTGCAGATGTTGATTGAATGATTTTGGAGGAATAATTGGTGAATCTGAGAAATAACCATTCTGTACAATATTCAGAACCCAGGCAAAATTTGTGATTGATTTCCACTCTGTTAGATATTGTGAAATATTTCTCAGAACGGAGTGGATAACTGAAGAAGGGCAAGCAGAGATTAATTGTTTGGAGCCCGTAGGAGGCTGTCCCTCTTGGGCAGGTTGGTGACCAGCTCTTCCCTTGGGTTGTGTCTTTGATGATGCTGGATAGGTCTTTGCCACTGTTAGTGATGTCCCTGCAACTATTTGTACCCTCTGTGGATTATAACGACTTTTGTATGGTTTGTAAGGGTGCATTTGTTGCTCCTTTGGACCAACCACATTTAACTTTTCCATCTAGGTCTTCATTCAAGCCATTTTGTTATCCGTATGACTCCCAAACAGAGTGCTACCTGAGAAAGGAAGATTAAGTATCCTTTGCCAAGATTCTTGCTTGAGGGCTGTAAGACAGCCAAGAATGTTGTCTAAGGGCCAAATCATGACAGTAGCTGTGGGTGGCCAGCAAAGATGAATCAGCAGCACTCTAATCACCTGGTTTGAAACCATCATGCCCGCTTTCGCAATTGTGAGGAAGTCCTCTCTGCAGTCTTCAGCAAACTGTTGCAGGGAGTCCCATAAGGATCTGCTATAACTGCCTAGCAGGGAAGATGCGCTCGCCGCTTTCATGGTATTGGCAGCTGTGCTGCATACCTTGTGTCCCACTGAATCAAGTTTCCTGCTTTCTTTTTCTGACTGAACCATGGATAAAGTAAAAGTAGTAGAATTAATATTCTTTTCAGACAAGATGCCAACTATATTAGGGGGAGGATCCGACCGCAATAATAACAGCTCCTGCTCCTGAGGCTTATATTTTTCTGAAGCCTAGACAGAGCTGCTTTGGCTGCAGCTGGTGAAAGGAAAAGTTCAATGGTTGGTTCTTATAAACCTGGGACTAGCATTAGAAGGGGTCTTGATGCTGCACATTGGTGCAGAATCTCAAATATCACTGATATAGCCTTTGATGGACCTGGCAATGAAATATTCAGTTGTGTAGCGTCTCGTACAATTACCTCCTGAAACCTGTTGATGTCGTCAACTTGCGAGATACTTTGCTGGGAAGACTCACTCAGCATTGGTGAGTAGCTTCCAGTACTAGAGCAAGAGGTGGACTAAAATGACCTCTGTCTGATTCGTGATCTAGTTCTGGATCTGGAACTTGAATGATATCTATGTCTTCTCCTAGAGCAGCGTCTCAATGAGGTGTGCCAAGAATGATAACGATGATGTCTGGAAAACGCTCTTGTTCACGATCTATGGTGAGATCTAGTCTTGGACTGAGGAGACCTTGATTTACAAGTGGTAGCTGAAGGCCTCGCGGTGAAGGACCTCCCAAAGGTGCATCTGTCTGAGGAAGAGGTGGAGGCAAAGTACGTGGTGTAGGCGCTAAAGGAGCTGGTGGAGGTGATGGAGAAGTCTGCAGAGAATCCAACATATGGACTTCCAATGATCGTGAATACAGCCTGGAATCTACTAGAGTCAGAAGTTGATGGCAAACTTCTTGGTCTCCGATTTCCTTACCCATTCTGCAGGTCTGGTATGCCTCGACACACTTCTCAAAGTTGATTGCTCTTTATGTCTTAACCTGGACAGACTTATCGACCTCCTGTGTTTCGACATCAAACGCCATCTCCTTCTCGACAGTGATGCAGCGCTCGACGATGAGCATGTAGGCACCATATCTCATCTTGAAGTCGATGTCCTCGACATCGACCTGGAAGGATGTCCTTTTTGAGTATTTCTTCTCTTATTGGATCTCCCTCTCCTGGAGTCCACACAGGAAGGTGGTAGGGGACTTAGCCTCTCCTCACTCACTTGACATCACACCTTCAGACTGCACCTCCTCCTGTCTGTGTCGCTCTTCAGCTCCATAAAGGCAAATGTTCTCCCTGTTCCTGGTAAAGGTCTTGCATTGTTAACATCTGTCAGGACTGTGACTGTCAGGAAGGCAGGTAATACAAAGATCATGAGGATCTGATTTTGCCTTCTTTATGTCACAGGCAGGGCATTTGTGAAACAAAGATGGCATTTTATTTGACTAGAATAAAAAATGAATTTTCCTGTCAGAACTAGACAGAAAAATGCTGGAAACTTTTGTAACCGTTGAGTGAAGGTGTTGACAAAACGTTTGAGTGAAAGTATTGAAGGAAAAAAGACAAAAAAGACCAAGCTCATTGTTCCAAGATCCTGTCCCCAGGAGACAGGACAAAACCGGAGGTAACTGCCACCTTCTAGGCATGATGGGATATTCGTGGGTTGCGAGCCCTTAAATCAGTGAGTCACTTTTCATTTCTGCAGAGCTGCAGCCTATAGGTCTACATTGTCCTCTTCCTTCTTCTCCATTTTCCTTTAAACAAGGTTTGTGAATGAGATTTAGAAGGACAAATTACAAAGCTCCAGCAAATGTTCCTGGTTTTAAAATTTTATATGAACCCTTATTGAATGCAAATGAAATCAATTGGCCAATATAGCCTCATTTATAGCCTGCAAAACATGTTGGCAAATTAAATGCTTATCCTGGCCTTTCTGAAAAAGGTGAACATCTATGCTTAAGAATATATATTGTAGGGGGGCGTAGTCGAGCCGAGCAGCAAGATGGCCGCTTAGTGGCGAGGCTCTGCCGGCCGAACACATTATCCTACATTTATCCATGAACTGGGTGGCGATCCAGGGACACACATACTGCACATACCTGCTGGTGGTGACTGTACACTCTGCCGGAGTCCGGGCTGAAAATCTGCAACATGTGCGAAGAAAACAGCAGGACAAAGATGCGGCCTGTGGCGGTCAGAGTCAGCGTGGCCGCCGGGACACACTCCACACCTTCGCCTGACGATTGTGGAAGACCTCCTGGGGCCGGAGATTTCTACTGCGAGCAGCGATCCAGTGGCAGGTGGAGGCCCAGTGGACAATATCTGGGCGAAGTGAGACGGCCTGGGAGAGGCGGAGTTAAGCGGCGCGGACTGCTGGAAACCACCGCTTTGAGCGCCGGACCACCCACGGCACGCTATCAGTGAGTAAAGTGCTCGGCGTGGGGAGCCGCAGTGGTGGGAGCCCTGACAAGAACGAACCTGCTCCAAAGGCGGACGCAGTCGGCCTCGCGCTGGTGAGAGCGCTGATCGGGCCTGGTGCACAGACCGAGATGTGCCTGGAGATGTGCTTTGCTGGTCACTGCTGTCTCGCCTAGCACGGACTCAGAGGCACTGTGGTGGGCGGCGCGGGCGGCACGCTGGGACAGAAGCGGCTCAACAACACTGTGGCTTGGCAATAACGCTACCAGGGGTGCAAAGGACCGTGGCGTGAACTCTGTGCGGCGCAGTGGGAGCTGCGTGGTCTGGCACTACACGGAAGAGCCTCAACCCGATATCACCCTGAGACGTGGCGCATAGGGAGCCACATAAAGCACCATGGAGGTAAGGCGACCCCAGCTCAATGAACTTCGCTGGGGACAGTGACCTCTAATGACAGTCCTGGCTGGCTGAACACATCCTAGCCCTATCCCTAACACAGACTGCAGGTACTGGTAGGCGATTGGTGGGGACTACATGGCTGGTGACTTCAGGATCCGGGTGGACAGGAGCAGACCCAACAGACCACCTGAGTTGTGGCCTTTGCTGCGGTGGCGAGCGATCGACCTGCCACATATTGGGGGTGAAGCTGAAGTGAGCAGCATTGGCTCCTGTAGCACGCGCCATCTTGGCATCTAACCCCGTGACTTTGGAGACTGGCCTCGGGGGCCTGGCCTCCCTGTCCTTGCAAGTGGGGGTGAAGAAGCGCCGCTGGACAACTACAATGGGTAAAGCTGACAATAGACAATCGAAGATTTCTTTTGAGAAGCACGCGGTGCGCCTTAGAGACCACGAATCCACCTCAGTGACTATAGTGCCAGAAACGCAGATGGACCCGGAACCTGATGACGACATCAGAGCACTGCTGCGGGAGGTTAAGAGCAGTCTGCGGGCGATTGATTCAAAACTTGACTAATTGGCGACAAGAATGGACCACGTGTGCCAGAGGGTGGACAAGCATGAAGATCGAATAGACGCGCTGGAAACACTGGATTCGGACTCAGAGGACAGACAGGAGGAGACACATGGACGCCTGCTACAGATGGACAAAGTGCTGGAGGTTATCAAGGCCCGAAACGAAGACCTTGAAGCGAGGTCTAGAAGAAACAACATACGCATTACGGGTGTGCCAGAGTCTTCTAACATAAACAACATGGAACAATTTGTGGAGGGGTTGCTGAAAGGACTATTTGACTCGGAACTCTCCCCTATGTTCCTAGTAGAGCATGCCCACCGTACTCTGGGCGGATGTATGACGTTACAACGCACACTTTTACAACGCATGCACTTACAACGCATTTTTTACAACGCATAATCCATTACAACGCATGACATTACAACGCAGGACACTACAACGCATTTTAAAAAAATACCTTTACAACGCATTACCATTACAACGCATACTACCTTTACAACGCATACCATTACAACGCATAATATTAAATTACATTTAAGGTAAGTATTAGATAGTATAGGGGTAAAAATTACTATTCTAACTCCAGGGGGTGCAACAGTAGGGTAAGTGTTGGATAGTGTAGGGGTAAAAATTACTATTCTAACTCCAGGGGGTGCATCAGTAGGGTAAGTGTTGGATAGTATAGGGGTAAAAATTACTATTCTAACTCCAGGGGGTGCATCAGTAGGGTAAGTGTTGGATAGTATAGGGGTAAAAATTACTATTCTAACTCCAGGGGGTGCATCAGTAGGGTAAGTGTTGGATAGTATAGGGGTAAAAATTACTATTCTAACTCCAGGGGGTGCATTAGTAGGGTAAGTGTTGGATAGTATAGGGGTAAAAATTACTATTCTAACTCCAGGGGGTGCATCAGTAGGGTAAGTGTTGGATAGTATAGGGGTAAAAATTACTATTCTAACTCCAGGGGGTGCATCAGTAGGGTAAGTGTTGGATAGTATAGGGGTAAAAATTACTATTCTGACTCCAGGGGGTGCAACAGTAGGGTAAATGTTGGATAGTGTAGGGGTAAAAATTACTATTCTAACTCCAGGGGGTGCAACAGTAGGGTAAGTGTTGGATAGTGTAGGGGTAAAAATTACTATTCTAACTCCAGGGGGTGCAACAGTAGGGTAAGTGTTGGATAGTGTAGGGGTAAAAATTACTATTCTAACTCCAGGGGGTGCATCAGTAGGGTAAGTGTTGGATAGTATAGTGTAATATTATGCGTTGTAATGGTATGCGTTGTAATGGTAGTATGCGTTGTAATGGAATGCGTTGTAAAGGTAGTTTTTAAAAATGCGTTGTAGTGTCATGCGTTGTAATGTCATGCGTTGTAATGGATTATGCGTTGTAAAAAATGCGTTGTAATGGTAGTGCGTTGTAAAAGTTGCGTTGTAAAGGTTGTTCCCCACTCTGGGCCCTAGGTCCCCTCCGGGAGCTCCACAGCACCCGATACTGGCTAGATTGTTGAACTATCGGGACAGAGATACTGTCTTACGAATGGCCAGAGAGAAAGGGGATATAAGTTATGAAGGCAATAGAATTGCGTTTTACCCTGACTTTACGCAGGCAGTGCAGGCTGCACACAGAGAATGCATCCCTGCTAAGAAGATACTACTGCAATCGGGCACGAAGTATGCAATGATGTATCCCACCAAGCTCCGGGTCCACACTGGCAGCAGACCCCTGATCTTCACCAAGGTGAGTGCCGCCCTGAAATCTGCCAAGCAGAATGCAAAGAAGAAACAACGCAGGGAGGGGGCGAACTCATCTCCTCCTGGTAGCCAGCTAAGTGAAAATGACTAACAGCCCCTGGGATCCGAGACTACCTGATTGTTTTAAGTGGGCCACTCCCGGGTTTGGTGTATACTTACCAATGGGGGGGGTCACCTTCTCTTTGCCTTTAAGATTCTGAGTTTCAATGTCTACATAGCTAGCATGGGTCCTTTTTTGCCATTGATAACTACAACTGTTCGGCCACCCTGTTACTTGTTGATGGGGTTGTATGCAGGCGAACCCATGCCCCTCTGGGAGGATTCCCTGTTGTCCTGAGTTTTGGGGGCCTTTATGCAAAGAGGGATGTTTCATATGGGATGCACAACCTGGTTGGGGGTTTGGTGTGGGTGGGGGGTGGGATGGACGGGAAGTGATTTGTTCTGTTACGCAGTACTGGTTATGTTTTGGACAGTTAGACCACACAACGAACACTGAGACACATAGTCGACCACCATGCCTCATACATTGGCGCACAGATACACTGAACATGATGGCACTTGAAGAGGGGTCGGGAGACGTCATACTGGAAACACCACACACCTGCACCATAGTCATACAAAGAGGCTTTGGATGTCCACACTGGTATGTCTCACCTGGAATGTGAGAGACCTTAACGACCACCGAAAGGCGCGATTGGTGCAATCTTATTTGCTAAGACAGGGGGTGGACATCTGCCTCCTGCAGGAGACCCACCTTCGGGAGACCGCACTATTCCAGCTAACCACAGGCAGGTGGAGTGAGGTACACACGGCCAGTTATTCCAGCTACTCCAGTGGGGTGGCGATACTCATACGCAGAGGGGTGCCTTGGCAAACACAACAGGCGATATGTGACACAGAAGGGCGGTACATTATTTTAAAAGTAAGTCTATTTCATCAGCCGATTATAGTGGTAAACGTCTACGGGCCGAACGTGGATGATCTCACATTTTTCCTACAGCTCTGGCACAAGATTCAGTCACTGGGGAACGCAGCAATACTCTGGGGCGGGGATTTTAATATTGTGCTAACAATGACTGACGACAGGGAGGGGATGGCCCGAGCACACCACCCACAGGCGGCTACAACATTAAACAGCATTATATCAGATCACTGCTTAGTCAACTCCTGGCGCGCGTTTCACCCCACGGAATGCATGGGCACGTGCATCACTCCTACCATCAAGCCTGGTCCAGACTGGACTTTTGGTTACTGTTAGACGGACCGGGAGGGTCGGCCGAGGACAAGGGGAGAGGTCTCCGGGGAGAGCCGTCTCCAGCGATCGTACAGATGAATAACTCCCCCCCCACAGATATACACCACACAAGGATAGGATTTAACGTTCTTTATAGGTGATTTCTTAAGGTACGATGAAATGGTACAAGGAGGTCTGGACTCAGGGGTCCCCTCGATTCTAGTCTCTTGGTTTGGGAAAAGGGGGTAGCGGGACAGTCTGGTTACCAATCTGGTAGCTGAGATGGTATGGTGGATAGCTCACAATCCTCGAGCTCGATGTTCTAGCTTGGACGGGCCGCGGCAGCGCCAGCAGGTCCCGGTGAAGGTGGTGGTTACACGGTCCGCGGCAGCGCCAGCAGGTCCCGATGAAGGTGGTCGTTACAACGGTCCGCGGCAGCGCCAGCAGGTCCCGACGAGGATGGATGATGCAGAAGGCCACGGCAGCGCCAGCAGGCAGGACGATATTTCACAAGGCAGAGCTACGGCAGCGCCAGTAGTCCGTCAAGGCTGAGTTCTCTCGGTGTCTCTCGACTCCAGGATACAACTGCCTTCCTGCTCTGGAGCTGCCCTAGTTATAGGTCTGGCGCCCTTTGATGTCCGGACCCTCGCACTTGGAGGTCGGGGGGTCCGGGATGAGGGAGTCCAGACACCCAGCAGGGGGTGGAGCCAGCGCCTGGGGGAGCTGGAGGGCGATCGGCACCTGGCGGGGGAGAGCCATCGAAACTTCTTTCTCCTATTGACCTGCCAAGTGGTCCGTTCACCTCCTGGGTGGATGGTGGTGCCGGGATGTCGGGGCCGGGCCAGGCCCAGGGTTAGGGTCGAGCTGAGGCCACGCGGCCTCGTGGCGCAGTGTCCAAGATGGCGGCTGATCCGGCCGGGGGAGCCGGTAGTGGTTCGGCCCCATGATACATGGCTGTCCGGGGGCAGGAGTTCCGTTGGGAGACGGGGTGCGGGTTGCCCTTGTGGGTAACACCTGGGAGTCCGGGGCTTGGGCCTTGTCATGCGGGGAGGGAGCAAGCCCTTCATGTGGCCTGTCCAACATGCGTCCCCCCCAGCTGAAGGCGGGGAGAGTCACCCATCCTCTTGGGGACTCTCCTCGTCGAGGCGGAAAAAGCGTGACAGGCCATCTGCGTTGGCGTGGTCTTGGCCCGGTCGATGTTCCACAGTGAAGTCCATCCCCTGCAGGGAGATGGACCAGCGCAATAGTTTTGGGTTTTCCCCCCGCATCTGCATTAGCCACTGCAGGGGTCGATGATCGGTTTGCACCCGGGAGTGGGTACCGAAGAGATAGGGCCGGAGCTTTTTGAGGGCCCACACTACTGCGAAGGCCTCCCTCTCGATTGTGCTCCAGCGCTGTTCTCGGGCCAGGAGGCGTCTGCTGATGAAGGCCACCGGCTGGTCAAGACCCTCGGGGTTCAGCTGGGAGAGAACCGCCCCGATGCCGTGGTCGGAGGCGTCCGTTTGCACAATGAATTCCCGACTGTAATCGGGGGCCTGGAGCACAGGGGCGGTGCACAGGGCGGCTTTCAGCTTCTCGAAGGCCGCTTGACAGTCGGGGGTCCAGTTAATCTTCTTCGGGTGGTTTTTGGACGTGAGACCCGTGAGGGGCCCCACAATGCTGCCATAGTCCCTGACGAACCGCCGGTAGTAGCCGGTGAGTCCCAAGAAGGCTCGGACCTCGGTCTGCGTGACTGGGGGTTGCCAGGACTGGATGGCAGCAATTTTGAGTTGCAGAGGGGCCACCAGACCGCTTCCCACCTGGTGTCCGAGGTAGGTCACGGACCCCTGACCAATTTGGCACTTGCCGGCCTTGATTGTGAGGCCGGCCCGCTGGAGGGCTTGCAGGACCCCTCGGAGGTGGTGGAGGTGGTCGGACCAGTGGCGGCTGTATACAGCGATGTCGTCCAGGTAGGCGGCGCTGAACTCTTCGAGCCCCGCCAAGACCTGGTTCACTAGACGCTGAAAAGTAGCTGGGGAATTCTTCATGCCGAAGGGCATGACCTTGAAGTGGTAGTGGCCATCGGGGGTAGAAAAGGCGGACCGTTCTTGGGCCCGGGGTGTGAGACCGATCTGCCAGTAGCCCGCTGTCAGGTCGAAGATGCTGAGGTAGCGGGCAGCCCCCATGCGGTCGATCAATTCATCCGCTCGGGGGATGGGATGAGCGTCGGTCCTGGTGACAGCGTTCAAGCCCCGATAGTCGACGCAGAATCGGAGTTCAGGAGTGGTGCCGGGGGCAGCGGCTTTGGGGACCAGCACGACCGGGCTGGCCCAGGGGCTGTCCGAGGGCTCGATGACCCCGAGCGTGAGCATCTTGGACACTTCCTCTTGGATGCAGGCCCGCACCCGATCTGGTACGCGGTAGGCCCGGTGTCGGATAGGGGGACTGTCCCCAGTGTCCACGTCGTGCAAGCACCAGGGGGTGATCCCTGGGGTGAGGGAAAACAGAGTAGCAAACTGCAGCAGGAGGTCCCGGCAGCCCTGGCGTTGCTCTGGGGTGAGGGCATCGGAGAGCCGGACCCCGTCCACGGAACCGTCTTTCTCCTGAGTCGTCAGGAGATCAGGGAGAGGCTCGGAGTCTTCTTCCGCCCCACTGTCTGTAGCCATCAGGAGGCTGAGTTCCGAGCGCACAAAGTGGGGTTTGAGTCTGTTGGTGTGGAGGACCCGGAGGGGGTTCCGGGGAGACTCCATATCGATGAGATAGGTGACGGGGCTCTTGCGTTCCACCATTTTGAAGGGCCCCGTCCACTTGTCTTGCAAGGCACATGGTTCAGTGGGGGACATCACCCACACTTGTTGACCAGGTTCGAATTCGACGGAGGAGGCATTCTGATCGTACCATTTTTTCATGTCCTCCTGACTGGCCTCAAGATTCGCTTTTGCCATTTCCCTGAATCGCCGGGTCTGATTGCGTAGTGCCAGGAGGTACTTGAAGACGTCTGGAGGGGTCTTTAGGGGGGCCATCTCCCAACCTTCTTTGACTAGGCTGAGGGGCCCCACAATGTCTATTCCTACCCTCTCGAACGGGGTGGTGTCCACTGGGAAGGGTTGCAGGGGTGCTTTGAGCTTGCGGCCGCTCTTCCCGCTGGCCTGGCACGTGGGGCAGGACCGGCAGTGGTTGAGGACGTCGTTTCGCATCCTCGGCCAGAAAAAGTGGGTCACCAGGCGACTGTAGGTTTTGTCCTGGCCCAGGTGTCCAGCCAGGGGGACATCGTGGGCCAAATTTAGCAGGAAGTCTCTGAAACGGAGGGGCACCACCAGCACTCGACTGGCCCCTAACTCCGCGATTCTTTGTTCACTGTATAACAGGTCGTTATCCCAATAGACCCAATGGGCTCCGGTGGAGTCCCCTGCGCTCTGGGCGATGGCTTGCTGGCGGAGTCCCTCGAGGGAGGGACAGGTCTTCTGCTCCTGGCGGAACTGTTCCTGGGTGGGCCCCCCTCCTTGACGCCACCGAGCCAGGCCGGGAAGGTCCTGGGGCTGGGCGACCCCTTCGGGGGTTGGCTCTGGGGGGTCGGTATAGTCGGTGTCCTCTACTGGAGCGATCGGGGGAGGAGGTGCAGGCCATTCTGGTTCTTCTGGTCGGGGGATGGCACGGGCGGCCATGGACCGGGTGGTTACGCCCGCCCAGTCCGGGAGGCCCAGCATCCCCAGGTGCTCTCTTCTTTCGACGGCGGCCCATGGGGAACTCTCAAGATCATTCCCCAGGAGACAGTCCACGGGGGCATCATCCCGGACCGTCACCTTCAACATGCCGGAGACCCCTCCCCATTCGAAGGGGACGCAGGCCATCCGACATAGATTCTCGGAATTGTCGGCTGAGCGGACGGGGCAGAGAATGTTCGGCAGGATCTGCTCTGGTTTTACCAGGTGACAGCGGACGGCCGTCACACTGGCCCCTGTGTCACGTAGGGCTTCGGCCCGGCACCCATTAATGTTCACCCACTGGCTATATTTTCTGGTGTTGGCGGGTAGGGGAGCCCGCGGGACCATGTCTTTTCCCCCTAGGCACGCTAGAACCATGGCGTCCGGTTCCCACTCTTGTTGTGCCTGCTCATATTCTTCGTGTTCCTCGGAGATTTGTTCTCCCCCCAGGGCGGCGGCAGCTACCTGGCGGGGTTTTGGCGTTTGGTTCTGCGGGCAGTTCGGGTCATTGGCGTAGTGGCCGACTCGCTGGCATCGGTGACACGTGACGTTGGCTCGGAACCCCGGGCGCATCGGGGGTTGCCCCGGCTGGCCGGGGGCGGGGTGCTGGCCGCGGGAGTGGCCGGGACGGTGTCTCTCCCTCGCCCCTGGCCTCCTCCTCCTCCTCGGGGACGGTGCTGACCTTGGTTGTTCCGGTTTTGCTCGTGTGGCCCTCTCCGGCCCACTCGGGTGCTTTCCCACCGGTCAGCTTCGGCTGCGAGTTGTTAGACAGGTGCTCCCACACCATGAGATTAAAAAGTTGGTCGTAGGTCGTTACGTGGCTTCCCTTGATCCAACCCTCGAAGGCTCGGCTGAAATAGTTGACATATTCCACCCAAGTTGTACCCGGGATCCGGGTGCAGTCTCGGAACCTCTGGCGGTACATTTCGGGTGTGAGCCCATATCGGGTGAGGAGGGCAGCCTTCATGTGGTCATAGGATGACATCTGATGGTCTGGGAGCTGCAGTAGGGCATCGCGGCCTTCGTTGACGAACCTCCCCCATAGGCCGGCTCCCCAGTCACTCCGATCGATCCGGTGGGAGGTCATGGCGATCTCGTAGGCTTTGAACCACTGTTGTATGTCGTCCTCTCGGACATACTCTCGGACAACATCCTTGGGGATGTGGACTTTCTTTTCGGTTGCTCCCGGGGTGCGCGGTCGCTCAGGCACCTCCGGTTCTTTGTTCTGCTTCCGTAGTTCTATTTCTGCCAGTTTGCGCTCGTGTTCGAATGTTAGTCTTTTTTCTTCGAGCTCTCTCTGCCTCTGTTTTTCTTCCCGTTCTTCTCGGAGCCGCAGATGTTCTAGGTTCAGTTTTTGCTCGGCTAATTTTAGTTCACCGTCCATTTTGAGTCGTGCCATTTCCAACTCATGTAATCTGTTTTTTTCTCTTTCTTGGATCTCTTCCTGCGAGAGGCCCGTTCCTCGCTCCTCGGGAGCCGTGGCGTTCCTCTCCGATGCTGCACCGTTTTGGTCTGGGGATCCGGCGACCCCGGTTTCCGCCCACGACTCAATGGCGTGCTTAAAATCGTCTTTGGTACTCAGGCCGGTGGTAGCAATGCCTAGTTCCATGCAGAATTGTTTCAGTTCACGATGGCTATACTCTTCCAATTTATCCATCTGGAGTTTCTCGGTGGATCCGCTCTCTTTGGTTGACATCGTGGTTTTGTCGTGGGGTGAGCTACTCTCTGTACGATTACGCGTTGATTCGGATCGCGCCGCTGGCCACCAAGGTTAGACGGACCGGGAGGGTCGGCCGAGGACAAGGGGAGAGGTCTCCGGGGAGAGCCTTCTCCAGCGATCGTACAGATGAATAACTTCCCCCCCACAGATATACACCACACAAGGATAGGATTTAACGTTCTTTATAGGTGATTTCTTAAGGTACGATGAAATGGTACAAGGAGGTCTGGACTCAGGGGTCCCCTCGATTCTAGTCTCTTGGTTTGGGAAAAGGGGGTAGCGGGACAGTCTGGTTACCAATCTGGTAGCTGAGATGGTATGGTGGATAGCTCACAATCCTCGAGCTCGATGTTCTAGCTTGGACGGGCCGCGGCAGCGCCAGCAGGTCCCGGTGAAGGTGGTCGTTACACGGTCTGCGGCAGCGCCAGCAGGTCCCGATGAAGGTGGTCGTTACACGGTCCGCGGCAGCGCCAGCAGGTCCCGATGAAGGTGGTCGTTACAACGGTCCGCGGCAGCGCCAGCAGGTCCCGACGAGGATGGATGATGCAGAAGGCCGCGGCAGCGCCAGCAGGCAGGACGATATTTCACAAGGCAGAGCTACGGCAGCGCCAGTAGTCCGTCAAGGCTGAGTTCTCTCGTGTCTCTCGACTCCAGGATACAACTGCCTTCCTGCTCTGGAGCTGCCCTAGTTATAGGTCTGGCGCCCTTTGATGTCCGGACCCTCGCACTTGGAGGTCGGGGGGTCCGGGATGAGGGAGTCCAGACACCCAGCAGGGGGTGGAGCCAGCGCCTGGGGGAGCTGGAGGGCGATCGGCACCTGGCGGGGGAGAGCCATCGACACTTCTTTCTCCCATTGACCTGCCAAGTGGTCCGTTCACCTCCTGGGTGGATGGTGGTGCCGGGATGTCGGGGCCGGGCCAGGCCCAGGGTTAGGGTCGAGCTGAGGCCACGCGGCCTCGTGGCGCAGTGTCCAAGATGGCGGCTGATCCGGCCGGGGGAGCCGGTAGTGGTTCGGCCCCATGATACATGGCTGTCCGGGGGCAGGAGTTCCGTTGGGAGACGGGGTGCGGGTTGCCCTTGTGGGTAACACCTGGGAGTCCGGGGCTTGGGCCTTGTCATGCGGGGAGGGAGCAAGGCCTTCATGTGGCCTGTCCAACAGTTACTAACAAGGGATGTACACATTTGGGGCACAGGGGTTACACATTATGCAAGGACACTGTCCGACCAAGCCCCAGTTGCATTATCCCTCCATGTCCCGAAGCCCTATCAGCAACCGTTTACATGGCGTCTGCTGCCTAACGCACTCCTAGACATGACCTTCTTTGAAACTATTCGAACACACATCAGCAAATACTTTGAACACAACACCGGCTCGGTGGCTACCGAGAGTGCACTATGGGAAGCGTTTAAAGTGGTGATAAGGGGGCACTGTATCGCGGGCCAGGCGGGAGTCCCTCGCGATATCCGTGACAGTCTGAGCAAGTTGGAGGGCAAGCTTAGGGAGTAGGAGACACGCTACTGCGCAGCACCGTCTCCCTCGTTGCTAGCTGACATGCGCACCAAACTGACAGCCTTCCAGGAGGAGGCGGAGCGGGAAACTACGCTTTTACATAAACCTGCGATGGCAAGGCGATATGGGGAGGGAGACAGGCTGGGAAAAACAATCGCCAACCTACTGAGGGTGCCCAGAGGGTCCCCATTCATACTGAACTGATCGCCGCAGATGGGACAACTGCGCGTACATCGCCAGACATTTTTGACACCATGCAGGAGTTCTACGTGCAACTATACACTTCTAATTCATACCCCCCCTGAATCGGTGTTGCAAGATTACTTTGACTCAATTGAGCTCATATGGCTGAGCAGAATGCACCGTGAGTACCTAGAGATCCCGGTCACGGAGAAGGACTTACGGCAGGTTATTAGTGGCTTGCCTGCAGCCAAGGCCCCTGGGGCGGATGGCTCAACGGCCAAATTTTACAAAGAATACTCAGAATTATTGGCACCGTGGCTCCTGGCCGTTTATCAGGAGGCCATGGATACTGGCGAACTGCCTGCCTCAATGCGCGAGGATATTATCATAACTATTCTGAAAGCTAACAAGGATCCCTCGTGGTGTGACTCGTACTGGCCACTTTCCTTGATCAATCTAGACGCGAAAATTGTTGCTAAATTACTGGCCGTCCACCTCCAACCGCTACTGCCCTTGATCATTCACCCGGATCAGTCCGGTTTCATACCGGGACGATCTACCTCTCACAACCTCCGGACACTGTTTGCCTTGATGCACTACCTTGCCCCACACGTATCGGCCATTGCGGCACACTTGGACGCAACCAAAGCGTTCGATTCCCTGGCATGGGGATTCCTATTCCCGCTCCTCCAAAGGGTGGACTTCAGCCCTATTTTCATCCAACAGATTAAATTGTTGTATGCTCAGCCCATGGCACGAGGATAAATGGCCTGATCTCAACACCCATCACCATCACAAGAGGCACCAGTCAGGGGTGCCCACTGTCGCCCCTATTATTCGCCATCGCTACTGAACCACTCGCAGCCCGAATTCGCCAACACCACACGCAGCGCAGTATAGGTTTTATAACTAGAGGCCTAAATGTGTCCTTATTCACAGACGATATAACGCTCTACATGGTTGATCCCAAAGATAATCTAGCACCTATGTTGAGAGAGCTGGTGCGATATGGAGAGCTGTCTGGTGTACATATAAACTGGAACAAATCAGTCATCATCCCCCTTACACCCGGGACCCAGCCCTGTGAATCTGAATACCCCATCGAGTGGGCGATGGGGCCAACATGCTACTTGGGGATTTGGATCAGTAACGACGTACAGGAGGTCTGGATGGAAAACTATGGGAGAGCGGTAGACTGGATCGGGCAAAGAGTGCGCCGCTGGAAGACACTGCCTCTCTCATTGATAGGGCGAATCGCAGTGGCTAAAATGATAATCCTACCCAAGCTTCTATACCTCTTTGTAAACGTCCCCATCCCGCTTACTGCGACCTTTTTTCAAACACTGAGGTTCCTCAAGGTAGAACTGGTTTGGTTAGGGCGGCAACCCAGGGTGTCTTGGGAGACCCTTACACTACCACAGGCGCAGGGAGGGCTGGTGGCCCCTGACTTTGCCCTTTACGCACACAGTGCGTAGGCACGGTTCTTACATCACTGGTCGCACCCAACTCCCTTCCAACCCCATGTGGCCATAGAATTGGATAGGGCGGCACCGCTCCCATGAGATACTGCAGTTTATCAACCCTATAAGAGGCCACGAAATAAAGTCAACACTGTTGAAACACTACGCTGGGCGAGGGTGGAGAGGCTTTACACGCCTTCCATGCCGCTGGCCAACAATCCCACAATACCCCCCTCATGGACAGTAAAGCACTACAGCGAGCACAGATACACGGGTTACGGATGGGCAGAGACCTCTTCCCGGGTGACACTTTTCCAACGCTGAAACAAATATGCAAGCCCGCGCAGCCCTCTGCGGTGGACATGTTGCTGTATTACCAATTGCGAGCCTCATGCAAAAACAAATTCTGTACATTTCCGAGTCCCCCACCTGCATTATCGGCACTTGAAAATGTAATAGCGCAAATTAATTACTCAAATCTACAACATCACGCAGCGTGACTCCCCGATTATTATCCCGAGAGCACTCGAGGCATGGGAAGCGGACATAGGGGTTGAAATTACAGAGGAACGGTGGCGCCTGACATTCGGGCAGCTGGAAATGTTATCTCCCAATTATCGCCTTAGACTGATTCACTTCAAGTACATGCACAGGCTGTACCGGACTCCGGTACACCTACACCGCATGGGGTTGAGGCAGGATGATCGATGCTGAAGGTGCGTAGCGGCTCAGGGAACATTCCTACATATAGCATGGCAGTGCCGGCCAATAGCTGAGTTCTGGAAACATACCCTCAGACACATTAGTACCATAATTGGACAGGAGCTCACCAGTACGCCACTGGTTGCTCTGCTGGGGATTGTAAACACGATCCCACTAAAACAGCGCAAACGTGTGGCCCTGCTCTTGCTTATGACTAAGCGGCAGGTGGCTCTGCAATGGAGGGCATCATCCCCATCAATGGTGAGGGGTTGGTTACTGAGTGTAACTCACTGCAAGGTACAACTGGAGGGATACTGGGAGAAGATGCCAGTTAGAGTCCACCCCGAGATATCTGGGAACATCTCGTTACTTGGCTGAGCACTATAGTTGAGGATGATCTATAACTAGAATGAAGGGCAGAGACACTAGCTGAAAACTGAAGCAGTGCGGAGACTGTAATAGTGGCTGCGATGCGGAGCCCTTATGTGAATACAAGAGACAATTGCTTTCTTGACACTATGTAATGTATGATGTACGCACTGTATTAATATTGTATGGAGGACGACACCTATACATTGATGAATATGAGGTCCACTACATGGTACTGCTGTTTTGTTCTGTGTATGTTTGCACTTCCTTAAATGCCAATAAAAGCATAAATAAAAAAATTTAAAAGAATATAGATTGTAAAGAAATGCTATGGTATCCCCGCACGTGGGCAGAACTATTCAGTATTTATGACTATCGATGGAGAGCCCCTGGGAGAGACCTTCACAATCTAAGACTAAGTCTAAAAAAGACTGAGCCAACCCATCTGCCTTAAAAGGGACCTCTGAATAACCCAACGAAATTGCAATGCCCTTCTTAATCTGTATAAGTCTGAAGATACCAAAATAGGTAAATTCATCATCAACACCCCAGTAGCAAACCCTTACCCACCATCTAACTCCTCTGTTACAATCCTTCATCACCTTCTTTATACCAGTATAAACTGCTGAAGCTCTATACCTTGTCGTGGAAATAAAGGCTTCAAAATCATTTTTGACCCACCCTCTCTGACAGGAGGCACAACTAACTTGATCAATGCCTTCCTTCTCTCTGGTATAGTTCCTGCCTCCATGAAACACATCATCACCATCTCTAATCTCAAAAATCACCTGGTGACCCAATACTCCTGATCAACTGTTAGCAAATCTCCAAAGCATGTGGAACTCAACGAGCTCCTTCACAACACTAAGGCCCCAATTACGAGTCTCCTGACTGCCCTGTTAGGAGCCGGGCAGTCAGTCCGCCACAACCCTGCTACAACCAGGGAACTGCCATTCCCTGGTGGTGTAGAGGCATCAATATGATTGACGGTACCGCCGCATATGAATACATGAAATACAACACCATCTTTTCTAGTTACCCTCCCGCAGCATGCATTAGAATACCATTTAGTATATTTGCAGTTTGATTCTCGGTAGGAAAACATTGGGAGATTCACACAACCCATACCTCCCTGGACTCCGCAGGGTGTCTTGTTTTCAGAAACGTGTGGTTTTATTAGGTTTCTCTAGATGGCCGCCGAGCCCGGGGCCAAAAACCCACGGTGCCTCCATTGCAAAACCAGGTTGTTTTGTAATAAGTAATTTTGATGTCTCCACAATACGTTTTATGCCCTTGCCTGTCGCGGGTACTTGACCCACCCACACAAGTGAGGTACCATTTTTATTGGGAGACTTTGGAGAATGAGGGGTAAGTGGAAGTTTGTGGATCCATGCAGATTCCAGAACTTTCCATCAAAGAAATGTGAGGGAAATGTGTTTTCTTTTTTTAACAAAGTTTGAGGTTTGCAGGGGATTCTGGGTAACAGAACCTGGTGAAAGCCACACAAGCCACCCCATCCTAGATTCCCCTGGGTGTCTAGTCTTTAAACATGTATAGGTTTGCAAAGGTTTCCCTAGGTACCAGCAGAGCTAGAGTTCAAAATCCATAGCTAGGCACCTTGCAAAAAAAGGGTCAGTTTTCACTGTAAAAATGTGGTGTGTCCATGTTGCGTTTTCGCCCGTTTCCTGTTGTGGGCACTAGGCCTACCCACACAAGTGAGGTACCATTTTTATTAGAAGACTTTGGGGAATGCAGGGTCAGTGAAATCTTTCGGATCCACACAGAGTCCAGAACTTTCCATTACAGAAATGTGAGGAAAATGTGTTTTTATTTTACAAAGTTTGAGGTTTGCAAGGGATTCTGGGTAGCAGAACCTGGTGAGAGCCACACAAGTCACCTCATCCTTGATTTCCTGGGTGTCTCGTTTTCAAACATATATAGGTTTGCTAGGTTTCCCTAGGTGCTGGCAGAGCTAGGGTTCAAAATCCACAGCTAGGCATTTTGCAAAAAAGGGTTCAGTTTTCACTGTAAAAATGTGATGTCCACATTGCGTTTTGGCCCATTTCCTTTTGCGGGCACTAGGCCTACCCATAAAAATGAGGTACCATTGTTATTGGAAGACTTTGGGGAATGTGGGGCGGGTGGAGTTTTGTTGATCTACGCAGATTCCAGAACTTTCCATCACAGAAATGTGAGGAAAATGTGTTTATTTTTTTTACAAAGTTTGAGGTTTGCAAGGGTTCTGGGTAACAGAACCTGGTGAAAGCCACACAAGTCACCCCATCCTAGATTCCACTGGGAGTCTGGTCTTTAAAAATGTATAGGTTTGCTAGCTTTCCCCAGGTACCAGCAGAGCTAGAGTTCAAAATCCACAGCTAGGCACTTTGCAAAAAAAGGGCCAGTTTTTCACTGTAAAAATGTGGTGTGTCCATGTTGTGTTTTTGCCCTTTTGCTGTTGTGGGCACTAGGCCTACCCACACAAGTGAGGTACCATTTTTATTAGAAGACTTTGGGGAATGCTGGGTAAGTGAAATCTTGTGGATCCACAAAGATTCCAGAACTTTCCATCACAGAAATGTATCACAGAAATGTGAGGAAAATGTGTTTTCGTTACAAAGTTTGAGGTTTGCCAGGCATTCTGGGTAACAGAACCTGGTGAGAGCCAAACAAGTCACCCCATCCTGGATTTCCCTGGGTGTTTAGTTTTCAAAAATATATAGGTTTGCTAGGTTTCCCTGGGTGCTGGCAGAGCTAGGGTTAAAAATCCGCAAAAGGTTCAGTTTTCACTGTAAAAATGTGGTGTGTCCACATTGTGTTTTGGCTAGGCCTGGGCAGTAAATTCTGTTCTGCTTGCGTAATTTGCGTAAATTGGATAATTTCACACTCTGCGGAGAACGCGGAATTGCCAAAAATTCCACGATCCGCAGCTTCAGGGTATTCTTTGCTTGCTCGCGCTTACAAAATGCGTGTTCGCAAGATATTTCCCCCCAAGCACGCAAACAGCGTACGCAAACAAGAAAAAAGCATCGCGAACGGGTGGAACAAGCAATTCGGCATGTTCGTGGAACTCTGTGTGCTCACAGAGAATTGTTACCATTTTGCGGATCTTTGCGTAGCGCGACTATGCAAATTCCGCCCAATTTCCTTTTGTGGGCACTAGGCCTACCCATACAAGTGAGGTACCATTGTTATTGGAAGACTTTGGGGAATGTGGGGTGGGTGGAATTTTGTTGATCCACTGAGACTCCAGAACTTTCCATCACAGAAATGTGAGGAAAATGTGTTTATTTTTTTACAAAGCTTGAGGTTTGTAAGCGATTCTGGGTAACAGAATCTGGTGAGAGCCACACAAGTCACCTCATCCTGGATTCCCCAGGGTGTCTATTTTTCAAAAATGTATAGGATTGCTAGGTTTCCCTAGGTGCTGGCAGAGCTAGGGTTCAAAATCCACAGAGAGACACTTTGCAAAAAAAGGGTCAGTTTTCACTGTGAAAATGTTGTGTGTCAACATTCCGTTTTGTCCCGTTTCCTGTCGCGTGCACTAGACCTACCACACAAGTGAAGTACTATTTTTATCGGGAAACTAAGGGGCACACAGAATTTTCAGACCAACTGTTATTACTTATTGCCTTTCTATGCAGTTCTGCCTTCCAAATGTAATACAATATGTAAAAAGGAAGTTACTTTGAAAAATTTCCTATAATTCATATGCTAGTATGGGTACCCACAATTTCGGAGATGGTCAAATAACTACTGCTTCTAAACTCTATATTTTGTTCCCATTTTGGAAATACATAGGTGTCCTTGATACCTATTTTTCACTCTTTATATTTTACCAAATGAATTGCTATATACCCGGTACACAATGAAAAACCATAGCAATATGCAGCTCAGTTATTGCCCTGTATATCCCCACAACCAGAAGTGTCCAGCGGATGTAACGGTATATTGCTTTAAAAAATCTGTCATACTTAGAAGAAGTTACAGGTGAAAACATTAGAACAAATGGCTGTTTTTTCAACTCTTTTTCAATATTTCTTATTTTCAACTGTTAGTTTCTAATTCTTTAGAAAAACATTGAAGTATCTACACAAATGACCCCTTGCTGAATTCAGAATTTTGTGTACATTTCAGAAATTACATTTATTATTCGCACTCCATTTTAAGTATGTAAGAGGAAGGTGATGGCCACTGAAGGGGTGACATCTACTATTCCCACTCCAATTTAACCATATTGGGAAGGTGTTGGAAACTAAAGGGGTGACATTTACGATTCCCACTCAAATCTAAACCAATTTGGGGAAGGTGTTGGATACTAAAAGGGTGACATTTACTACTCCCACTCCAATCTAAACGGATTTGGGGAAGGAGTTTGACACTAAAGGGGGGACATGTATCACTCCCACTCCAATGTAAACCAATTTGGGGAATGTGTTGGACACAAAAGGGGTGACATTTACTATTCCCACTCAGATTTAACCATACTGGCGGAAGGTGTTGGACACAAAAGGGGTGACATTTACAAAATTCACTTCAAAATAAAACATTTTACATACCATATTACAAAATATAAATATTACATACACAATCAATGCTCTATATTCTCACATATTTTTATATAAAATTAAATAAAATGGTATCTAAAAACACACTAATCTAAACTACAAACCTTTATATACATATGTATATTTTAAATGATGATTACTATTTGAATCACTATCAAAAATTAATATATTGTTCAAAATATTTGCCATTTTAATTTTATATTTCAAAACAATTAAACATATTTAACTTAAAATTAAAATTCAATATTTATTTTAAAAAAAGATATACACCATTGTAAATATTTTAATTACAAAATGTGTAATTTTAAATGTTAACAAAAAATTTCGAAATATTTTACCTAATTACATTTTTATATGTTTTACATGTTTAATATTTATTTTTTCATATTGAAAAACATTATTAATACTATTAACACATATTATAATTAACATCAAATTCGAATATATTAAAAATATTAATATAACAAGCTTTAAATTATTACCTTACACTTTAGATTATAAACATCCATTTCTTTTTTTTATGTTCAAAAGATTTTATTGAGTTTTTGTATTAAGCAAAACATAAAGACAATACAGAACAAATATTATTGAGCGAAAATACCTAATCATAATATAGAGATACAAAAGCAGAAAATGGATTACAGTAGGTAATAACAACATTAGAATTACTCAATAAAAAATGAAAAGGGGAAGGGAAAGGAAACAATTAGAAAACTATTGCATTGACTAGCAAATATAGAGCTACTATAGAGAAAACATTTGTCTATTATAATTGAAATAAAACTAGATATAAGATAAGAAGATAAATATATATCAACAAGTTTCCAAAAAGAATGATAAGAGTTAAAACTATGACCAATACCAGATAAAGATAACTGCATTCTTCTTCTTGTAAAAATCACCCATGACCACCAAGCATGAACTGATAATAACGAAACATCTTTCCAACAGAATGTAATGGATTTTAAAGCAGCTGATATTAGAAAAATAAAATGTTTACCTAGTCATTCAATTTGTGGGACAAAACAGCAGATTTACATATTACCATTTTAAATGAAACATCATCATGAATAGTTAATATCTTTTTTATAATATCCCAAACATCTGACCAAAATTTAGCAACTAAAGGACAATCAAAAAGCATATGTTTTAATGAACCTGGATGTGATTTACAGTGCCAACAAGTTGAAGATTGGAGAAGTTTAGCTTGAAATAAACGTAATGGGGTCCATAAACAGTTAAATAAAATATAAGAATTAGTTTGATAAAGTGAGACAGGTAACCAACCAGAAATATTACTAAGCCAAATATCTTTCCATATATCAACAGATAAGGAGAGCGAAAGTTCGTTATTCCAAAATACTGAAATCATATTAATGTTGGTTCCTAGAGAATTAGATAATTTTTTATATAAAATAGAAACACTATGAGACGATGTGGGAACAGTTTGACTATAAATTGATAAGTCAGCTTTAACATTAGAAGGAATAACATGGGGAAATTAATATAGAATTGAATTACATAAATATTCATATTTGGTAACATCAGACTGAGGTAAACTAAATTTTGTTTGTAGAGCATCAAATGATATGAATGCATTGTTGTAATAGACATCTTTAAGATAAAAAATACCAGCATTAATCCATGAAGACCAAAAACTTCTATTTCTATTTAATTTAATGACTGTGCTATACCATAATGACATGTCTTCTGTAGTAAACATAGGAGATTGAAAAATTGAGTCTAAATCATCAAAAATCAATTCAGTTGATTTAAGAATAACAGATTTATGAAAAAATTGTGATTTATTAGACATAGTTAACAAAGTGGGTAATGGTAATGGAGTAACTATTGACTTCTCTATAAGAAGCCACTTAGGTGGATTAAAGAGGAATGGTTAAACCATATGGAACTTTGTTTCAAAATGAAAGCTTTGTGATAATGAAAAAAGTCAGGTCATTTGGGTATTTTTAATTTTATATAAGTAATACGAGGTGATTTTGTATTCCAAAGAAATTTGGAGAGAAGTTTACCAACATATTTGTAAAATTTTAATGAAAATTGAGTAGGAATCATAGCTAGAGTGTAGAAACTTTTGGGAGCAATAGTCATTTGAATAGAATCCATTCTTCCCCACCATGAAAGGTGAAGTGAAGACTATTTGGATGTTTTATCTTTAATATAATTTAAGATAATGTCACAGTTCAATGTTATTGTAGACTTTATGGATGACGAGAACAGAATACCAAGATACTTCAATTTATCTTTTTGCCAAATAATTTCATTCATAGGTAACATATCAGGAGTACAAAAAATATTTAAAGAGAAAAGTTCAGTTTTATTAGTATTCAATTTGTAGCCAGATCCTGTGGAATATTTCGAACTAATCTCTAATAGGGGAGGGAATGAGGATAAAGGATCACTAATAAATAAAAGTACATCATTAGCATATGCTAAGGTTTTAATATTGACGTCTTTAATATTGATTCCCTTAATATTTTCACAATTTCTTATAGAAGTAAGTAAAGGTTCAATATCTATAAGGAACAAAAGTGGGGAAAGGGGGCAACCTTGTCTTGTACCTCTAAAAAGGGAAACTTGGTTTGATATTTGGCCATTGATAAATAAAGGAGCAGAAGGAGCAGAATACAGAGCAGAAATCATGTGAATAAATGTGTCACCAAAGTTAAATGATAATAATGTATGGAATGAGAATTGCCAGTGAATTTTATCAAAAGCTTTCTCAGCATCTAATGCGAGAATTCCAGATGTAGAGATATATTGGAAGTTTGTTCAATGACATGTAGCAGAGTTCTTGTATTATTAGCTGAATATCTATTCTTCATAAAACCAGAATGGTCTGGATGAATAATAGAATCTAACACAGGGGACAATCTAGAAGCAAGTATTTTAGCATATAATTTACAATATTGATTAATTAAAGAGATAGGGCGATAATTTGATACAAGTGCGGGATCTTTATCATGTTTGGGAAGTACAATAATTTAAGCCTCACTAAAAGAACCTGAAGTAATTCCTGTAGAACTAAAAAAGGTAAAAAGTTGAAATAAAAAAGGAATAAGCTGTAATTGAAATTCTTTGTAAAACTCATCAAGAATACCATCGGGACCAGGAGACTTATTTTTTTTAAGAGATTTTATGGCTGATAGAATTTCATCCTGAGTAATTGGAGAGTCAAGCCCACTTTTATCTGATTGTGAAATCTTGGGTAAACCACACTTAGTTAAAAAGGAATCAATCAAGGAAACATCACTAAAATTGGGTTTGTTATAGAGGGAAGAATAAAAATCCCAAAATTCAATAACGATAAAGCAATTTTACCATTAGGGCCATGAATTGAATTGATTTGAATGTTATCTTTTTTTATACACAAATAATTAGCTAAAAGTCTGCCGGACCTATTGGCATTGAAATGATATTTGGCTTTAGAATTAGAAATCTGAATACCAGCTCTTTTGCTAAGGATTGAATTAAACTCTTATCAAAGTTTTTGTAATTTGATTCTATATTGAGAGTCATTAGACATCATAAAAAGTCTCTCAAATGTTGCTATTTACTTTTCCAAGTGTTTAATATTTGCATTAAAGGTTTTATTTTCGTGAGCCATAAGAGAAATAGTTACGCCTCTAATATAAGCTTTAAAAGCGTCCCATCTATTAACCATAGAGGTAGAACCCTCAGGGTTAAAAAGGAAGTATTCCTGGATGGCATTTAAGAGCTTAGATTTATTACGCTCATTAAGAACAATGTCAGTATTCATTCGCCATCTACATTGCTTTGTAAAGGAAGAATTTAAATTCAAAACAAAAGAAATCAAAGCATGATCTGAAATATCAATGTTACCAATCATAGGAGTAATGACGGAGTTAATTAATAGCTTAGAGACTAATAAATAATCAAGCCTAGAATGAGAATTATGTGGATTGGAAAAGAATGTAAAACTTTTTTCTGTAGGGAAATGTAGTCGCCAAATATCTACTAACTGTGTGGTTTGAATAAATGATTTAAAAGCATAAAAAACCTTAGGAGGACGATATTTAGTAAGAGATAATCTATCTAATAAAGAATCAAATATAACATTAAAATCACCTCCAACAATTAGAGGAACTTTTCCCAACTTTAAAACTTCAGTTGTGAGAGTAGACCAAAAAACAGGATCATCTGCAGTAGGATCATAAACATTTAGTAAAAATATAACTGAATCATGAACTTTAATTTTAACTATGACATATCTCCCGTCAGCATCTGAAAATGTACTCAATATTTGGCAATGTAATTTTTTTGAAAAAAGAAAAGCCACGCCATTTTTTTGCCAACTGCAGGAGAAGAGACAATATTATCAACCCACTTTTTTTTCATATATTCTAAAATGTTGTCATCAATATGGGTTTCCTGTATAAAACAAATATCTGCCTTGCAACTACCTAAGTAGTCTAAAATGTTTGCACGTTTAACTGGATGATGTAAACCTTTAGCATTTAATGAGACTACTTTAATGTTATGAACATTAGCCATGATAAAAGAGAAAAAGAAAAAAGGTCAAGAAGAGGAAAATAAGAAGGAAAGAACATGAAGAATAGTAGCTCCAGAACAGGCGAAAAAGAAAGGGTAGGAAAAGAATTTACAAACTAACACTCAAAAGACGACAACAAAAATGACAAACACAGAGAAACATCAATAACAGATGCGAAACGCACACACGCACTTAACAAGCATGACCAAACCGTTGGAGCCCAGCTTTTAGAGAATGACAAAATTAGTCAGAAATATCAGCTAAAATATTATTCAAGTAGCAGAGTCATGCATATCCATAGAATGCTGCGAATGCTGCGAATGATGTGACTGCTGTTACAGAAACAATTTAAAATCTTCTGGGTGTTGGAAGGACTTAGAAAAATTATCTCTCCAGATGCGCATTGTTGAAGGTTCAAATAAGCCATACTTAAATCCAAGACTACGCAGTTGGGGACGCAAATCAGAGAATTCCTTGCGAGTCTTAACAGTCTCTTTGGCGAAGTCTTGGTGAATAAAAATTGTATTGCCATTTACCATTAAAGATGGAATTTCACATGCCAAACCAAATGATGATTACGAAGAACCTTAAAAATCATTTGTCGTGGCTTGGTATGATGAGGATTGAGATGAGATGGAATCCTATGCGCTTTATCTTTTTCAAATTTCTTCTGAAATTTAACATTTAAAAGACCAGGAAGCAAATTCTCCAGATATAATCTTCAATTGGAGCCTTCAACATCTTCTGGCAAATTAAAAATGCGTAGATTGCATTGTCTGTTGCGATTTTCCATATCTAACAATTGAGCAGACATAGGGGAGATTTTAGCCACAAGAGGTGAAAAGGTGTCGATTTTAACCTTTGTATCCTGTATTTTAATGGAGTTATCGGAGACCCTCATCGACATGCTAGCCATATCTTTACGCAGATTTTTTCTTTCTGATGCAATATTATCAGTGTTGGCATGAAGAGCATGAAGTTTGTCGAGAATTAAGGACAAAGAGGGTTCGCTTGATTCCACCAATTTAGACTTAACAGGAGGAGGAGAAATCTGTTGTTTCCTTTTATTATTGGGATTTTGTGCATTTTTACTCTCCATTTTCGTAATTTAAATAAAAGGAAGAAGTAAATAACTGTAAAGCACAAATAAAGAAGATAAGCGCAGAAAAATGCAGCAAACAAGGCAGGTGCAGCAGCTAAAATGGTCTTGGGAGTGGTTAGGCCAAAGCCAGGTCCTTCCCTGGGAGCTTGCTCCGCCCCCCCCCCCCGACAGGAAATCTGAGCAGTACCTGATGAGGAGCTCCAAGCAGCCACCAGAGGAAGCAGCACACTGCACTTGAGGACTTCAGCGCCAGGAAAACGCCCATACAGCCGCAGGTAGGCTTCACAGGACTGCCAGCAGTATTTAGAGAGAAAAAAAAATGCAAAACGTTGAAAATCGGCAATAAAACGGCTCCAAAACGCGGAGTTCATATCGCGGTGGCCATCTTGTTTCTGTGACGCCTGGTGCGTATGGAACCCCAGGGACTGGGAATACACCCATACCTCGTCTGCCCATGGAACATTCTCCCGTATTGTTTTTCTGCTTCTTCCGGCTACAGATATCCTCCATGATCTGGGCATTGCTGTCCTTTGCTGCATGGTATCTCGGACTACTCCCCTGTCTCTCGACAGTTTGGGCACCCAGACCGTCTAAAGCACCTGGTGTGGTTTCTTAATGCATGGTGCCTGGTGGATGCCCAATGCACGGAGTTTCGGCAGTCCAAAGTGCAAGCCTACTATGAGCAGTAAGGATACGGTCGAGGCCACTGGGATACTGTGGCCGGCAGTCAAGGCTGCCATTAGGGGTCAGGCTCAGGCCTTCCTTCGGGTCCAAAGCAGGGAGAAGCTGGCCCTGGTCACTACTCTTGAGGTATGCATACTAAATGTGGAGCAGAAACTCAGACGGGATCCCTCAGTGATTCTGGAACACCAGCTGCAACTTGCCCAGGCCTCGCTGTGCTTGAGGGGTTTTGGCAGTGCTGGAGGGCCTCAGACCAACGGGTATACAAATGGGGTGGAAAAGTGGCAAACTGCTCTACTGGCTGGGCACCCGCGACCTAATCTCTAGAATTGTCCCTGAAATACTGGACTCGACTGGTCTACACTGTAGTGCGGCTTCTGAGATTGCAGCAGCATTCACGTAGTACTACTGACAGCTCTATGCCTGACATCCACTGTCACCGGCCGAGTGCATACACACGATCATTAGCGGCATTCTCCTGTTGTGACTCTCTCCCACTCTCAGCTCCGATTGAGAGGAACCTCTAACATTGTACGAAATTGGGCCTGTGGTACCCACTATGAAACCTGGGAAAACTTCTGTGCCTGATGGGTACCCCCTGGAGTACCACCCGGAAATACAGTGAGGTACTTAACCACTTTCTACTAGATATATACTCAGAGGCGCTCACCAAGGGGCACTTCCCAACGGGGGATTGATACCGCCACAATAGGGGGGATTATTGCCAAAGCTGAGCAACAGTAGGGACAATGCTCTTCATATTGGCCAATCTGCTTAATCACTGCAGAAATCAAGATCAACGCAAATATACTGGCCACCCGGCTGCTGAAGGTCCTGCCATACCTGGCCCACCAGACCAATGCGGCTTCATGCCCAACTATAGCACTAGGCACTCTATACAATGCTTTCAGGTGGCCTTGGCCTGACTGCAGTACAGGGAGGCCCAAGGCTTCTTCTCCTAATTGATTTAATGAAAGCATTTGCTTTAGTAGGATGGCCCTTCCTTCTCGAGGTACTCAAGGTTTTGATCCCACATGAGTTTACTATACGCCAAACCAATGGCACAAGTGCAAGTTAATGGAGTCCTTTCTTATGAGTTCCCAATAGGCAGGGGTATCGGGCATGACTGCCCCCTCTCCATTCCTTTTTGCTCTCACCATCAAACTTTTGGCATGCCTCATTCGCATTGATGCACAGGTAAGGGGTTGGCAGTGGGCTGATTAGCTTGAAGCAGAATCGCGTTATACTCGTGAATGATATCCTTCCCTTTCTCAGACACCCATATCTGTCGGGGCGCCGAGAGCTAAAGAACCTTCACCTCTACGAAATGGCCTCTGGTCTGCGAGTTTATCGAGGTAAGTCCTCCTCGTGTCCCAATCCATGGGGACATCTTACGGTGGAAGGGCAGGGGCCCATAGCCATTCGACCGTTGAGTAGGGGTGAGCGGATTTTGCGAAACTCACTTTCGCAAACTATCGCGGAAATGTTGAAAATCTCCGTAAACACGCCGGAAATATCGCGAAGACGCGGAAGTTTTTTTCCCACCTGTTCGCGGTATTTTTTGCGTGATCGCGGCTCACCAACTTACCCATGCGGTTGCTCACGGGCACGGCCATCTTGTTTTCACTTGTCCCGCCCGCTCGCTCGCGTTCGATATGACGTGCCCGCGTCCTCACGCTTTCGCTCACGGTGGAGAATGACGTGTTCGAGATCTCAATCATCTCATACTCTCACGGTGCATGATCGCGAGAAGAAATACGTGATCGCGCGACAAATTACGTTAATGCGGGTGCGAACTGTCACGAGACAGCGCAAATGGCTACCAACAATCCAACATCTCGTGGAGAACGCGACCGGATCGGGAAAACTTGTCGGCGAACGCGGGGATTCAGGTAAGGCGATCGCGCGCACACGAGAATGTATTTTTTACAGCGCGAGCAAGAAAAAAATTACCGGTACGATGCGGATTGCGGAAATTTTGACATTTTTGCGCTTTCCGCGGAACGCGAAAATGTCAAATTATCGCAATTTCCGCGAGCGGAACGGAATATTAGCCCAGGCCTACCATTGAGTTTCCGAAACTTGGGTTTTCACATCTCCACAAAACCCGAACCTGGCCCGGCACCTCAACCTCATGACCATCGAAGGCGATATGAAGTGCTATTTCCAGAAGTGGGACCGACTGTCACTTAGTGTGTTGCGGAGAGTAGCTGTGTTCAAGATAATGACCTTCCCCCGGTTCCTTTAAACCCTCCTGCACTTTCCATTTGCCATCCCCAATAGTTGGTTTCATACCCTCAATGCTTCTATCCGCAACTTTCTATGGACGAACCACCATTCTCGCACAGTGTTGGATAGAGATAGGCAAGCAACGTATGATGGTGCTCTCAGGTCCGCCGATGTCTGCCTCTATTATTGAGTATCGTAACTAGTAGTCATCAACAACTGCCTAACTAGGGGCTGAGACGACCCAGCTTCTTATCGACAGGAACTTGCTCGCTTGGGCCTGGACGCTGTCATGGGGATGCTCTGTGGTAATCCAATACCCCGATCCCTTCCTTGCTTGACAGCAGTAGTAATCAAGTTGTGGTGGGCTGCCCTGTGCTTCATGGGATGGGACAAGACATTCATGCAACTCAACACACCTGTGGGGGGGACGCTGGCTACACCACACAGCGCTACCTGAGGGCTTCAGGAGGTGGGATAGGAATGGGCTCCCTACCCTTTGGGACGTCTGCCAAGGTGGTCATCTCTGTTCCTTCCGAGACCTGCAGCTATAGTCCTCCTTAGCACACTCCCACTTCCACAAATACCTACAGCTGCGCCACGACCTGTCCTGCCACTTGTGGGACGCCACTGTCCTTCCCGAATTTAGCCCACTCGAGACCAAGGTGCTCATGGGTTGGCTTGGTAAAGAGGCGATTTACTGTATCTATCACACATTAGTTATTCATGCGCCCGTGTTATTCGTGCCCCGAAGGATTTTCTTTCACTCAAGCAGTATTGTAGTGTGCTTGATTTAGCGGAAAGTTCACCCTAGCCCCCACATAAATGGATATTTTAAATCCCACTTAAGAAATGTCCGTACGATTTACAACCACATTCCCCAAAATATTCTTTAAAAATATATATATATATTGATTGCAATAAAACAAAAACAATAACAACAGCCATCCACAACTGTTTGACATAGAGGTACAGCATTAGAAAAAAACTCGAACTATCTGGTGGAAGTCCTTCCTCAAGAAGCTCTAACTCCCTTTTGTTGAAACCACAGAAGTTCAACAAAAATAAAACTTACAACTGCTCCTTCTCTGGCAGAGCCCCAAGAGTATGGAGAGCACTGCCTCCTGAAACTAGGACAAACCCCTCAACTACCTCCTGTAAACAAGCATTGAAAATGCAATAGGTCTCGCCTTGATTAAGTTAAAGCCATTTGCTTTGCTAATGGTATTGTATAGCAAAGCAAATGGCTTTAACTTAATGAAAGGCGAGACCTATTGCATTTTTACTGCTTTTTTATATATTGCCAAATGGATCAATTCCATGCTGACTCGACTGTGGAAAAACCCTGAGGACGCTAATAATGGAAGAGTATGAAATTTGAACCAGGGAAGAAGGAGCATTTGTATTAATTTGCCTCTTGCCGTGAGACATAGTAGGAGACAGTTCCATTTGTGAAATTGAGAAGTACTAGAATTAAGTGTAAACATCTCACCATGAATAGCAATTGCAACTCCAGATATGTTACTACAGAAACATAGCTGTTCTCCATCTCCTCCATCTGCTGATTACAAAAATAAAAATCTGTGTCTTCCCCCGAGTGAGATACTGGCTCGACATTGCCATGAATGTTTGGGCTTGGCCCCATCAAATCCAGAGGAAATATATTGAGTTTGTCAAAACATCAAAATAAAAAGCTAACAATAATGGCGAGGCTAATATTCATCCTAAATTCGTCCTAACCGTTTTATTTTATAATAATTCTTCTGATCACTTACATAATTACAATGTATGTTCTATCGCAGTGGCTAGGAGAGCACTTCTAAGCTGTTGTAATGAATTCTTAGCCTGTTTCGTGTGATTGATAGAATAGCTAAGAGTACTCCCTTCTACCGCCCTCGTAAATGAATCCCACACTATCCTGAGAGGAGCACAACCCACACTCTCCTTGATAAAGTCACCAACATATATTTCCGATACTCGATTTTGTGGGAAAGCTTGATCAAAAGTCAACCTTGTATATGGAGTCAAACCACAAAATTATGCAGCTATAGATAAAAATAAAGGATCTTGAGAAATCCACGATATACAAGTTCTTGAATGCTGTTTATGTGGAGATAAATAATATGTAAATCACGGCCGCGACAGGTGGTAGTAATGTCCTCCATCCCAAGGAGTTTATATGATAGAGAGCAGCTCTGGGACAGAATAGTCTTAAAACATTCTCAAGGGCAAGGTGAAGCCCAAGATGTTGGACTACTAAATTCAAAGTTCTCGTCCTGGCCAGGGCCTAGCTGACTCCCCACTTCTCCATCCGACCCCATCTCGCTCGCGGTGTTGTGCGCAGGAGTTGATGTGGAGAGTTTGAGGGACAGTACAGAGCATTTTTCAACATGGCTGACTACGCAGACTGCATCCGAGTGGCAGGTGAGCCGCAGAGCAAACTACTCTCACAATGGAAGTGAGCGGAGGCTGGATGGTAGGCCCGTCTTGCAGCAGTTAGACCCTAAAAACTGGAGACTGAATATGATCATCCCGGCCCTGATCGATCACGCAGTGGTTGAGAGCGGGTTTGCTACATGCCAATCCTGCATCTGGAGGCTCCTAGCGGCACGATGCAATACGGGGCGAGCCTGGCCCTCTGAGCCAGTGTTGATTGCATCGACCCCCTCTAATACACTGCGGAGTAAGTTTTGTGATGTGGACACTCTTTTAGGAGGGTGCAGGGGAGCTTCTGTGGAATGATGGTGCCTGTACTGGGTGTTCCCGTGACCACAATATGGAATCCTTAGACACCGCTGATAGCTGGGACCTGGCAGATGACATCCAGCTGGTGAAACTGTGCGAGGCCTCTACCACTAATCAGGATGAAGGGAGTGCCAAATCAGTAAAGTGCCCAAGAAGTGAACTTGCGCAGAGATTGGACTCCCGCCCCCTCCCCACCTCCCACACCCGCCCTGCCCTGCCCTGAGAAGACAAAGAGAAAGTAATGAAAGGCCTCATGATTCAGTTGTTCACGGACCTTAAAAATGAGACTTGAGCAGTCCGAACAGATTTTTAACAGAGCCTTGGCGAAATGAGGGGTCCCTAAGATGACCTTGGCCACCGAGTGCACTAGTTAAAGTCTACCCAGAATGAGAAATGTCGAGAACTTGAGGAATATAACTCTAAACTGGTTTTGATGGATGAGCAGTTGAGAACTCTCTAGGAAATACTTGAATTGTTCCCAGAGGAGCAATTTACTAAACGAGGGTCATGAATGTATCAATGTAGAACGTTCCTATCTGCTTGCCAGGATCCCAGAACGCTTCAAGCCTATTGACACAGCCTTCAATAGAGTTAGGTCTCTCGTCACGTGACACGCAGAGCAAGTGAACTGAGTGAGCCGAGGAGCAGTCGCTGCGGATGTCGTGGTGTTGCTGCATCGGAGGGCTGCAACTCAGTAACAAGTGCTCGCCATTGCGGGAAGGCAGCTGCTGTTTATTTTTGCATCGCGCTTTCACTTAAAGTGAAAGCGCGACGCAAACATAAACACTTGACGCCCTGTCTCCTTTTGGGGCGGCCCATCCGGACTGGATCTCTCAGGTTGTTTATATAACACGCCTCCTTGAGATAAGAAATTGCTTCACGACAGCCGTGAAGCAGGTGATCCAGTCCGGATGGGCCAGACCAAAAGGTGAAAGGGAGACAACGCAAACAGCTCATTTCCAATGGCAGGTCACCGTTTAGCATAAATGGTGATGCCAGCCAATGGAAATGAGGAGCGGGGCTTATAGCCCTTTTCTGAAATGCTTCTCTCACAAAATTTCTCACCAGTGAGCAGCGCATGTGCTGCAACGCAGGCGAGACCTAAAAAGAACTTAAAATGCTTCTGATGAATACATTCCTTCACTAGTAGTCCTGAAGTAACTCAGCTTGACTATTTTCCTGTGGAAACCTCCGGATCTTGGATCTGTCAGACCGATTGGTATATTGCATTTGTATTGCAACTTGCTTATTCCTTTTTGCCTGTTATTTGCTCTTTTTCCCTGTATATATGACGTGACTACTATATGTACAGCACTCTGATACCCTGATGTGTCATGCTCGTGCTATACAAACTTCTCAAATAAATAAATAAAAATGCCACATATAATCACAAGAACAATATGACCAGAATGATTCCCACCCACCCCAGACTCTCTAGAATGGATTGTCACCCATCAATATCCATGCAACTGAAATCCTCAGTTGGGGACAACACCTGGGATTTCCCTGGATTCACAAACTTTGTCAAAAGTTCCCACCAGACCCTCAGGTCTTCCTCCGCCCTTTCATCATTCCTACATCTTTTCGAGCGCACCTCCCCAGCATCTGCCCATTCAGCCACATCCATCCCCAATCGATCCACACTAGGGCCAGCCTGGCCCATCCAGGTAATCACTACTCCTCTCTTCTCCAGGAGCAACAACAGATGTGAAAACGTAAACTCCATTACCCACCCTTCAGCCTTCCAACAGCAAGCCACCGAAGCCTTTCGGAGCTGGCGTTCCCACCACAGTGCCAACTCACCCCAGAATGCATGCACCACTGGCAGGTCCATGCCAAATGTGAGAAAGACGCCACAGGAGCCTGGCATCTGGGGCAGACATGGGACTTACTGGGATCCATGTTATATAGTAATGCCGGTGCCACGTATGTGTGATGCTAATAATTAGAGTGGGAAGGTTTAAACCAGGCATTGTCGGAGATAGGCTGTACTAAAGTGCAACTTCCATCCCATTGTGTCTCTTCCACTGGGGCTCTCACAAAATATTCTTGAGGGAGTATGCCAAAAGCCCTTTATAATGAAGCCTGAATCCTCCAACATGTTGTTCATTGTTACTGGCATAATACAACTAGCACGTGCACCATTACACTCATTTCCCATATGCAAGGGAAAATTTTAAAAATGTCTGCGTAATTTATGTAATTTCATGAATTTTGTGTTACACATCTTATGTGAAATTCATGAATTTACGCCATCATGATGGATTGCATAACTATGCCATATTCAAGATAAAATCGTACTGCTAGCTCTCGGTACAGCGCCAGAATGTGATCACCTGCTGCTCGTGCCACTTGGGTTTTCTGCGCAATTTCAGCAAAATGCACCCTAGCGTCAAAAATAGAACCAAGGACGCATTTCGTGGCAAAATATTGCGCTAAATGATGGGTTTGGATTTTGCGTACCTATGTGTAATTTTGCATACTTTTCCTTAAATGTTGCATAATTACGCGAATTGTGCCCATTTCACACAACCCTAATTCTCCCCCCCCCCCCCCCATATTCTTTCCAAGTGAAACCCCTACTCTTCTGCCAGGATTTATGCAATGTTTTAAAAAGAATTACTGGAGTGAAATTCCTAAACAACCCTGTCTTACAAAAATACCAATAGGTTTATCCCACAGCACTTACTACCGTCCCTGTCCTTTTCCGAACCTGTAAGAGGTAATATTATTATCCAGCTTAACGAACTCAGTCTGTAGACCTTGAGAGCATCAAATACAGAATTGATCTGCCGGCATCAAACGCATGGTGTCAGCAGTGAATGTTTAATTCACCGAGTCATCTTGATGGCTTTAAACCCCGCATTCATTTCATTCATGAATGCATTCAAGCGTCTTCTCCAGTTAGCCTGATGTACGCGGAGTGTAACAAGAATAGAAAAACACACGAAAAGCAAAAAGCGACCAAAATGTATCTCGCCCTTGGTGCCAAAATACCCAGAACCAGCCGAGAGGGAAAGGCAGAAATAAAAGATGCATTTGGAGTGCAGAGGCTGGCTGCAGAGGAGGCCTGGGTGACAAGTGGGTTCGAGATGAAGAGGATGGGCAAGTGGTCCTTATCTGTCATCCCTATTCGCTGAGCACAACATATTCAGCCACTACAACCTTTTTTTCTGCCAAGACAAGGAACGTCCTTTCTCATTGAAATACGGACCAAGCCTTCAATATTGTAGGAGGGACGCAGGAGGACTGTTGTACAGTTGCACATACATATTCGAGCATTTTAAGGACCAGAACTCTCGGGCTAAGGACTCTTGGCATCCAGCTGTACCAGAGGCATCCTACAGCGAGGACGAGAAGGCAGCGAAAAGGGGATGGAGAGAGAAATGATTCAACGAGGGAACTTTGGGGCTCTTCGCTTGCTCGAACCCTGATCTGAAGGAGCACCACTCCCTCATCCTGGTTCTAAACTAGGAATATAAAGTCTTGCCTGTGTTGAATGGGAAACGGTAAAAGACGCTGAAAGGAAGCGGTGAAGCATTAATGCAGATAAAATGAGAGTTAATTTAGATATTAACATGCAGCGGCTCAGCTGTAGCTGAGCAGACACAATGTGCTCTCTCCATTTCCACGAAATGACTCGTTTTTACCCGGAAATATTTTATTTATGAATATCCCTGTCCACGCCTGCTCTACAATGAAAGCTCTTCACCCCACACAAAGCCTCTATGACTTCTCTCTATCACACCATTAATTTCTAGTTGAAAATTTGCAAATGTTATTTTGCCCAGAGGGAACTTCTATTCAAATTGAGTTATTCTGTCAAATCACATGGTAACTCTAAAACGACATCATCCTCCGATAGTTATGCTTGACTTGTCTATCACGCTTTACTAGGAGCATCAGAGCCCCCTTAGGAGGTTCTTGACTCCTGAGATCCAGACAGAACAGCCAGTGTCACAAGGGTCGTCCAATATCTTTGAGTCACCAAGGATCTTGAAGACTGGCTGACACTGGTGGCAAGCTGGGAAGGATCAATAATTTGGACTTCAAAGAACACATCTAGTACACTTACAGAAAGTGGCTAGTAAAATGGCAAGTGCAGGGTGTTATGAGTGTGGGTGGAATGTCTTGCTCCCTGGTGAGGTCAGGGTGGCCTAGAAAGCCAGGCAAGTCAAGCATCCTAGACTGCCTTATGCAATGGGCGTTACTATTTTTTAGGCTGGATTTACGGATGACTTGAAAGTCCCTGGTTCTAGTTTATTCAGTTCTATGGCATAAGCAAGTCTCTTTGAGTTTCCTCTTGCTCTTTTCCCTCACCAGCTCTCTATAGCTTCTTCTCTCAAACCAAAGTGTCTCTGTCTGAAGCACCCTATCCTTCCATGGTTCTCTGCCACTGTATCTGGATCCTCAGCACCAGCGTAGCATCACCTCTGCTCACATGAGCTGCTGTAGTGATAGGCGCTTTGACAGTCGGTACACAAAAGTAGCTTTAGAAGTGGCAAGTGTGGTGGGGGCAAGCACGCGGTCTGTGTCACAGAGAGTGCTCTTCTTTCATCCATCATGTTGCATACAGAATGGGCGTCATTTCTTTTCAAGATATTACTAGTAGCTAAGCTGCTAGCTCTAGTTCACATGGCTATTTGTACTTATTCTGCCTGAATCTAACCAATGCCCTCCAATCAATCGCAGCTATGAAACTCAGATGCCTCTAGATGTTGTCTGGCTGCGGTGTTAATATACTCTATTATGGAAGTTGTCTCCTCTGAAGTCTATGTCATTGATCTGTCACTACTTCTCATGTGTTAAGTCAGTTCTATAAACCACGAGACCTCAGACCACCTAAATAATCTTTGCAACAAGCATTGCTCAGTAGCCCGGAATCCCCAGAGTGGCAACTTCACAGCTTAATCAATGTCAAGGAACTCTTATTTAGGAGCTGACTTTCTCCTTTAACGAGGTAGAGCAGTCAAGATTTCCTCTTGAGGAGTGATGTAGATGTAGGAAAAAAGGACTTAGGATACGGATGGAGGTTCTTAGCATATGTCAACTGGATGCACGAGGACAGGCATTTGAGTTCAGTAGAGGCAATGTCTTACATGCACAGGCGTAATACCATGCAGTTGTAGCCTTTTGCACAGAGGGTGCTGTGATTATAAGCAATGGTGTCATTTTGGTGATCAAATCCTGGGGAGAAGTCAAGATCTCACGAACCACCAAACTGACCGACCAGTGAGCAGCACATGATAAAAAAAAGAATCACACACCCGACCACCTAGGAGTCCCTGTTTGCCGTTGCTCACTGCTGCTGTTTTAGTTAGGAGCGCAGACTTTCCATTGTGCATCTCGCTATGTGATCTGCTGAATCAGACTTCTTGGGGTGTTCAGACTAGATATACAAAACAAGAAGGAAGGGAGATTGGTGTAGAGTAGCACCTTGAATAAACCTAATAATAGCAGAGGGTCACCAAGAGGCTGCTTGAGCACTTTCCTCAATTGGCTTGGTCACTTGAAGATGGAATTCACAAGAAAGGAACTTTCTCACATGGGAATGTAGAGAGAAGCCCAGAAACTGCTTAAAAGGCTATGTAGTTTGTCTTGTTTGCTTAAGCAGCACCACTCCCTCCTCAGCATGGACACCTCACACGATGCATCGCTTGTTCTCCCAACAGGCACAGCAGCTGTCTGAAGGTTCTGGTAGCTGAGTTTGGGGTTTACTTTGTACTTCTTAGCAGTCTGCTGCCCCCCTTCATGCACAGTAACATATTTCTCTGTAGTCTTAGTTCCTATCCCTAGTTCTTGCAAATGACAGACATGCAGTGTTCTGTTCCTGGCCAATCATGCCTCTGTGCTTATAACCATCTTACACCCAACAAATGTGGCAACAAGTAGACAATCAACTACCACTTAGATACTGAGACACCCTCAGCTATTTGGAGGGAACCAACCAATGTCAAGTTATCTTCTTCTGTTTGGTGTACAACTCTATAGTCTTGAGCCTCTTAGTGTCATGGTAATGGGAGGGAGCTGCATGTCAGCAGCTCCCTGGGTGTAAAAAGCAATGCCGGCTACCACAGGAGGCGGGAGCCGGCCGGCACCACTGGGGCCTTCAGGCTCCCCCTATGGTCCCCAGTGAGACGCCGTGCCCCGGGGGATGGGGTCTCCAGGGCCAAAAATGGCCTGGGGAGGGGGACCGAGAGGCCCCTCCTCCTTTAAAAAATAAAATAAATGGCCGGGCCTCTGGAATGGGGTCCCTGGGCCAAAATCGGCCTTGGAAGGGGGGGCCACATGCCCCCTTCCCTTTTTTTATCATAAATTAATAAAGGCCTAGCATCGGGCAGTCCCCGGGCAGAAATCAGCCCCGGGAGGAAGGTCGTGCGCCCCCCCTCCCGTTTTATTTTACTGAAATTTTAAGAAATGGGTCACGCCCCGGGGAATGCGGTCCCCGGGGCCCAAAAGGTCAAGGTAAGGGGGGACACGCAGCACCCCTTCTTTACAAGAACAAAAAAATCAAAAGCCAGCAACTTGCCAGAGGCCATGCTCCCTTTCTCTAGTACTCTGCAAACACACCTCCTGGTGCTCTCTTGGTTGGGGAATGAAGTCCTCTTCACTGCTTTGGGTCCTTAGGGGCCAACTAGCCCACCTGTTACCTCCAATAAACCCCACACAGTGTGATTGTTGTAAGGTGGTCGCAGGCCATGCCTCTTTCTCCGCCACTCTGCAAATGAGCCTCTTGGCACATTGCTGGTGCGGATATGAGGTCCCCTTGCCTCCTGAGGGCCTCAGGTTTAAAGTGAACTTCATCCCCCAAGCAGCAGTGTGCCAGAGGGTGCTTTTGCAGAGTGGTGGAGAAAACGGGGTGTGTCCTCAGACCACTTTCAGCAATCCAATTGTGTGGGACTTACTGGAGGTAACAGGAGGGCTAGTTGGCCCCAGGGATCCTCAAGAGCAAAGGGGACTGCATCCCATAAATAGTAGTGCACCAGGAGGCTTGTTTGCAGAGTGGAGGAGAAAGAGGGCGTGGCCACCGAATACCTCTCAGCAAACCCACTGTGTGGGACTTGCTCGAGGTAACAGGAGGGGTAGTGGGCCTCCTAGGCCTCTCAATAGCCTAGGGGACTTCATCCCTCTACTAGTAGTGCATCAGGAGGTGTGTTTGCAGAGTGGTGGAGAAATGGAGCATGGCCTGCTTTCAGATCTCAGTAATCCTGCTGTATGGAACTTACTGGAGGTAATAGGAGGGGTGGTTGTCCCCCAAGGATGTCCTTTGGGGCCAACTACCCCTCCTGTTACCTTCAGTAAGTCCCGCACAGCAGGATTGCGGAGAGGAGGTTGCAGGCCACACCCCTTTCTCAACCACTCTGCAAACGAGCCTCTCGGCGCACTGCTGGTAGGAGGTTAAAGTCCCCTTGCCTCCTGAGGGCCAAAGGACTCAAGTGGACTTCATCCCCCAACTAGCAGTGCGCGAGGGGTGTGGCTTGGCTGCAAAGCGGAATGGCTGCCTGAAACCGCAGCTCCGCCGATCGAGCAAATTAATCCGACATTTATCGGCTACACTAGTGTCTGGGCTCGGACCTCTCGACCCCGGCAGGGCGCGCAGGGTACCTGCTCTGCCCGTCAAAACTCCTGGACCCGTTGTTGGAGCTGAAGCGGAGATTGGCCCGGTGGGTGGAGAGCGACGAGGCGGCCTGGAGCACTCGCTGACGCCGGGGGCTGGCGTGAGGCTGGGCCCGTGAGTGTGACGTGCTGCGGAGCAGCGATCTATTGATCAGCTCGGCCCTGGGGTCACGGACTGCCCAACATATACCCCTGCAGGCGGAGTCGAGGTGCTGGGGCAGCGAGAGCGACGCAGCAGATCATTGCTGAATGTGTGGAGGTGAGGTGAGGAGAGAGCTCTGCACGTCGCCGCGCTCCGAGGACTCGAAGGGCGCCAAGGAGTCGGGAGGCAGGAGCCTGTGCCGGCGTTCGGCGAAAGCTGCTGGACCGCGATCTACGTGGTCGCTGTGCCCGACCTCGTGAGGTGGAGAGCCGCTCCACGCCCGTGGGGCGCCCGTACTCCATTTGAGCTTTTGGAGACCGGGGCAGGCCCAGAGGTAACGGTCGGAAGGCGGCCATTTTATCCGGGGCAGTTGCGCTGCTGTCCACTACAATCGGGAGCCCCAAAGCAGCAGTCTGAGGGACGTGGTCGGCTGTGAAGTCCACCCTTAACCTTGCGGCGGTGCCGGAGACAACGCGCTGCGGTGCTGCGGCCCCCGACGAGGCGGTGGGACCGTTCGTAGTGTCGGGGGTCGGCTGGCTTTGGCGCCTGAGTCGTGAGGCGCGTGCCGCCATCCTGACGGACGCTCAGCCCGGTGGGTGCCTGGGCTGGGGCTGAGAGCGCTGCTGTGGACAACCGGGTGAGATGAGCGGCTTTGACCTGGGGGACAAGAGTGGAGCTGCTGCACAGGAGGTAGCCTGAACCTGGGGGTCCGCGCTGCGGCTGTCCCATGCTGGCGGGTCTAGATCACTGCACTACGGGCATACCCCGGTATGGAGGAAATAGCTCTCTGGGCTGTTGGAGACGTCTGCCCTTCCTGCTGTCTGCTGCGGGAGCCTGGTGCGGGGTGACCTGCGACGTGCGAGGGGCCTGTGGTCCAACTGCCCCCGTCAACTGATTGCGCTGGGAAGTAGCCATGGGCAAACCAGACACGCGACAGCCGAGGCTTACGTTCGACAAGTCCAAACAGAAAACGTCGGACCAAGACCACCGGGACGCTGACGCCGCGCGAGAAGAACGGAGTGGCTCTCAAGAAGCGGACATTCAATCGATGTTTCAAGAATTAAAGGCGAGCCTGCAGGGCATAGAAAGCAAAATGGACGCGCTGGCGACACGTATGGACAGCATCACGACACATTTGGACAAACAAGAAGGCAGAGTAGAGGTGCTTGAAACACGCGTGGCTGACACGGAAGAAGGCCAGACCGACCTCGTCAAAAAAATGCGTGGCATGGATAAAGTTCTGGCGCTCATACAACAAAAGAATGAGGACTTGGAAGCGCGCTCGAGGCGCAACAACGTCCGCGTCACGGGAGTGGCGGAAACAACAGACATTACTAACATGGAGCAATACGTCGAGCAGATGTTGAAAGACCTGTTTGGGTCGGGATTATCATTGATGTTCCTCGTTGAAAGGGCGCACAGGACATTGGGGCCCAGGCCTAAGCCGGGAGCACCGCCTAGGCCTATCATTGCGCGAGTCTTAAATTACAGCGACCGAGACACGATATTGCGTATGGCAAGAGACATGAAAGATGTGCAATATAAAGGCAACCACATCGCAATATACCCGGATTACACTATGCAAGTACAGGCCGCTCGTAGAGAATTCATGCCAGCGAATTTTTTTTTCCAACAAACGGAAACGAAATATTCCCTAATCTACCCTGCGGAGCTCCGGGTACAGGGCCCCGGAAAACCATCTTTCTTTTTAGATGCGAAAGCGGCCCTGCAATATGCGAAACAACTGGCAAGAGACCAAAAGAATCAAACAATTGCCGAGGGGCCGGATCTGCAGGACAGGCTAAGTGATGTTGAGTGATTGACTATGTTCGGTATCTAGCATACCGTTGTGGATTACCTGTCTTGGCCGGTTCGGGGCCTAGTGTCTGCTTGGTGCATTGGGGGTTAACTTTTTGTGTCGGGAGGGCTGTGTGTATAACTGCGGTTTCGGGGGGGGGGAGGTCCTCGAGCCGACACGCTAGGCCAGCGCTCGATCACCCTGTCACGAGTACGGGGTTAGTAGGTGGCCAACCTGCGCACCTCAGGGGATGATTCCCACCCATCGGTTACTGACAATGGCTTTAGTTACAGTTTTTATGGCAGGGAGGGTGACTTGGGGGGACATTGCACAACCTAATTGGGGGGTTGGAGCGGGTGGGGTTTGGGTTAACTTGAGTTTGGGGGGTTTTGTTGGGTTTTGTTTGTTCCATAGTGTGGGGTCAGAGGAAGCGAGATATTGTGCTGAAACGAATACCGTACACTTTTCACTGCCCTGTCGACAGTCACTTTGCTTACTGTGCTATGGCCACTTCCATGCATTGTGGCCCGCTGGGCCGTTAGGTTATGATATGCCCTTCATCTGGGGGTGGCCGGGTGGCGAGTTGCACGGAACTGATCTGCTGTTTGAACGTGGCTTTTTCATGTCCCTGTCGCCGTGACGCAAATAAAGTGCCTTACTTGGAATGTGCGGGGCATGAATGATAGACGCAAAGCCAGGTTGGTGCAGGCCTTCTTACTCAGAAAAGACATAGACATCTGCCTCCTGCAGGAGACTCATTTGACAGCTAATGCTGCACAGCTGCTCAGACATAATAGATGGGGAGAGATAGTTCACGCATCTTATTCTAACTACTCAAGAGGGGTGGCGGTACTGATCAGAAGGGGTCTTCAATGGACGACGCACGAGGTAATCAGGGACACGGGAGGCAGATACATACTGCTAGTGGGGACGCTGTGCGGCATGAGAATGGTGCTGGTGAATGTGTATGGCCCGAATGATGATAACCCGGATTTCTTTGGGGAATTATGGCATAAGGTGCAGGCCCGTGGCCCGGCAGCGATTCTGTGGGGGGGGACTACAATGTTGTACTCTCAGACACTATGGATAGACAGGGCGCAACTAGAGAACATCACCCTAGGGCATTAGAGGCGCTCGGCTGTATTATGCAGGATGCAGGGCTGGTGGACTCCTGGAGGTCGCTGCACCCCGGGGACCGCGCGGGTACGTGTATAACAACTCATAGAGCTGCCTGCTCCAGACTGGACTACTGGTTGCTATCCAGAGACTTACACTCGTCAGTACTAGAGGTGGCCCACTGTTAGACGGACCGGGAGGGTCGGCCGAGGACAAGGGGAGAGGTCTCCGGGGAGAGCCGTCTCCAGCGATCGTACAGACAAATAACTTCCCCCCCGCAGACAGATACCACACAAGGAGATGAGTTAGCGTTCTTTATAAGCACTTCTTAAGGTACGATGAAAAGGTACAAGGAGGTCTGGACTCAGGGGTCCCCTCGATTCAAGTCTCTCAAGATGGGAAAAGGGGGTAGCGGGATAGTCTGGTTACCAGTCTGGTAGTTGAGGTGGTATGGTGGGTAGCTCACAATCCTCGAGCTTGGTGGTCTAGCTGGTACGGGCCGCGGCAGCGCCAGCAGGTCCCAGTGAAGATGGTCGATACACGGTCCGCGGCAGCGCCAGCAGGTCCCAGTGAAGATGGTCGAGGTACGGTCCGCGGCAGCGCCAGCAGGTCCCGGTGAAGATGGTCGTTACAACGGGCCGCGGCAGCGCCAGCAGGTCCCGACGAGGATGGAGGTTGCAGAAGGCCGCGGCAGCGCCAGCAGGCAGGTCGATAGTTCACAAGATAGGGCTATGGCAGCGCCAGTAGTCCGTCAAGGCTGAGTTCTCTCGGTGTCTCTCGACTCCAGGATACAACTGCCTTCCGGCTCCGGAGCTGCTCCAGTTATAGGGCAGGTGCCCTTTGATGTCCGGACCCTCGCACTTGGAGGTCGGAGGGTCCGGGATGAAGGTGTCCAGACACCCAGCGGGGGGGTGGAGCCGGTGCCTGGGGGAGCTGGAGGCGATCGTCACCTGGCGGGGGAGAGTCCTTGGCGCTTCGTTCTCCCATTGACCTGCCAAGTGGTCCGCTCACCTCCTGGGTGGATGGTGGTGCCGGGATGTCGGGGCCGGCCAGGCCCAGGGTTAGGGTCGGGGGGAGGCCACGCGGCCTCGTGGCGCAGGGCCCAAGATGGCGGCTTGACCCGGCCGAGGGAGCCGGTGGTGGCTTGGGCCCGTGATACATGGAGGTCCGAGGGCAGGAGTTCCGTCGGGAGACGGGGTGCGGGTGATTCTCGTGGGTCCCGCCTGGTGGGCCGGGGCTTGGGCCCTGTCATGCGGGGAGGGAGCAAGCCCTTCGTGTGGCCTGTCCAACATGCGTCCCCCCCAGCTGAAGGCGGGGAGAGTCACCCATCTTCTTGGGGACTCTCCTCGTCGAGGCGGAAGAAGCGGGACAGGCCATCTGCGTTGGCGTGGTCTTGGCCCGGTCGGTGCTCCACGGTGAAGTCCATTCCCTGCAGGGAGATGGACCAGCGCAATAGTTTTGGGTTTTCCCCCCGCATCTGCATCAGCCACTGCAGGGGTCTATGGTCGGTTTGTACCCGGAAGTGGGTACCGAAGAGATAGGGCCGGAGCTTTTTGAGGGCCCACACCACTGCGAAGGCCTCCCTCTCGATTGTGCTCCAGCGCTGTTCTCGGGCCAGGAGACGTCGGCTGATGAAGGCCACCGGCTGGTCATGACCCTCGGGGCTCACTTGGGAAAGGACCGCTCCGATGCCGTGGTCGGAGGCGTCTGTCTGTACTACGAATTCCCGACTGTAATCGGGGGCCTGGAGCACAGGGGCGGTGCACAGGGCGGCCTTCAGCTTTTCGAAGGCCGCTTGACAATCGGGGGTCCAGTTAATCCGCTTCGGTTGGTTCTTGGACGTGAGACCCGTGAGGGGCCCCACAATGCTGCCGTAGTCCCTCACGAACCGCCGGTAGTAGCCGGTGAGCCCCAAGAAGGCTCTGACTTCGGTCTGGGTGACGGGGGGCTGCCAGGACTGGATGGCAGCAATCTTCAGTTGCAGTGGGGCCACCAGGCCGCTCCCCACCTGGTGCCCCAGGTAGGTCACGGACCCTTGACCAATTTGGCATTTGCCGGCCTTAATCATGAGGCCGGCCCGCTGGAGGGCCTGTAGGACCTCCTGGAGGTGGAGGAGGTGGTCGGACCAGTGGCGGCTGTATACAGCGATATCGTCCAGGTAGGCAGCGCTGAACTCTTCGAGCCCCGCCAAGACCTGGTTCACAAGACGTTGAAATGTAGCGGGGGCGTTCTTCATGCCGAAGGGCATGACCTTGAAGTGGTAGTGGCCATCGGGGGTAGAGAAGGCGGATCGTTCTTGAGCCCGGGGTGTGAGACCGATCTGCCAGTAGTCCGCTGTTAGGTCGAAGATACTGAGGTAGCGGGCGGCCCCCAGCCGGTCGATCAATTCATCCGCTCTGGGGATAGGATGAGCGTCGGTTCGGGTGACAGCGTTCAAGCCCCGGTAGTCGACGCAGAATCTCAGTTCAGGTGTGGTGCCGGGGGCAGCGGCTTTGGGGACCAATACAACCGGGCTGGCCCAGGGACTGTCCGAGGGCTCGATGACCCGGATCGTGAGCATTTTGGCCACTTCCTCTTGTATGCAGGCCCGTACCCGATCTGGTACGCGGTAGGCCCGGTGTCGGATAGGGGGACTGTCCCCGGTGTCCACGTCGTGCAAGCACCAAGGGGTGACCCCGGGAGTGAGGGAGAACAGTGAAGCGAACCGCAGCAGGAGGTCCCGGCAGCCCTGGCGTTGCTCTGGGGTGAGGGCATCGGAGAGCCGGACCCCGTCCACGGAACCGTCGTCCTCCTGAGTCTTCAGGAGATCCGGGAGGGGTTCGGAGTCCTCCTCTGCTCCACTGTCTGTAGCCATCAGGAGGCTGAGTTCTGAGCGCACAAAGTGTGGTTTGAGTCTGTTGGTGTGGAGGACCCGAAGGGGGTTCCGGGGGGTCCCCATGTCGATGAGGTAAGTGACGGGGCTTTTGCGCTCGACCACCTTGAAGGGCCCCGTCCACTTATCTTGCAAGGCACATGGTTCGGTGGGGGACATCACCCACACTTGTTGTCCAGGTTCGAACTCGACGGAGGAGGCATTGTGATCATACCATCTCTTCATGTCTTCCTGGCTGGCCTCGAGGTTCGCCTTGGCCATCTCCCTGAAGCGCCGGGTCTGATTACGTAGGGCCAGGAGGTACTTGAAGACGTCTGGAGGGGTCTTTAGGGGGGCCATCTCCCAACCTTCCTTGACTAGGCTGAGGGGCCCTCGCACAGGGTGCCCGTACAGGAGTTCGAAAGGGCTAAAACCGAGGGACTTCTGGGGAACTTCTCGGTAGGCGAAGAGGAGGCACGGGAGTAGTACATCCCACTGGCGACGGAGGGGCTCTTCCAATCCCCCAATCATCCCCTTGAGAGTGCGGTTGAATCGCTCCACTAGTCCGTTCCCTTGGGGGTGATAGGGGGTCGTGAATCGGTAGGTGACCCCGTACTGTTGCCAGAGGGACTTCATGTATTTGGAGATGAAGTTCGTGCCTCGGTCGCTGACGACCTCTCGGGGGAAGCCCACCCGGGAGAAGATCCCCATTAGGGCCCGGCCAACCACCGGAGCTGTTACAGTTCGTAGAGGCACCGCCTCGGGGTAGCGGGTGGCGTGATCCACCAGTACCAGGATGAACCTATGTCCTTGTGCCGTGCGGGGGTCCAGGGGCCCCACAATGTCTATTCCTACCCTCTCGAACGGGGTGGTGACCACTGGGAAGGGTTGTAGAGGGGCCTTCAGCTTACGGCCACTCTTCCCGCTGGCCTGGCACGTGGGGCAGGACCGGCAGTGGTTCAGGATGTCGTTCCGCATCTTCGGCCAGAAAAAGTGGGTCACTAGGCGACTGTAAGTTTTGTCTTGGCCCAGGTGTCCAGCCAGGGGGACATCGTGGGCCAGGTGGAGCAGGAAGTCTCTGAAGCGGAGAGGTACCACCAGTACTCGACCGGCCCCTAGCTCTGCGATTCTCTGTTCGCTGTATAGCAGGTTGTTCTCCCAGTAGACCCAGTGAGTTCCGGTGGAGTCCCCTGCGCTCTGGGCGCTGGCTTGTTGGCGGAGTCCCTCGAGGGAGGGGCAGGTCTTTTGCTCCTGGCGGAACTGTTCTTGGGTGGGCCCCCCTTCTTGACGCCACTGAGCCAGGCCGGGGACGTCCTGGGGTTGCGCGTCCCCTTCGGTCGTTGGTTCCGGGGGGTTGGCCTCGTCGTTGTCTTCTACTGGGGCGACCGGGGGCGGAGGTGCTGGCCATTCCGGTTCTTCTGGTCGGGGAACGGCACGGGCGGCCATGGACCGGGTGGTTACGCAGGCCCAGTCCGGGAGGCCCAGCATCCCCAGGTGCTCTCTTCTCTCGACGGTGGCCCACGGGGAACTCTCAAGGTCTTTCCCCAGGAGGCAGTCCACGGGGGCATCATCCCGGACCGTCACTTTCAACAGGCCGGATACCCCTCCCCATTCGAAGGGGACGCAGGCCATTTGACACAGACTTTCGGAATTGTCGGCTGAGCGGACGGGGCAGAGAAGGTTCGGCAGGATCTGCTCGGGTTTCACCAGGTGACAGCGGACGGCCGTCACACTGGCGCCTGTGTCACGTAAGGCCTCGGCCCGATGCCCATTAATGGTCACCCACTGACCGTATTTCCTGGTGTTGGCGGGTAGGGGAGCCCGCGGGACTATGTCTTTTCCCCCTAGGCACGCTAGAACCATGGCGGCCGGTTCCCACTCTTGCTGGGCCGGCTCATACTCTTCCTGTTCCTCTGATAGTCGTTCTTCCCCCAGGGCGGCGGCAGCTACCTGGCGGGGCTTGGGTGTTTGGTTCTGCGGGCAGCTCGGGTCATTGGCGTAATGGCCGACTCGCTGGCATCGGTGGCACGTGACATTGGCTCGGAACCCTGGACGCATCGGGGGGTTTCCCCGGCCGGCCGGGGGCGGGGTGCTGGCCACGGGTGTTGCCGGGAGGGTGTCTCTCCCTCGCCCCTGGCCTCCTCCTCCTCCCCGAGGACGGTGCTGGCCTTGGTTGCTTCGGTTCTGCTCGTGCGGTCCCCTCCGGCCCACTCGGGTGCTCTCCCATCGGTCAGCTTCAGCGGCGAGCTGCCGGGGGTCGGTCAATTTACTGTCGAGGAGGTGCTGCCTGAGCTCGACGAAGCAGTTGTTCGACAGGTGTTCCCATACCATAAGGTTAAAGAGTTGTTCGTAGGTCGTTACATGGCTCCCCTTGATCCAACCCTCGAAGGCTCGGCTGAAATAGTTTACGTACTCCACCCAAGTTGTACCCGGGATCCGGGTGCAATCTCTGAACCTCTGGCGGTACATCTCGGGTGTGAGGCCGTAGCGGGTGAGGAGGGCAGCCTTCATGTGGTCGTAGGACGACATTTGGTGATCTGGGAGCTGCAACAGGGCATCGCGACCTTCGTTGACGAACCTCCCCCATAGTCCAGCTCCCCAATCACTCCGGTCGATCCGGTGGGAGGTCATGGCGATCTCGTAGGCTTTGAACCATTGCTGTATGTCGTCTTCTCGGACATACTCTCGGACAACATCCTTGGGGATGTGGACTTTTTTCTCGGTTGCCCCTGGGGTGTGCGGTCGCTCAGGCACCCCCGGTTCTTTATTCTGTTTCCGAAGTTCTATTTCCGCCAGTTTGCGCTCGTGTTCGAGTGTTATTCTTTTTTCCTCAAGCTCTCTCTGTCTCTGTTTTTCTTCTCGTTCCTCTCGGAGCCGCAGATGCTCTAGATTTAGTTTCTGCTCGGCTAACTTTAGTTCACCGTCCATCTTGAGTCGTGCCATTTCCAACTCGTGTAGTCTGGTCCTTTCTCTTTTCTGGATCTCCTCCTGCGAGAGGCCCGTTCCCCGCTCCTCGGGAGCCGTGGCGTTCCCCTCTGGTGCGACACTGTTTTGGTCGGGGGATCCGGTGATCCCAGTTTCTGCCCACGACTCAAGGGCGCGCTTCAAATCATCTTTGGTACTCAGGCCGGTGGTAGCAATGCCCAGTTCCATGCAGAATTGTTTAAGTTCGCGGTGGCTATATTCTTCCAACTTATCCATTTGGAACTTTTCAGTGGAACCGCTATCTTTGGCTGACATCGTGGTTTTGTCGTGGGGTGAGCTACTCTCTGTACGATTACGCGTTGATTCGGATCGCGCCGCTGGCCACCAATGTTAGACGGACCGGGAGGGTCGGCCGAGGACAAGGGGCGAGGTCTCCGGGGAGAGCCGTCTCCAGCGATCGTACAGACAAATAACTTCCCCCCCGCAGACAGATACCACACAAGGAGATGAGTTAGCGTTCTTTATAAGCACTTCTTAAGGTACGATGAAAAGGTACAAGGAGGTCTGGACTCAGGGGTCCCCTCGATTCAAGTCTCTCAAGATGGGAAAAGGGGGTAGCGGGATAGTCTGGTTACCAGTCTGGTAGTTGAGGTGGTATGGTGGGTAGCTCACAATCCTCGAGCTTGGTGGTCTAGCTGGTACGGGCCGCGGCAGCGCCAGCAGGTCCCAGTGAAGATGGTCGATACACGGTCCGCGGCAGCGCCAGCAGGTCCCAGTGAAGATGGTCGAGGTACGGTCCGCGGCAGCGCCAGCAGGTCCCGGTGAAGATGGTCGTTACAACGGGCCGCGGCAGCGCCAGCAGGTCCCGACGAGGATGGAGGTTGCAGAAGGCCGCGGCAGCGCCAGCAGGCAGGTCGATAGTTCACAAGATAGGGCTACGGCAGCGCCAGTAGTCCGTCAAGGCTGAGTTCTCTCGGTGTCTCTCGACTCCAGGATACAACTGCCTTCCGGCTCCGGAGCTGCTCCAGTTATAGGGCAGGTGCCCTTTGATGTCCGGACCCTCGCACTTGGAGGTCGGAGGGTCCGGGATGAAGGTGTCCAGACACCCAGCGGGGGGGTGGAGCCGGTGCCTGGGGGAGCTGGAGGCGATCGTCACCTGGCGGGGGAGAGTCCTTGGCGCTTCGTTCTCCCATTGACCTGCCAAGTGGTCCGCTCACCTCCTGGGTGGATGGTGGTGCCGGGATGTCGGGGCCGGCCAGGCCCAGGGTTAGGGTCGGGGGGAGGCCACGCGGCCTCGTGGCGCAGGGCCCAAGATGGCGGCTTGACCCGGCCGAGGGAGCCGGTGGTGGCTTGGGCCCGTGATACATGGAGGTCCGAGGGCAGGAGTTCCGTCGGGAGACGGGGTGCGGGTGATTCTCGTGGGTCCCGCCTGGTGGGCCGGGGCTTGGGCCCTGTCATGCGGGGAGGGAGCAAGCCCTTCGTGTGGCCTGTCCAACACCCACTTGCCGAGGTCACTGTCTGACCATGCCCCGGTATACCTAACAATGTCCACACCGTCACAATAAATCCAACCGTTTAGTTGGAGGTTTCCCTCCCGGGCGCTGCGTGACCAGGTATTTCAGCAGGAACTGCACGAAAAGCTAGAGGAGTACTTTGAGATTAACGAGGGCACTGTGGATTCGCCAGGCACGCTATGGGAGGCTTGTAAGGTGGTGACGAGAGGGCACTGCATGTCGCTAAAAACGGGAGTGCTGAGATCCATAAGAGATACATTGAGCAAATTAGAAACTGAACTTGCGCAACTGGAGACTGCTTTGATAGATGCGCCGACGGATAGAGTGCGTGCAGACTTTCGATCGAAGCTTACTAGGTATCAGGAGGAGGCGGACAGGGAAGTCGCGTATCTGTCTAAAGATTGTCAGGCCAGGCGGTATGGTGAAGGGGACCGCGCCGGACGCACGCTAGCGCACATGCTGCGTGCGCCACGAGGGTCGGATCATATCCTGGAACTACAGGGTGCAGCAGGTGGCGTGGTATGGGAGACACCAGCTATACTTGCAACAATGACAGACTACTATAGGGACCTATACACCTCCAGGGTGACACCAGAGGACAAGGTGCTCAGCGACTACCTGGACACCATAGCTCTAGCGTGGTTCAGTAATAGTGCCAGACAATATATGGACTTACCGTTCACGCAAGACGACATACGAGCGATAATAGCTGGCCTGCCACCTTGCAAAGCACCGGGCCCGGACGGGCTGACGCCGGCCTTCTATAAAGAATATGCAGACATCCTGGTCCCGAGATTGCACAGGGTGTTTGAGGAGGCAGTAGAAAAGGGCATCCTCCCCCAGTCGATGCGGGAAGCCCTGATTATTACGCTGCTTAAACCTGGTAAAGACCCCATAAGCCCAGACTCCTATCGCCCACTTTCACTAATAAACCTTGATGCCAAAATATACGCGAAGTTGCTCGCCGACCGCTTAAAATACATGTTGCCACAGATAGCGCTATCTGATCAGTCGGGATTTGTAATGGAGAGGGCAACTTCCCATAACTTAAGAGTATTGTTTGGGCTCCTGCATTATTTGGATCCCAAGGTGCAGGCCACAGCTGCATTGTTGGACGCGACCAAGGCATTTGACTCTCTGGAGTGGAAGTTCTTACGGACACTATTTACCCGAATGGGGTTCAGCCCGCAATTTTCCAGGCGAATTGGCATACTATATAATGATCCGACGGCTAGGGTGCGGGTGAATGGACAGACGTCTGCCCCTATATCCATAACCAGAGGGACTCGGCAGGGATGCCCACTGTCGCCGTTACTATTTGCTATTGCAACGGAACCGCTGGCGGCTCGCTTGAGACAACACCATACTCAGCGTAGCATTGGATTCACGTCGTGCGGTCTGCTCATATCTATGTATGCCGACGACATCACCATATACATGATGAACCCGTCGGAGAATTTTGACCCGCTGATGAGAGAGGTGACACGCTACAGTGGTCTCACCGGCATAGATATCAACTGGTCAAAGTCGGCAATTCTTCCACTGACGGATGGTACGAATAAGTGCCACACGGAATTTCCGATCGATTGGGTCACGGACGAGGTCAAGTATTTGGGTATAAGGATGAGCCGCTCAGTTCAGGACATAGTGCTGGCTAACTTTGGGGTGGCCATGGAGTGGCTAGAGAGCAAAGTGAAGAGATGGAAAACGCTGCCGCTGTCTTTGACGGGCCGCATAGCTATTGCAAAAATGGTTGTGGTGCCTAAATTTCTCTATCTGTTCGCGAACGTCCCCATGCCATTAACGATGGCGTTCTTTCGCCGAATCCGATCTGCAATGATTGAACTGGTTTGGGTGGGTAGGCAGCCCAGAGTAGCCTGGAACCTCCTCACACTCCCATTCCGGCAGGGGGGCCTCGCAGCCCCGGACTTTGAGCTGTATGCGTATAGTGCACAGGCTCAATACTTGCATTACTGGCATCACCCGATCCCTTACCAGCCTCACGTGGCAATAGAGATGGACGTGGCGGCTCCCTGTCCTATACGGACAGCGGTGTACCAGAGATACAAACGGTCTCAGGAAGACATTGACACCGTTGAAATGGTGCGTTGGGCTTGGTTGAACATTGCGAAGCGCGCGGGCACAGCGGACCTATATGCCCCGAGTATGCCGTTGGAGGCCAACCCACTGCTGGGTCTGTTGACGGACACGGCGGTGGTGCGACGGGCGCATGATTGCGGCCTGAGGGTGGCGGGTGACTTGTATCCGGATGATACTTTCCTTACAGTGCAGAATTTGGTCGCAGCACCTGAACCGACGGCATCGGAGCTACTTCTGTACTATCAATTGCGGTCGGCTTGTAAACACAGGTACCCTATGTTCCCAAAATCTCCGCCGACGCTGGCAGCTTTGGAAGACATACTATCAAACTCCTCCTCGCGTAAACTGATAACACGCATCTATAGGACTACTCAAAATGCAACACCTGTTGCGCACGTGGATTCCAGGGCACTGTGGGAGGGTGAAGCAGGCATACGTATCACAGAGAAACAGTGGGAATTTTGTTGCACCCAACTTGAAAACCTGTCGCCTAATTATAGACTGCGGCTGATACACTTTAACTACTTGCACAGGACATACTGTACACCCATACAACTGTTTAAAATGGGACTACGGGCCGACACGAATTGCTGGAGATGTGGCGAGAGGGAGGCTACGTTCCATCACCTTGTCTGGGTGTGTGGACCAGTACACAGATTCTGGGATACAGTCTTCCATACCATAGGGAAGATAGTGGGAACAGCAATGGATCTGGACCCACTTGTGGCCCTCCTGGGATTTGTGATGAATGTACCTAGTGCGTCGCGTAGGCTTGTGGCCCTTTTATTATTGCTTGCCAAGCACCAAATAGCGATACACTGGAAGAAAAAGGCTCCGCCGAAAGCATCGGGCTGGGTGGGATCAGCGGTGTACTGTAGGGAGCAACTGACTGCCTAATGGGACCAGATGCCGCAGCGTTCAAGGCCTGCAGATATATGGCAGCCGTTGGTGGATTGGCTGGCAGGGGCGGAAGTGGAGGAAGATGACTGAGTAAGTGGGTTGGATGACTGGTGCTGTGGTGCAGCTGGGATGAGGCCGCGTCGTGGGGCACGCATGTGGGGAAGGTGCTAAACCTGGTACAAGTGCTCTGGAGGCTGAAATGCGCCTTGCATGGGTGGGATATCTAGGGCTCGCGCAGATATGGTACTACATGGTCACGGGGTGGTAGCAGCTAGGATATCTGTCCTTGACATTGGTCGCTTTTCCTCGACTCTCGCTTACAGTTGGTGTTGTTGAATATTAAATAAAGTGATATTATTGGTACTTTGCTCAAGTGTATGACATTGAATCGCTCAAGCGGTGAGCCGCTACGTAACCAAGCTGCCTGCCCCCGGGTTGTTGGCTGAATAGCAGTGTACACTTTGATGGAACAATAAAGGTTTTTGAACAAAAAAAAAAAAAAACTAGCAGTGCGCGAGGAGGCGTTTTTGCAGAGTGGTGGAGAAAGGAGGAATGACCTGATCTCAGCAATCTTGCTTTATGGGACTTACTGGAGGTAATAGGCGGGGTAGTCACTCCCAAAGGACGTCCTCCTGTTACCTCTAGTAAGTCACACACAGCTGGATTGCTGAGAAGTTGTCATAGGCCGCGCCCCCTTTCTCCACCACACAGCAAATGTGCCTCCCGGCGCACTACTAGTTGTGGGATAAAGTCCCCTTGGCTTCGGAGTGACCTTGGGGGCCAAGAAGCCCTCCTGTTACCTCCTGTAAGTCCTACCCAGCAGAATTCCTGAGAGCTGGTCGAAGGCTAGGCACCCTTTCTCCATCACTCTGCAAACATGACTTCTAGTTAAAACACCTTAGAAATTCACTAAAAAAAACAAAGGTTACATGTACGTTATAGTTAGCAATTAGCATTTAAAAAATCTTCGAGATTTACTGAAAAAAACAAAGGTTACCAGGACGTTACAGTTAGCAAATAAAATTTTAAAAACATAGAAATTCACACAACAAACAAAGGTTACAGGGACGGTATAGTTAGGGTCAGATTTTACTCATACCAAACCAGAGAAATTCAGCAGTTATAGTTAGCTGAGTTAACTATAACTCGCACCCACGCAATGCACTGCACATGACCTCACATATTACATCACTCATGACATGATCAGTGACACCACTGATGACATCTCAAAGGACATCACTCATGACATCAGTGATGACATCATCCAGTGACTGTGAGTGTTTTTAAAAGGTTTATGCATGTTTAATATAAATACCAAGGTGTATTGGTGAATCAGTGGGTGTATGAGTGACTGTATGGATGACTCAGTGAGTGCGTGACTGACTGTATAAGTGAGTGATTAGATGTCTCAGTGAATGTATGGATGAGTGACTGGTTGTGTGAATGTGTGTATCTGGCGATCAGTTGATGTCTAAGTGGGTGTATGAGTGCATTAGTGGGTATGTGACTGGCTATATGGGCGATTGATTGGTTGTCTGACTACCTATATGCTTGTCTGGGTGTCTGTGTGTGAAGGGTGAGGAGGTGTGTGACTGCCTGTATGGATGAGTGAGTGGGTGAGTCAGTGGCTGTACGGGGTACTGTGTGCATGTGTCAGAAGTATGGGTGAGTGAGTGTCTGTATGTCTGTGTCAGTGATTGAGTGCCTGTGTCAGTAGGGGTGAGTAACTCGGTATGTGAAAGGCAGGTTAGGTGAGTGAATGTGAGTGGCTATACGGATGAGTCCATGCTTCTGTCTGTGACTGTATAGGTGAGTGAATATGTGTTACTATTTGTATGAGTAAGTAAGTGAATGTGTGTGTATCTGTTTGGGTCAGTAGGTGGCTGTGTGATTGACTATATGGGGTGTGTCTCGGTGTGTGAGTAGTTCTATGGGTGATTCACTTGGTGTGTGAGTGCCTGTATAGGTGTATGAGTGGATTTGCCAATGGCTGTATTAGTGAGTGAGTGGGTCTATGAGTGGCAGTATGGGTGAGCTAGTGGATGTGTGTGTAGATCTATGAATCAGTGAGTGGGTGTGTAAGTACTGGTATGGCTCTGTGAATAGGTTTGTGAATGGTTGTGTGGGAGTGGCAGTGGGTGTATAAAATATTCTATAGGGGTGTGAGTGGGTACATCAGAGATGTGGTGGATGATATCATCATTGATAACATCAGTGATGTAATTTGAGATGTCAGCAGTGATGTCATCAGTGACGTCACTGACCATGTCATGAGTGATGTAATATGTGAGGTCATAAGCAGTGCAGTGTGGGCACGCGAGTTATAGTTAACTCAGCTAACTATAACAGTAAAATGTTTCCGGTTTTGTATGAGTAAAATCTGACCCTAACTATAACGTTCCTATAATCTTTGATTTGTTTTCTGTGAACATATATATAGTTAAGGCAAATAGATATGAAGTTAAGAAAAGTAACCTTTTACTTATCTACTTATACTTACCTTTGCCATGTTGTGGAAGTCGATATTTTGCCCACCCTATTTTGGCAGCCAATATTAACATCTTTATATACTGATAGAAAACCCAGCTGCATTTGGAAGGCTTGGCATTGGCCTCCAAATTCGCATGACACTGGTCATCGATTATTACCTCAAGTGAAGGAAGAGCAGTAAAAACAGAAAGTTTGGAAGTTGCTCTCTGCTCAGATTGGATAAGGACTTTGATTTTCAACAGATTCAGCAGATTGTACTGGATTCCCACCTTTGCCCCATGTTTCTAATAAGGGTTGATCCTCTGGGACTAGCTCTTTGATCTCATTTTTGGAATCTGCAGTACCAGCTGAGAGAAGATGGTGATGAAGGGATATGAATGTGATGGGCATAAGCTTACTACCAAAGCACAATAGCAAGGCTTCTGCAGCCTACTTGAAAGACACACAGCTAGTTGCTAAAAGAGATGAACTGTCCTTATTAAGACTATCCCCCAGGGCCCAGACTTAAAACAAATGAGAAATGGGGCTGTACGGCCCCCCCCTTCCCAGGCCGCATTTTCCAATGGACACCCTGACACCCATAGCTCCTGCTATGTCCCCGGGTTGCTCTCGCTTGGCAGGAGTAATTTTAGAGCTCCTGCCAAGCGAGAGCAAACACTTGGAGTCCAATTACGACTTTGGTGATTTGGGAGCAGGGCGGTTATCCCGCTGCCCTGCTCCCACACTGCCAAAGCCGTGCGAGCACTGCCCACCAGATTATGAGTTTTCTCGTATCTGATGGGCGTTTCTTTGGAGGTCCCACCGCGGGACCTCTGAAAAAGGGCACCGCAATGGGAGCATCAAAGGCAGTTCCTGCACGGCATGGACTCTGCAGTCCATGCCGTGCAGGAACTGGGATGTATTCACACAGAGGGGCACAACATGTCCCCCCCTGCATGCACTCCCATGCACAGGGCAACATGGCCCCCTTTCTTTCATTATCACCAGCAGTTTCATGGAGTAAGAACCTCCATGAGACTGCTGGCGGTGAGGAAAGTCGTAATATGCTTGGCGGTGCCACAGGGCACAACCAATCATATTGCAGCCCTCATACCACCGCGCCACCACCAGTGATCTCTAATTCCTGGTGATTTCAGCAGTGCCGTGGCTGTCCGATCTCCCAAGTTGTAATCCGGGGGTCGGACCGCCAGTGCAGCGGTGGCCGGACCGCCGCTGCTGCACCACAGTGAGTTTGGAAGTCCGAGGACCGCCAAACACATAATTTGTCCCTAAGTCCTCTCTCAGTGGGCAGGATCATGCAAAATGCTCCCACCCGCTATTAGTGGACTTTTCATCTGCTTCCTTGCCCGCACTGAAGAGCTATATCAAGAAACTATAACTCGTGCCCTAAGATAAGTATAACTCGCGCCATTGCCATGCACTGCTAATTACTCCACATATTACATCAGTCATGACATCTTCTATGACATCACTGATATAATCAGTGTAACATTTGCTGTAAAATTATTGATGAGCAAACTCTGCATGGTGGTGCCATGAGTTATAATTACCTCAGGGCACGAGTTGTAGTTTCTTGTGATAATTCTAACTGCTGAATTTCTATGTTTTGTGTGTGTAAAATCTTGAACCTAACTATAATGTCCCTGTAACCTTTGTTATTTTAGTGAATTTCTAAGGTTTTGTAAAATCTGTTCCCTAACTATAACATCCCAGCAACCTTTGTTTTTTCACTGAATATATATATATATTTAATATAAATATGTATGTGTGTGAGTTAACAGTGGCTGCAGACCATGAAGCATCCTTTAACTAGGAATTATGTGCTTGGCTGGAGGACTGTGTTCATATTTGTCAGTGAAAAGTTGCACCTCACTAAGAATGATAAGACAGCAGACTAGGGGTTGCTTGTCTCTCAGTGGAGCTAATTACGGAGGAGAGTGGCTGTGACATAAAAAAGTATGAGTCTGTGAAGGATAAATTCAGGGATGACTCTAGCTGCTCCATGTCCAACCCTTAAGCAATTTCTAGAACACACAGAATATCCAGGGGGTCTCATGGGAGATGTGGATGCTTGGGATGCACAGGGTATGCAGGGTTGGTTGATGGGGAAGACGGCAACAAGATATGAAGGCCTATTAGACTTTTTGCTAACAGAGAAATGTTTGTACAATTGTCCTGTATAGGTGCAGCACTACTTGACTTACTTGACAACACCCAAGCCAATTGTGGCTGGCTGTTGGGTAGCAATGAGAAAGTTCAATGAAAGAAAGATCTCGAGAGATAGCACTCTCTTGAAATAAAATCAGTTTCTCTATTATTCCAATTAGAAAGCAAGCAGGACTGTATCCCTCCTGACGGGGATCCTTGTAATAGATTAACATAGCACAAAGAAGTAAGCGACCTATGTCTCCGATTGCACAGATTAGAATGCACCTCGGTGTAAAGTCAATTCATCATATCTATGTTTAATTAATGATTTCAGAGAGACACCAGTTCATTGATTCCTCCCAGCCTTATATTATTGAAGTAACTAAACCATGGAATGGGGTATATCAGAAGGAGCATGCTTCACAGCAGAGTAAACCTAGGATGAAAGGTATCATTGCAGACTGTCCAAATGATTTTTTAGAATGGAGTGAAAGCTAGGTGGACTTTGAGGTGGGAAAGAATCTCAATGGGTATGAGTCCTTTCAACAGTACCACAGGTTTAAAAACGCATAATATATATATATATATATATCACGCTCCAAGTTACACCCAACTGCTGAACTCTTATTCGACGGGTGCTAATCTCCGCCATCGTGAGGGTGAAATCACGAAAAATATCAAAGCTTCCAAAATGCGGAGCACTCTCGGGAGGTTATTTCATAGTTCTTTATTCGAGCATCAAAATTAGAGCAAATGCATTTCGGCGTTTAGCCTTCCTCAGTGCTCATCAGTCACAGCTCTAAACACATAGCACATTTAAATATAACCACAGATGATTTCATTGGCGAAGCACTTGGTCATGGCCAGTGACGAAGGACTGCTTAAATTCACGGTGTAATCCTGAACTCTGTGGCTGCCATGTCTGTGTGTGATTTACAGCCTGATAGCAAATACCAAGTTATGTTTAAACGGCTGCATTTCGTTTTTTAGAAAGTCATATTTGCCAAATGTCACTTACATGCAGCATGATTGATGCCGTCCTTCGTGAACTGAGCCTGTGCCTCTTCTTATTGCTTGTGCCATGTTGCCATCCCTCGCCGTGCCAAGGCTTCAGAAAATATTAAGCATTCCTGTAGGTAAAGTATAGATTACTTCGATCCTTCAATTATATAATTGACAGCCCAGCTGGCAGGATGATTTTCATTTTCTTTGTCCTCGGCGGTTCAAGCAGAAATACATCACGCTCCAAGTTACACCCAACTGCTGAACTCTTATTCGACGGGTGCTAATCTCCGCCATCGTGAGGGTGAAATCACGAAAAATATCAAAGCTTCCAAAATGCGGAGCACTCTCGGGAGGTTATTTCATAGTTCTTTATTCGAGCATCAAAATTAGAGCAAATGCATTTCGGCGTTTAGCCTTCCTCAGTGCTCATCAGTCACAGCTCTAAACACATAGCACATTTAAATATAACCACAGATGATTTCATGGGCGAAGCACTTGGTCATGGCCAGTGACGAGGGACATGGCAGCCACAGAGTTCAGGATTACACCGTGAATTTAAGCAGTCCCTCGTCACTGGCCATGACCAAGTGCTTCGCCAATGAAATCATCTGTGGTTATATTTAAATGTGCTATGTGTTTAGAGCTGTGACTGATGAGCACTGAGGAAGGCTAAACGCCGAAATGCATTTGCTCTAATTTTGATGCTCGAATAAAGAACTATGAAATAACCTCCCGAGAGTGCTCCGCATTTTGGAAGCTTTGATATATATATATATATATATATATATATATATATATATATATATATATATATATATATATATATATATAACCTACTGGCGGTCGCCAGTAGGTAGTTATAGTTAGGACCACGTTTCCATAGGAAATCCGCAACATTCTATTTTGAATAACTTTGGCGCCGGTCGTCGAATCCTCGCAAAATAGGTGGGGCGCTACGCTCCGCTCCTACCCTGAAAGTCTCGGGGGGATTCGTCAAGCAGGGGCTGAGATAAAAGGGGGGTCCCAAAACGCGTTTTTCCCATGCATTTTTCCATAGGACCTTTAGACAGAGCTACAGCCCGAACGGCTGAACAGAATTTAATGAAATTTGGCAGAGAGGTAGTCCCCAGGTCAAGGAAGTGCCTTTTGTAGGTTTGGTGTAAATCTGTTCAGTAGATTCTGAGAAAATAGCATTTAAATCAATATATATATCTGTGGCAGCTTACGGTGCGCTTACGGTGCGCTTACCGTGCGCGTACGGTGGCGTGCGCGAGCTCACATCTGATTGGCTGTTAGATCTTAGTAAACATTCGAATCGGAAGAAAGGAGGAAGTGTCGGCCGCCATTTTGTCACTCGCACTATCAGGGGGGTGAATAAAAAAGGTGGATAATGTGAAAAGGGGGCAGGCTCGACAGTTCCTGACCCCCTAGCCTTGGTCAGGGGGTCCTAGAAGGACCCTCAAGGGCAAAAATGAAATTTATTTTTTTTTCGAAAAATCGCCGAATGCGCGTAGCGTACGCGCACGGTGTAAACTGCGAAATTCCGCGAAATTCGCGGAATTACGCGTACCGTGCGCGCACGACAAAAAAATATTTGCAAAAAGGAAAGCTTAAAAAAAAATAAAAAAAATTGTGAGGTAAGGTTGGCTCTTATAAGAGCCGTTGGGTTAATACAGGGATAGAGGAAAGAAAGAATGGGAATATTATAAGCGTCTACAAACATGCTGGTCTATCTTATTGTTAATAAGGGGAAGACTGATCTCCCCATAAACAATAAGACCACCACATCTTGTACACCTCATTTCAACCCTCCCAAATCGAGGGTTAATGTCCACAGGAAAAGAAGAAGGTGATGCTCCCACCTCAGAGGAAGGGCTCAGCTGAGCTGCCGATGATGTACTCGGCTGAGCATCTGAGGTTGGGCTCTGGTGACTTACTGAAGAGTTTTCTCCAGTATGTCGAGCAAAGGTCCTGGGATGTCTATCCTGCAGGTGTCTTTTCATAGAATTATTTCCAAAGGAATATTTCTTCCTTGGATTTCCTCTAGATAAAACACGGCCACAAAGTGTGCAAGTGACCAATTGAGCATTCACCTTTTTCTCCCCCTCTGGAAAAGTAAAATACTCCCATACAAAAGAAGTCTTTTGTTTCCTCCTTCTCTGGATCATGGTGGTGCTGCTGGCCTCACTCTCAGAAGAGCTCTGCTGTTCTGCCATTGTATCCCAATGTCAATCCAGCTCCTTCTCCTAAGGGATCTCAAGCAGTAATGAGGGGAATGGGTGTGGTGTTTGAAGTTTCTGGAACTGAAAGTAGTTTAAACCAATGAAAAGTGTTCTTTCAAGCAGTAATGAGGGGAATGGGTGTGGTGTGGGAAGTTTCTGGAACTGAAAGTAATTTCAACCAATGAAAAGTGTTCTTTGTGGATCACATGACCTACCGTGCGCGCTCCGTAAGCTCACGGTACGCGCTCGTAAACAAGTACGCATGCGCAAACGTGACGCTTACGGAGCGCTTACGGAGCGCGTACGTAAGATGCACTCGCGCATGCTCATTACACGCCCCTGCGTAACCGCGACGTTGCTTCCGCGTGTACGCGTACGTCACGCACGTATCACGTAGGCGCGCTGTACTTATGACGTGCTGAGCACGTAGCGTCAGCTTACGGTACGCGTATCCTATTACGTACGCGCACCGTACTTATGACGTACGGAGCGCGTACCGTCAGCTTACCGTACGCCCACGGAAAAAAATGCATAAAAAAAAAAAAAAACCTTTCCATAATGCAGGATATAGTACATATATTATTTTATACATAGGTTTACAAAAAATGTCAAAAAAAATTTGCATTTAAAAAACCGTACAAATTCACTGAAAAAACCATGGGTTTCACACACGTTATAGTTAGGAATTAGCATTTAAAAAACCTTGCAAATTCACTGAAAAAACCATAGGTTTCACACATGTTATAGTTAGCTGGAAATTTTACTGATAAAAAACCAATGAAATTCCCCCGTTATAGTTAGTGCAGGCAACTATAACTCACGCGACCGCAATCCTCTGCTGATGACATATGTGTCTTTATGAAAAAAAAATATTTGTAATATATGTATAGCTAAACTTTTATGGAAGAACACATGGGCAAATAATTGTCTAAATACAGTATTACCATCAGCAGAGGATTGCGGTCGTGTGAGTTATAGTTGCCTGCACTAACTATAACGGGGGAATTTCATTGGTTTTTTATCAGTAAAATTTCCAGCTAACTATAACATGTGTGAAACCTATGGTTTTTTCAGTGAATTTGCAAGGTTTTTTAAATGCTAATTCCTAACTATAACGTGTGTGAAACCCATGGTTTTTTCAGTGAATATATATATATATATTATGCAAACCTGACAAAAACCAAAAGGCATTGGAAAACATAATCATTTGGGTCCGATATATAGACGATCTATTCATAATTTGGAATGGCAATAAAGACGACTTTATGGAGTATTTTAACAAACTAAATCAGAACAAAATAGGATTGCTCTGCACATACTCCACAAGGCAAACAAGTATCAACTTTTTAGATACATGTATATATATTGATGATGGACAGATACACCCAACCCTGTTCAGAAAGGAAACCGCAACTAACCATACACTTAATGGAATAAGTTTTCATCCTAAATCATTGCTGAGGAGCATCCCATATGGAGAATTTATATGGATACGTCAACATTTCTCCAAAGACACGGATGTAAAAGAGAAAATCTTGGATCCTGCATTAAGATTAATCAAGAGGGGGTATCAGTAAAGAGATTTAAGGAAAAGTATACAAAAGGTAGAAAAGAAACCACGAGCAGAAACATTGATTACACACAAAGAAAATGATAAACTCCCATAATTGAAAAACAAGGTGCTGCAAGGCTGATATTAAAATACAGTAAAGAAAGCACCAGAATTGTCAATATAATGCAAATATTCTGGTATTCGACTTCAAGAGACCCAGACATAGGCACCATTTTAGGATTGCGACCATTGGTGACCTATAGAAAGAGAAAATCATTTAAGGACCAATTGGTACGAATTCATCCGCAAGACAAGCCAAAAAAAACAAAACTGATAAGGATGGCAAAATTATCAAAATCAAACACAAAATCACATGCAATACTAAATTTGTAGTCTATGTAATCCAATGTGCATATGGACTACAATATATCGGCAGTACCACATGTATGTTAAATAAAAGGATTTTAGAACATATAAGAGCAGTGAAAAACAAAGACACAAACTACGCTACTGCAAAACACATGACTCAATATAAGAACAATGATTGGAAAATGAGGCAATTTTTTGATTGGTCACAATCCCCAAAAATGAATGAGAGATAGATAGGACTCAGAAGTTGCGACAATTAGAGTCTCGTTATATTATAAGACTGAGAACCAAGACCCTGATGGGCCTGAACAACGATGAGGAACTGTATGTACATTTATGAGCTCATGAATCAGTACCGGAATAATTTTGGAACCGCAATAATATTTTGGAACCGCAAAAAATATATCACTATGATACAAATCATATGATATAAGGTTAAGGACATTACATCAGAGATACTAATCATGACAAACAGAATGGTACTATACTACTAAGAGAACTTTTGATGATGCACACAAAAGCATCACGGCTAATAAACAGTATGAATTTAAATCCGTGTCATCTAAAGAGAATATCAAGTCCATATTGGAAGCTGCAAATTGATGCAAATTATTTAGTGCAATTAATAAGAGACTTGATGTTTCAATTGAATTGTAAAATCAAGGGAAATAGTTGAGAATTGAAAAGAAATGGATATATTCAATTGTCTAAACAAACTTCAGTTCCCACTATGCCTCATAATAGGCAAAAGTGGGAGTAACCCGGTATTTTATAAAGCGCAAATTAATCACCCCTAAGGATCTCAAGGCACTGAGGGCCATCTGGAAGATTAAGCGAGCTATTGCCCAGAGTCACATGATGCTGGGCTAACCTGCCGCCGGCGATCGAACCGTGAGCCCCGCGTTCCAGAGACAGCCATCCTGGTCACTGCGCTACACCTCTTCTTCTGGCTATATAAGTGTGCAGTAACATTACTCACCCACCGTGAAAAAGGCCCTGTGAGGCCGAAACACGTGGGTGAAGTAGACAAGCTCTGAGTCAAATAAGTCAGTAAAGGATTACTGAGTGCGGCGTAATCTTTGTTTGAAAAAAATAATATATATATATATATTTAAATATACATATATATGTACATATATAAATATATTATGTGTGCGTATTTATCAAGACAATACCCTTTCAGGCATTTAATGCTGCATAAAGTATGCAACACAGGAAACAAGGAACTCTGGGTAGTTCCCAAGCATAGGCTGAGAGTAGCTCCTTTATATGGATCATCCTACAACACCATCAACATTCTGAATCTGGTCACCTCAAGTGTCTGTTTTTCTAGCAGAGATTTCAGCATAGGATTAGCACAGTGCAATCCACGCCAAGATCGAAAGAAACAAAGCCTTTTCCCATTTTTACAACATAGTGTTTAAGCATAGGATTAGCACAGCGCCATCCACTCCAAACTGAAAAATGACAAATGTCTTTTATCACTCCAGGCACAGTATGACAGCTTTTTAATGGTAAAATACCATACAAGCCAATCTGGATGAATAAAAGCAATCCCTGATACTTTGAAGTAAAAACATTGTGCATGGCGAGTTATAGTTAATTTAAGACATTAATAATAGTTACTTGAGATAACTATAACTGGTGAATTTCTGTGGCATTAAGTGGCATTATTAAGTTTTAACTGATACTTTCTTCTAACTATAACATCCCTTTAACCTTTGCTTTATAAATATTACCCACTGGTGGTCGCCAGTAGGTAGTAATAGTTAGGATGCAGTTTCCATAGGTAAATTTGTTTTTGACTTGCCTACATGTTTGGCACCATTTGACAAATCTTCAGGAACTTTTCCCCAAAAAGTGCCATAGTGATTCTTGTTGCTGATGGAATGTTTTGGGGTGATCCGTCACGCGGGGACAGAGAAAAAGTGGGGGGGTCAATAAATGTGTGTTTCTCATGTTAATTCCTATAAGACCTTTTGACACAGAACTACACCAAATTTGGCAGAAAGGTGGATGTGGGTTCGGGGAAGTGCCTTTTTGTGATTTGGTGTAAATCCGTTCAGTAGTTGCGGAGTTATTTATTGAAATTTCAAATTGTATATAAAGGGGCGCAGTGGATCGGCGACCCCTTCCGATCTCATGCCGAGATGTGATTAGCTAACAACACTTCAAACCAGGAAGTGTTGGCATTCAACTTGTGAATCAGTTTGAACCGAGTGACAGAAAATATGTTTTTAGAAAATGTAAAGGGGGCAGGGTAGAAACACCCTGACCCTCTTGGCCTCTTGGGGGGAAGGGGTCCCACTATCTCCCGTAGTGTCAAAAAGCATTTTTTTTCAACATTCAGCTGGACTCGCGTTGGATCTGCGGATCCCGCCAACATTTTTTACAACAAAACACTTCATTAATAATCACCTCCAGGGTGGGCCAGGTCCCGAAGGCATTGTAATAATAAAGGAGGGGGGCACATGGGCCACCCCTCCTTGGGCTTACTAATGACCCAGGGACCAACACCTTCCCGGGGATTATTTGTAAATTAATGCGGGGACCACCAACTCCCGGGCGCTTATTTATTTTTTCTAGGCTCTTGGACCCTCCGTCCCCAGGGACCACCAACTCCGTGGGGGTTTACCTGAAAACAAGGCAGAGGGGTCGTGCAGACCCCCGTAACCCCAGGGGCTGCTATCTAACTGGACGGGTAAAAGGCGCCTTCAAGGGATTTATTTGGAATACTCTGTTCTATTGCTTTTGATATATATTTTTAACTGCAAGAATTAATGATAAACTCGCCAGAGAGATATTATTCAAATATATTTTAACTAAGAAATATTTTTGTTCCTTGTGAGGACATATGAACCAATGAACCAATCACAAATCAATAAATATTCAAAACACGGGTATATATAGAAAAAGGTTTTATCTTTTGAAATTTATCAAGGCTACTACACAGTTATACAAACAATGTAACAAGAGGAAAATAAATACAATTGTATAATCCTTCAATGTCACTATTGTAAACACTTCTTCTCATTGTACATTATTTTCCAGAAGAGAGTGTGAATGTCGACGTTTCAGTCTCTATGCATTTGTCCATGAGACCATCTTCAGGACTATCATAAATTTGACCGTTGACCCCTGAATGGTGTTTCCAAAGATTCAAGAATTATAGAATACAATTGATACGTATATATCAAATCGATCGTCGTTCTGTAGCTCTACTTTGTTTAAGGTGAATAATCGTCAAAATATACAGGTAAGTGAACTCTGGTGCTTTTTAGACAGTGTAATTAAATTTCCAGTCCCCAGCAACTTCTCAATTGAAGAAGTTTATTCTGTTAAGTTTTGTAGCGCTGCGCTACAAAACTTAACAGAATAAACTTCTTCAAAGCTGCGCTACAAAACTTAACAGAATAAACTTCTTCAATTGAGAAGTTGCTGGGGACTGGAAATTAAATTACACCGTCCAAAAAGCACCAGAGTTCACTTACCTGTATCTTTTGACGATTATTCACCTTAAACAAAGTAGAGCTACAGAACGACGATCGATTTGACATATACGTATCAATTGTATTCTATAATTCTTACGGAAAGAATAGCAGGGTAGGGCAATGTGTGTACTCTTGGCCTCTTCGATTAACCACAACTCTTTCCTGCTCTGCTTCAGTGGCACACTCGCTGGGCTCGTTTGAAAGCGATCCGCCATTCTAATCGGCAGCCTGTCCTAATTATCGTGCGTCAGGCACACACTTGCGCGTGCCTCATTACAGGAGTCACAATGCTACATGCCCAGTCACACGTCTTCATCAGCGCGTGCCACCACCAGGCCGTGGCACTAGGGGCGCTGCAGCGCATCTCCCTTTGGCGTAGAATCCAAACCAGGTAAACAGGACATCTCGCTTTGTTGTTTTTGGAAGCATCGGCCATTCAAAGGAAGCTCGACGTGTCTAGACCCGAGGCACGTAGTGAGATTTCATGTTTGTTTGTACTTTACTTTTTTTGAATTTTTATCAGCTGTTATTCCTATTTCCTGTTAAGCCACCCAGAAGCAGAGGTTTGTTAGTGGGTATTGCCACCCTTAGCGCTTCTGTTTCATGATCATCAGATCACTTAAACCTCAGGCCGAGAACAAAATATTTATTATTAGTTGTAGCACATCCTCATTAAATCTACTACTGTCTCTTATAAAGTGGTCATGCACAAGTAGACTGCTTATGCATAGTACTTTTGCTTGATTAAAAAAATATAGGCCTGTAGAAGACTAAAAGCCAGCGACTCATTTATTCTTGCGTGCATTAAAAACAAGCATTGGCATAGCCAATAGGTCACGCCCTTGGGACCTTATAAGTGTTTAGCCATGCAACAGTTGATGTTGTTGCACCAAGGATATTGCGCTGCATAACTAAATACTAATAAGGTCCCAAAAGCGAGACCTATTGGCTATGCCAATGCTTGTTTAATATTGTAGTTTTTACCATTCAGATTTAAATGCTGTGTGTAAAACACGTACAATGTGGCCCTGAGGATACAAATGTGTGTGTACGCTCTTCTTGGATTAAAAGGCGAACTGTGATACTGCAGCTTCTCACACTGCACAACTAAGAGTTACAATGAGGTCCTCGACCTTTCGTCGGGGTTATTCTCTCACTCCCGCCGCAGGCTCCCAGGAACTCCCCCTTTACAACAAGAACCAACACGGAGAACAGCGCCCTAGATCATACCATGTCCTGCAGAAAACGCTTGACAGTTGACACCAAGAATTGAACAATTTACATCTTTCTGGAATTCTTACCCATCGTTTGCATGTCCCCCCCCCCCCTTCCCCCTTCCCCTTTCAGAAATACATCGCTACATGAGTTCTGTATTTCCAGCAACAGCGGGTTTTTAAACACAATTCCCATGACACAGTTCTGTGTAAAAGGCGCCTCACAGTGCCAAGCTGTATGATGTGTGCACCGCTTCCTTCCTAGGCGCCGGGTGGTGCTTTCTGATGCCCACGGCCCTTCCGCCCCCTCACCCAGGCTCTGGAGGGACCTCCACGGTAGAGATTTCATCTCCACTTCGCGCTCACCCTCCCCAAATTTGCATCGTGAGCGAGTCTTCTCTGCTCAGAAAATCAAACATTGCCTGATCAAAGGTGACGCAAAAGCCCTACAGACCCTCAAAAAAAGAGGCGTGACGGCTCCGGCATCCTCCCCCACACTGCCAACGTCTATTCGCCTGTAGGATCCACCTCATGATCTTTCGGCAGTTTTTATATCACAAACTTGGCCCAAGGGCACTGCAGCGCTTTACAGCTGAACCAGACTATGTTACACAAGTTTATTTTTTGTTTTTAAGCACAGAGAGATTTCACTATTGCCCAGAATCACAGGATGTTGAGCTGCCGCCGGGATTTGAGCCTAGGGGTCATCGTCCACAGTGCTAGCCACTATGCCACACCTCCTACCAGAGTTTAAAGTGGCCATTCACTCTGTTAATCCATACTACACATGACTGAAGAGAATGAAGAGGAAAGGAGCTCTGCTCCCACGAAGGGGTCAATGGACCGCTTGGATTGCGACCACAAAAGCTAAAAACTCATTGCTATTAGAAGCAATAGATCATTTCACTTGGAAGATTCAACCAACAATTTAGTTAAGTCATCTGAAGGACCTTTTTCCTGAATAATGGCAGATGTCTTGTGCTGATTTCCATCTCTCTTTAGACAGCACGCCATAGATCAGAATAGCATCCGAAGTCCTTCTGGTGGCTGCTGAAAGGTTATCTGCTGAGAATATTGGCGACAACACGTTGTAGAAGTAATATTTACATGATAAGTAAGCGCTTTGCCAAATTATTAGAAAGCCAAACACCCAAAAGCCCAGGTATTAAAAGGAAGTACATTAAATACTCGTGTAGCAAGAATGCGTACTAAGTTAAAAATACTGGTGCTCCTAGTAGATGGGTTAACTATCTTCCAGGGAGCACTTTGGATAATGTTCTGATCCTGACATGGAGTATAAATATTAAAAATACCTAATAGTCACCCTGCTTTCACTTTAGTCTTGTGCGCCACTGGTATGATTTAAATATGAACGAATTACTTAGGTAAATTAAGGGGTGTGTTACTACCCATACACTTACACTACATACTATGTCGACATGTTGCAGTCCTTCCTCATGGCCCATTCAGGGTCGTGGGCTTTGGTCAGTGTAGTGACCTGGGTCAAGGGGCGCTAGGACCCTGCACCCCGATGTTGTCAATCACGCACGATGAGGCAATCTCATATGCGGACCAGGGTGGGCTCCTAGCTCCACTTCCCTAGCACCCCTTAACCCAGGTCACTACAGTCAGGACTCATTGTTAATAATGTTTCCTAATGCGTTTCAATGCTACTATTTAGTCAATAGTGTCAGGTCTGTCATTCGTCAATTGTCACAACAGATGACAACATACAAACATCAATAGGTGAGGCTGGCCTACTTGCCTGCACCCCAGATGGAGCAGCATTTACAGGTGCCCTCCTAGGTGTATAGTAAGTTTTAACAGGGTATATGGGCTGTTGGGACACATCCGTGTAGTCACACTCACTCCAAGGGTTACTTTAGCCAATAGTGCCACCAAACACCTGACCTGGATGCGACCCGATGATGAAGCATGACACCAATAGCTTATGCGAGGGTTCAAATGAAAAACATTGAATATTCTTTCAGGAGAACAAAGCTACAATAATACCATTATAAGTAGGATGGAGGGAAACCTATTGAGAAGTCAACTCTAGATAAGGGGATGATATCCTGTGTTTCCAAACACATACATTTCTCGCTTCTTTCCCCACATATCAGTGTGAATTGTGGTTATAAACTCCTAGTAGATAAACATTTGCTTCTTAAATGCATTATAACACCAAGGAAGAGCAATAACCCCATTCACGGAAACTGCCCAAGAAGCCAACACACACCAACTCAACATGCCCGCCATGCTCAGTCTGGGATTCATCAGAGTGCTTTCCGACCCAGTGCGGGTTTATGGGAGCACACCTGAGAACGACTGCCGATTGGAGTTCCCTGCTACCAAGGGTCGGCCTTTTCCGCTCAAAGATGGCTCTGGCTGTAGGGTGAAGACAGACACGTCAGTCCTTTTATAAATGTGGGTACTGAAAATGTACAACCATAATTGCCGCCTCTTGTCTGTCCTGTTTCCCTACTAACGAGACCACGGTTCTTTGCTTTTTTTTTTTAATACCTAAATATATATTCGCCATTTTAACCTTAGTCCCTCATTTATTTCCTAGCTAGGAGGAGGGACTAAGGATGGAGGCTACCTGTTTCTTTTGTCTAGTATGGAACGCGGTGATTTCACAAGTGATATATATATATATATACTAAAAAGCAACTTTGCTGAGCCAGCTCTTCTTATTAGTTCAAACATTTGTTTGAAGAGACCTGCTCTAGTAGCCCCACTGCAAAGTTTCCTCACTCAGTCACAGCCCTCCTGCTGGGCATGAAGGTTTTGATTTCTAAAAGCGGGGACAGTGAGGCGCACTCCCTTTGATGTGTGCACTCGGTATTTCCATTGTATCTAGGCTGAGAGGCGCTACCTTTGAAGTGCAAACATTTGCTTTCTGAATGGAACTGAGATGCTGTGTCCTGGAAGCACGCGCTCTGGTTTCCCAAAATAGTACCAGCTCGATGAGCAGCGAGACTTCCAGTTATGTAGACAGTGGTTTCGCATTATGATGTAATTAAGGTGTTGGAAACAGGCCAGACTGGTACCCATTTTAAAAAAGCCCTCGCGGATGGATCCATACTCAGCAAATCCAGGCCTGTTTCACTTTTACCAGCTTTCTTGAAGGTGTTAGAGAAGCTTATTAATGGAGCTATCCAAATATTTAGAACCAGGTCAGTTGTTGCACCAATCCAAATCAGGCTCCGTCCTTGTTTCAGTACTGAGTCTGTCTTAGTGGAGGTAATGGATTCCATCAAACTGGCTGTGGAACAAGGGAAATCAACCGTGTTGACATTACTTGATTTATCTGCAGCTTTTGATCCAGGGTCCCACTCCATCCTTCTCCAACGCTTGTAAAAAATAGGAGTCTGGCTTCGCGCTGCCCTGGATTAGCTCTTTTCTTGCGGACAGAGGTCAATCTGTTTAGATGCTACCTTTTGCATCTGACCCTAAACACATCATGTTTGGAGTCCCACAGAGCTCCGCCTTGAGCCCAGCTCTTTTTAATATCTACATGACATAAGTACAGCAACACTTGAAACCGGAATGTATTTAATGGATCTTTAATCTACTTATACTTACTTCCTTTATGCATCTATGTACCTTCCATGTACTTGGATCTATATATTTATTACTTTTCTGCTAATTCAGCATATCCAATGCACTACCCTATTTCTCACCCTATACCTCTCTCAAGATATCTTCTACCTCAACTCTCTGACTCATCTCAAAACACTTTCTACTACTCTTTCCAATGCACTATCCTATTTCTCACCCTATACCTTTATCAATATATCCTATACCTCCACTCTCTCATTCATCCCAAACCCCATACCACTACTATGATCCCCCAAAAACCCCTCTCTAGACTCTTCCCTACTTTACCCCTCCTTGCATCATCTCATACCTCTTTTACTATATGACCTCCAAAACAAAAAAAAGTCTAAATCCTTCCCTCATCTATCCCTCCACTATCCTTTTCAATCCAAATATCAGACTAACATGTCCACTCATTTTCCACTATTCTAATCCTTTATAGGTTCCAGAGTAGCGTGCTACTCACTGAAAAAGCGCTTCAACACATCACCAGGGGTGGCAAGCACTATATAAATGCAAACCTTTTCCCTCTTCTATCCCTCCGCGACCCTTCTCAATCCAAATAACTGACTAACATATCCACCAGTCAAATTACTTTCATATTTCACTATACTAACTCACCACTAAACCTTTATGGGTTTCTGAGCAGCGTGCTACTTGCCAAAAAAAAAAAAACGCTTCAAAACCCCATCAGGGGTAGAGAGCACTATATACATGCAAAACATTTTTCCCTCTTCTGTCCCTCCGCTACCCTTCTCAATCCAAATAACTGACTAATGTCCACCACTCAAATGACTTTCATATTTCACTATACTAATTCAACACTAATCCTTTATGGTTTCCAAAGTAGCGTGCTAGTCACCAAAAAAGTGCTTCCACCGCCCATCAGGGGTAACAACCGCTATATAAATACAAACCTTTTTCCCTCTTCTATCCCGCCGCTATCCTTCTCATTCCAAATAATTGACTAATATTCGCCACTCAAATTACTTTCATATTTCACTATACTAATTCACCACTAATCCTTTATGGGTTCTGGAGTAGCGTGCTCCTCGCCAAAAAAGCGCTTTGACGCCTCCTCAAGGGTAGTAAGTGCTATATAAATGCAATTACAATTACAATACAACATATCCACCACTCAAATGACTTTAATATTTCACTATACTAATTCAACACTAATGCTTTGTGGGTTCCGGAGTAGCGAGCTACTCGCGGAAAAAGCACTTTGACGCCTCATCAAGGGTAGTAAGCGCTATATAAATGCAATTACAATACAATTTCAATTACCCCTCTGGTCTCCCTGGTGGAGTCCTTTGGGGTCCAGATAGTGTCATATGCGGATGACATGCAGCTCCTTGGCACTATGGATGGTAACTCACGAACGCTTTCAGAACTGTCTGATAGTCGTCTTTCTGTAGATGCGGGTTAGCAACTTACAATACAATGCTAGCACAACGGAGATTCTGCTATTTGGTGTATGCCCTCCTATTTGGGATTGGGGATTGTTGGCCCAGCAATATTCCTTCACCCCTGCTCCAGCAACAGTAGTCCATAACTTAGGGGTCAAGATCGACTGCAAGCTATCCTTAGGTGGTGTCTGAGGCAGGTTCCTGTTTTGGTCTTTCAAAGTCCGTAAAATAATTTTTGTTTTTCTCCCTCTGCAGCCACAAAAAACAGTGATACATGCTTTTATCACCTCTCGTCTTGATTATGCCAATGCTCTCTATCTGGGGCTTCCAGCCTACTTGCTGAGGAGGGTACAGCTGGTACAAAATACAGCAGCAAGGCAACTATTAAAAGTCCAGAGGCAGACACACATTCGCCATTATCTATGGGAATTTCAATGGTTGCTTATCAGTGAGAGAATTCAGTATAAAACTCTAACGTTAGCCCATACAGCTTTCTATCAGACAGATCCTAGGTATCTCTCTACAAGGATCTCTGATTATCAGCCAGCTTGAACTCCCCCCTCTTCTGGTGCAGGTCTAGCCATAGTACCAAGAATTAGGAGGAAAAGATGGGTAGTGCATCCTTCTCCTATCTTGCGGCTCAGACCTAGAATGCTCTTCCTCTGGACTGGCGGTCACTGGGGGACAGAAATGGCTTCAGGCGCATCCTCAAAACTTGGCTGTTTCAACCAGCTTTTCAGTAATTCAGCTGAGTGACAATTGTGGATATGATCCGAACACTGGGACACTCTTGAGTAGCTGTGCGCTTTATAAATCTTCAATTGATTGATTGTTTGATAGATGCGATTTAGCCACTCTTTAAAGCAGCTGTGCAGGTTTCACCCATCAAAGTTTAGAGGCCTTTTTGTGATGGAATAGAAAGAGCACTGCTGAGAAAAGGGCTTGTTTATTTTATGCTTTGCTATTATCATTGTGGTTGTTTATTCATTAATATTGCTCCTTCCTGGTTAGTAATCTTACCTCCTCTAGACTAGCGCCTAGACAGCCATGGGTATGAGTGCGCTTTACAAATCTGATTTTCATTTCATTTCAAGAGGTGCCACAGGGAGTCGGCTACTGAGGATGCAGTGGAGCAGGGAGGCTTTTCATAGCCCTCATTGAAGGAGCTGCAAGACATGATTAAAACAGCTGTTATGGCAGCTTGAAAGAATCAAGCACCCTGGGCAAGAAGTGGAGAAACAATTCTCAGGATGTTGATTAGGCTGACGAAGAGATTAAGCAAAGAGTAAGCTATGTGTAGGGTTCTTATGCACCTAAGAAATACAGTCGAATTTCCTTGATCTGTGGAGCAGGAGGAAGAGGATTCTTTGCACATTATGAGAGAAGGGAGCCTGGTTGTATTCCTGAGCATTCTTCAATTAAGACGTCTCTCTCTAAGGAATGAAAGGATGTTGGCAAGCTGTTATACTGAGATCTCTATCAGGAAAGTATTCAATTGGAGAATTTCCAACAACTGTTAAAGTGGATTCCCTTATGGCTGAAATGGCTTTGCGTTGTTCAATTATATCAAAATGGTGGAAGTCTCTATAAAAGGACCTAGACTGATTCAACATTTTTTAATCAGAGACTGCTCATATGCTTCAAACATAATACAGTCATTACTTCAGACTTACAATTCCTGGAGAGAAAATCCAAGAGTTGGCCGACTACACTGCTACATCGGCAGTAATGGAGTAGGAAGTTAGGCACAGACTCATTAGTTTCCGGATCTTCCATTTCCGCAGCTACTGGAGCTAAGTTTGTTGGGGCATACGTGCAAGATCTTGTCAAAAAGTAGGTGAAGACAGCCAGCTGATGGTCCATCAAGACCACGAGTTAGACGGCGGTGGTTCAGGGCAAGAAGACATTTTGGTCCAGAAGAACTCACTTCAAGGTCTAGGCCTTTTGGGCAGCCCTTTCGAGGAAGGAAACATGACATAGGAGCCCCAACATTGAAAAATTCCCAGATGGAAACAGAAATCATACAGCCCACCCTGCCTGCCTCACAATAATGACTAGGTTGAGTCATTAGGACGTCAGCTTTTGTTGCTCTACAAAATATTAGAACAGTCACCCCAGATTCCAGATGTTGTTAGAGAAGGGTACAAAATAGAGTTTCATGCAACCCAAGAAGAATGTTTTTGGTCATACCTTGTTCAGTGAATCACTCAAAGAAGAATTGGATTCTTCAAGGGATGAAGGAGCTATTGCTGAACTCTGCAATAGTCCCAGTGGTGATACAGAAAAAGGCAATGGCAGTTACTCTACAATGTTTGAGGTGACGGAATCATTCACGGATATCAAGCCAATTCTGGACTTTTATGATGTGAAATAACATCTGCAAAGAAGACCAGTCAAAATGATGGTTAGATAGTCAGTTCTGCAACTGATTTCGCGGAGAGTCCTAGGAATCTGTAGGCTTTGCTAATGATTCTCTGCACACATTTAGTGATAGCATTACAAGTTCAGGGTCCTTCCTTTATTTCTGTGTTCCTAAAAGTATTCACCCAAATCTAGGTACCCTTGGTTGAACAGCTCCATAGCCAAAATATTAAGCTTTTTCCTTATCTGTATGATATACTAATTTGCTGCTCGTCTTTTTTGGTCTCGCGCCTAGCGTTGCACTGCGCAGAAGTGCTCGCACAGCGAGAGTCCTTTTGTCCAGGGTTCAGAAATGGAACCTGGAATCGTACACGCTTGTGCGTGTGTTTTTTGTTTTGTCTTCTATTATTGGGCTTTTAGTGGCTGTATTTTTTAGACAGAGCACGCAATAGGCCAAAGGCGGGCGCATCACTCCACCCACGGCCTATTGGTGTCTGTTACGCACACTAAAGCCTATCTGGTTTCAATTATCATGCCCAGACACGGGTGCGATAACTGAAAGCATATTGCTGTCTGTGGCGCGCACGCGCACCATTGGTGGCTGTCTCTGCTTCCAAAAGTGATTGCTTTCGGTTTCGCGATCGCTTTACTTGTGACATTGCTTTCAGTTTTGCGATCACTTTACTTGTGGCTTTGCGGCTGCAATACAGTTTGTTGCTTAATTGGGAGGAATGCGTGGCTAATCTTTACGCGGTTACAAGGTAAAATAAATGAAGGCAGTTACAAGGCAAAGTAAATGAAAATGCGCGGCAAATATTTACTTCGTTACAAGGTAAAATAAATGAAGGTGGTTACAAGGTAAAAAAAATGAAAAATGCGCTGCAAATATTTATGCGGTTACAAGGTAAACAATGCGTGCCTAATAATTGCACTATACTTCTCTTTTTCTAATGTCGCGTCAGGCTTACTGAAATAATTGAATGTATCTGCTTAGCTACAAAACAAGGACTCGTTGGGGCTAAGTCATATTTTCTGACTGGACTGAAAATGTGTGATTTTGGATAGAGTTCTTTCTCTTTCCATTACCCAATTCCCTTAAACTAAAATGGCGCTTGCTTACACATAGAGTTATAGACATATAGACAGAAATACACAGAGCTAGACCTAGGTACAGGAAAACAGACGTACACACATATAGAAAAGGAGATTAACAAGCAAAGAGATATACAGAAACAGAGGTACGTACACAAAGCTAGAAACAGAGAAAGATAGACAAAGTGGAACAGAGGTAGAGATAAAGATAGAAACTTATAAACACTAAAAGGCACATATAGAGTTTGATACATACACGCAAGTACAGTGTACACATAGGTAGACACATATAGCGGGGCATGACGGGCACAGAGGAGCATATACAAAGACAGAGGCACACAGATAGACTGAGAGAGAGATAGAAATGCACAAACTAAGAGGAAGATGAATACACTATGAGAGAAGAAACAGAGAGTAAAACAAATACATCTTGTGGCTTTGCTTTCAGTATTGCGATCACTTTACTTGTGGCTTTGCGGCTGCAATACAGTTTGTTGCTTAATTGGGAGGAATGCGTGGCTAATCTTTACGCGGTTACAAATGTAAAATAGCGGTTACAAGGCAAAGTAAATGAAAATGCGCTGCAAATATTTACTTAGTTACAAGGTAAATTAAATGAAGGCGGATACAAGGTAAAAAAAATGAAAATGCGCTACAAATATTTACGCGGTTACGAGGTAAACAATGCGTGCCTAACAATTGCACAATAGTTCTCTTTTTCTAATGTCGCGTCAGGCTTACTGAAATAATTGACTGTATCTGCTTAGATACAAAACAAGGACTCGTTGGGGCTAAGTGCATACTTTCTGACTGGACTGAAAACATGTGATTTTGGATAGAGTTCTTTCTCTTTCCGTTACCCGATTCCCTTAAGTTGTGTGTGGTTGTGTGTGTGTGTGTGGTTGTGTGGGTGGCTGTGTGTGTATGTGTGTGTGGTTGTGTGTGTGGTTGTGAGTGTGGTTGTGTGTGTGTGCTTGTGGTTGTGTGTGTGGTTGTGTGTGAGTGTGGTTGGGTGGTTGTGTGTGGTTGTGTGTGTGGTTGTGTGTGTGTTGTGTTTGTGGTTGTGTGCGTGGTTGTGTATGTGTGTGGTTGTGTGTGTGGGTGTGTGGTTGTGTGTGTGTGTGTTTGTGAGTGTGGTTATGTGTGCGTGGTTGTGTGTGTGTGTGTTTGTGTGTGTGGTTGTGTGTGGTTGTGTGTGTTTGTGGGGTTGTGTGTGTGTGGTTGTGTGTGCGGTTGTGTGTGTGGGGTTGTGTGTGTGGTTGTGGTTGTGTGTGTGGTTGTGTGTGTGATGTGTGTGGTTGTGTGTGTAGTTGTGTGTGCATGGTTGTGTGTGTGTGTGGTTGTGTGTGGGTTGTGTTTGTGGTTGTGTGTGTGGTTGTGTGTGTGGCTGTGTGTGTGAATGTGTGTGTGTGGTTGTGTGTGTGTGGTTGTGTGTGTGGTTGTGTGTGTGTGGTTGAGTGTGTGTGGTTATATGTGTGGTTGTGTGTGTGGTTGTGGTTGTGTGGTTGTGGTTGTGTGTGTGGTGGTGTGTGTGGTTGTGGTTGTGTGTGTGGTTGTGGTGGTTATGTGTGTGGTTGTGGTGGTTGCGTGTGTGGTCGTGGGTGTGTGTGTGGTTGTGGGTGTGTGTGGGTGTTGTGTTTGTGGTTGTGTGTTTGTGGTTGTGGTTGTGTTTGTGGTTGTGTGTGTGGTTGTGTGTGTGTGTGTGTGTGGTTGTGTGTGTGGTTGTGGTTGTGTGTGTGGTTGTGTGTGTGTGGTTGGGTGTGGTTGTGTGATTACACATCACATTATTACACTGTATTCAATACAACATAAATACACTCCACATACCACTCAGTACTACATAATTGCACGTCACATAATTACTCTCTACTTAATGCAAGATAAATACACTCCACGCAATACCACTATGTGCCACATAATAACACAATACATAATTACACTGTACTCAATGCAACATAAATACACAACTTTCACTCAAGTTTGTGCTATATAAAAATAACAACAACAAAAAACAATTGCAGTGCAATAGGTCTCACATTACTGAATATTTGAGCTGCTATTGGTGTTGCATTATTATTAGCAATGCCAACAGCTCAATCTTTAATAATGCGAGACCTATTACATTGAAAATGCTTGTTTGAGGTACAAGAGGATGTGAAGACAGTATGCAAACTGTTCAGTAAGCATGGTTTTCAATGGAATCTCAAGAAATCGCATCTGAAACCTTCCATGACACTTCTGCATGTAGGAGCGATATTCAGAATGGAAGTGGGGGAAGTCTTTCCACCAGAGCCAAGAAAGGTCAAACTGAGGGAGAAACTTTGAATAGTTTTACACAATGACAGGGCAACAGACACTGTAAGAACGCCACCGGTGCTATCGGTGCTGCCGTTGCTGGGGGTGCCGTTGAAGGCACCGGAAAGCCACAGACTGGGCAGCTGGGCGGAATTAGGCGGCGGAGCGTGACGGATGCCCCGGGGGTCAGCCGCTCCCTGCTCGCCTTGTTTCCCGTGTTGGTGTTCGGCCGCCTTGGAGCTGAGACGTGGCTGCAGACGGGCGGCTCACGGACTCCTCCGGGTCGGCAGTGGCAGCGCCAGCATCGGGGGTTTGTTCGTGGCAGCAGATGCGGGAGGAGCGGGGAGCCTCGGCGGCGAAATTGCTACGGAGCAGGCAGCTCCGGTCTCCCTTACTGCCATAGAAGCCCTGAAGATTTCAAAGCTCACACCTAAGGAACTGCAGGTACCCCCAGGTAGTGCAGAAGACAGGACCCTTGATAACTCCCGGGGTCTTCAAAGTGTAAGCAATAAAAATAGTCCACAGTTAGACGCTAGTGATGGTGTTGGTGGATGCGGTGACCGGAGCAGGGTGGGTGGTAAAGTAGGTGGAAAAGTAGGGAAAAAAGGCAAGAGCCACGGAAGCGTGCCTGGAGGCAAAACGAAAGCAAACCAGGTGGTGAAGAGTGGCTTGTCAAATTCAGACTCAAGTGCGTGTGCAGTGTTTCCGTATTCAGCATGGATGTGTGATTTGGGACAATGCTCTTTTTCGCCGTAAGATGCAGTAGCTGTCACTGAGGCTGCTACTTGGACCAGCCGGCTTCGCTCTTGGAGGCATCTTGATACCTGTGCCGCTGTAGCCCCTGGAGAGGCTGCAATTGTTGGAGACTGCTGAGAAGGAGCCGGTGAGGCGCTACACGGGACTACAGCTCCCAGGAGCGCGTGTGGGCTCTCAGCTGTGCCGTGCACGCCCATCTGCCTATTGGTTGTTGACCCCTTATATTGCAGGTAGCCTACAGCTGCGCGGGACGCGAGCGGGACGCCCAGGACGAAGCCCGGACAAAGGGCGGACAGTCCGAGACAGGACGTGACTGGGCTGGGCCCAAGGTTCTGAGTCATACAGGCCGTTGAACTTCGAGACCTGTATACTGTGAGAGTTCATTAAGTGTTTTCTTTTTACTTTTACTGTGGGGCTGTGTGTATGTTTGGTATATATAATTCTGTTTGCAAACGGCCCTTATTATTTTATTATTTGTATTTAATTAGGAAAAGCTTTATTCGATTTTAAATTGATAACTTGTGACTGTGAAGCATGTCAAAGCTAAAAGTTCCCTCTATGCCCCAAACTCTGGATAACTATTTAGTGAAGATTGTTAGTAAAATTAATTGCGAGAGGAGACAATCCCTAGGGCTAAGCAGCCCCCCCCCATTACCTAGTATGCAACTTTCACCTGCTCCATTGGCACTGGATGACAGTAGTAGTGTCTGCACTAACTCCGGTGTTTCTGATAGGGAAATGATTGTGCAGAATACTTCTACCTTAGTCGACCTAGAGGTTTCTACTGATTCCATAGTGCAACACCCACCCACCCCACTACCTAGAGTGGTTAGAGCATGTAGAAAGACTCAGCCTAAACGTGGGGGTGCTCAGCCCGCAAAAAAAAGAATAGTAAGCCCCCTCAAGAATCCAGATAAGGAGGGGGATATTACGGCAAATAATGACGCCGTTAAACTAGATGCGGAACAAATAAAAAACTTAGTTAGCACTATCGACTTAAAGATTAAGGGTATTGTCAAACCTATTATGGTAAAAATTGATCAGCTAACCGCAGAGGTTAATAGATTAGGCGATCTCCTCAAAAAAACATTGGTGGAAGCGGATAGCGTGTCAGCCCCAATAATAATAAGCAATCATGATACTCAGGTTGCTCCTCCTGGCGATGTTGCAGGTTCAGATATTAGCAGGAGTGCTGTACAGAACTACCCAACAGCACAGTCCTTAGCCTGTAATGATAGCCAGGCTGTTTTAATACCTGATAGAAAAGAGGATTGGACTGAGGTAAGGCGAAGGCGCGCCATTAATCTCCCCCCTGACTGCGCACCATACGTGGTAATTTTAACCAATGTTCCCCCTGTCGTGAATGGGAATCATCAGGAAACCCACGAGTCTTTAAAAAATAAAACTGTTTCCTGGATGCATAGGCACTGTGGATTCCCAACTGAACTCTCGGATCAAGTTCTGACTACCAGAAGGGCACATTGGATAGGGAGCTCTAAGAAAAGTTTTAGTGGTGACTGCGTTATTATAAACTTTAAACACCCCCAACATGCTGCCACTGTATTATTAAGAGCTGCCTCACTACCAATTACTGACAATAATGTGTGTGCCCGCTCGCTTGCTTTCTTTTATAGCCATCATAATAATGCCCTTTATGGGAGTAGAGGAAGTAGATTATGCCCAGCCACACACAGGCCATACCCTGACATTTCAATGCAAAACCGGTTTCAACCCCTAAGTATTCTGGATGTAAATGATTGACTTAATCAGGGAGGGCAGTTCTTACCTCAGGTGATTATTACTCCATCGCGAATTAGCCATTAATTATTTAATTGATTTGATATCACTTAGACCATTGATGATCTGGCGGTCTTTTTGGCTTGGCGATGAGAAGCTACTTAACAGAACTATTGTTGAGGATTGCTTACGTTTGGATAAATACCGAGATATTCCCTGGGTTAAATATGTTGTTGTCTGTTTCTCATACACGATCTCCAAATCAGAAATGAAAAGTATATTCTTAACTTATGCAGAAAGGAAACGAGCAACCATAGCCGGATCATTGTCCTCTGTCATTTTTTTTAATAGATACAATCTAATGGAGGGTTTTCCATCTTACCTAACTATGGTGACTAGGAATTCACACAAATTTGTGCTAACCAGATTAAGATTTGGGATGGCACATTGTTTAGTAGCCCATCCAAACATTAAGAAACACCCGACTGGGCCATGTAGGTGCGATAATGTATCTACAGAGAGCACTGTGCACCTTCAGCTGTTCTGTAAACTGTATACAAGTTTTCGTATAGTTTTTTTGAAACCTCTGTTTGTCAAATACGGAACACGTACAGTCAAACATGCCATGGCTTTAATTTTTAATCTGCAATCAGCAGATATTTGTTTTTATACTGCCACCTTTTTAAATCAGTGCATCAATTCCAGGTAAAGTATGAGTTTTTAACGTATTTTATTATTCATTTTATATATTTATAAATGATTATATGTATTACTCAATGAGCCATTAACTATAATTATTAACTGTAAGTTTTAATTGCAATGTCTTTGTAAAATATGTATTGTCGTCCTTTTTGTTTATGCTTTCATGGTCATTTATATGTGCCGAATAAAGCTTTATGAATTGAATTGACAGGGCAACAGTCAGGGAATGGGTTGGAGAGTAGACATGAAGAAGGCTTCTTCTCTAGCAATATAGTGTAAATATAAGGACCCCCTGTTTCTGATAGACGTTCCTAGGATAGGGAAAATACAATCGTTTATTAAGAGTTCATAGGCAACTACTTAGTCAGGGACGTGGTAGACCATCAACCCACGATCATAGCATTCAACAAAATGTACTACTAAGAAATTATGAAAAATCTATTTTATTTAGTACAAAACTGTGGTTAAAACTAGCTACAAAAATACATGAATCATGGGGTTCAATTTCAATCAACACTGAACATAGATAAAGGAACAGTACAATAAAACACGTCTGACAAAAAAAAATACATGAAACTATATCACAATAAACATATTCAAGCTATATATGTCTTGATAGGAAAGAAATACACAATCACAATATGTAAAAACATATCACAAAAAACATGAAGACAATACAATTAATGGAATACAAAAACACAATGTTGGACAATAAAAACGATGCAATGTTGGTTCTTCTATGTATTGACGCGCGTTTCGGTGAACTTTTCGCCTTCATCAGGAAAACCACATTGAAGGTTAAATGCCTTAAAGGTCATGGAAGATATACTTCAGGGCAGGTAGCTTGAGAGCATCCAGCAGTGCCAGGAAAATGAATGTCTTGAAATGATACAGACAGAGTGAGCCTTATTGATTAGACGAATGACCCCAGAGAATGGGTTTATATAGATGCCTGATCCAATAGGTTAACAGCGAACACTGGGACACGATCTACAAACTTTAGAATGTGTCTGTAGGTGGCATCGTAGTTAGAACACCATAAAAGAGCAGTTTTTTATCCGAGACGAGACAGGAGAGTCTTCACATTAGAATCAACGTGTGCGAATGCCTGTGGGCTGGGTGCCTCAACGGGTGCGTGAATCCGTGAACGAGATTTCGGGAAACTCCTTCTAGCAATTGCAACTTGGTCGCAATTACATTTGCACCCTCTAGAACAACATTCATTGGCCCACTGGATTCCATTGTCCCAAGAGTACGAAAGGTAGATTCCTGCAACTCAGCAGATTTAATCATCAGCTGGCTTGGAGGATGAATTCATAGAACCTAGACAAGGGCGTCTCCTTAAACCCCACAAAACCCGAAAGCAATAAAGACAGATGCCAGTGGCAAGGGCTGGAACGTGTGGGGGGGGAGGGGGAGAAACAGTACTAGGTCACCATTCCACAGAGGGTGTGTGCACCCAAGCAGAGCTCAGGATGCTTGAATGTCACAGGAGTGCTAACCCTTATTCAGGGTCAAACACTGATCGTCAACACAGTCAGGTGGCCACACCTTCGGTCAGGGTGTGTGAACCCAAACAGAGACCAGGATGTCCTCAAATTGGAGCTGTCTCTACTGAGGCTCTGATTGGGGGTTTGAGCATTGAGAGGCTAAGCTGGTTGAGCAGGGATGTTCAAAGGAGGTAGTCGTTGCAATTCAAGAATTAAGAAGGCCCTTCGTGTTAAATAGTTTTTCTAGGCACTAGAGAATTTTTAGTTCGTAGCATACAAAACAAAATGTGTTAGCCACCTATTGTCCTCTAAACGTTTATCTTAGATTTCATTAGAGATCGTGTTTTTAGGTTTGTCAGTGTCTACATTACTTAGCAAATGGGCTGAAACCAGGGCACTTAGAGGCAAGGAGCTGCAAGCGCTATATCCTTAGCTTAGCTTCCAGATTACTCAAAATTTTAAATACATTTTCAATAATGAATTCCCCTGTCATTGTTTGGGATGTGCCATTAGTTTTAGGGGCTTTAGAGTCTTCACCTTTAAAACCCCTTCAGTCTGTTTAAGGTGTTTTTCTTTTCACAATCGCCTCTGAGCGGCGGCTGGGTAAGATTGGGGCACTAACAGTGCAGGAGCCATATTTAAAGTTCCCTTAGGATTGATCCATCATTCATACCTGAGATAGTTTAATCTTTTCATCATCAGGAGTTTATAATTCCAGTATTTTGCCTTCAGCCACTTCACAAGAAGAAAAGAGAATACATCTTTTGAACATGCATCGGGCTCTGTTGATATATGTGACGAGATCTGCAAAATTGAGAAAGGTTCAGTTTTTGTTTGTAACATTTGAAATGCGGGAACGGGGTGAAGGCGGTCGACCTCGGCTATGAGTGGATGGGTGAAGCAGACGGTCTGTGTGGAATGAGGGGCACTCCTATCACTGGGGCAGTCCAGGGCAAAGTCAGCTTCGTCGGCAGATATTAACGTTTCTTTAAAAGACATATGCAATAAACCAATTTCGGCATCTCCTAATACCCTCTCTGCTCATTATAGACTGGATGGGGTTCGGCTTCCATTACATTTGTGTTTGTCTTGAAGTTATAATAAACTCTGGGTGTTGCATTATTATTGGATGTAATGTAATTTCCGCCTGTAGAGTTATTGCTGGCTATATATATTAGGAATTGTCGTGTGTACCTCCTCATTAGTAAGGATAGGGACTAGGAAGACAAGAGGAAGAGTTTTTCTATGGATTACCTACAGGCAATCTCCATTACATTAATGGTCCTGTGTAGTGATTCCCACCCAGCCCTGATATACAATGAGATGGCTAGAGCGAAAAATAAACTATATAGATGAGGTTATGAAGATTGAACAATAGAACAGGACTTCTCTATTCTTCAGTCCTTCATTTATCTCTGGGGTAGGAGGAGGGGCTAAAGTTACAGGGGCAAGAAAAATGTTTAGAAAAAAAAAAGAAAGAACTCTGGTCTACCCATCAAGTTGACAGCCTCATTAGACTAGGAAGACTAGGTTTCGCCATAATGAAGATTACCAGTATGAAATTCGGGCATTTGCATAACCCAAATTAGAAATGTCACTAATGTGCTGAGAATAAAGTAACTTTTAAGGGTTTTCTTTACAAGACTTCCATGGTCTACATGCCAGTCTTGCACAGATGTAATCCCACCAGAAACTGTGGCAGACCAGTCACTCTAAATTAGGCAGTCGGTCTAACATCACTCTTGTCGGATCCACATCTACCAGATTGGTTTTACCAAGCTTGCAGCGGCCCGCCATTCGGGACGCCACATTCCACTGCACTAGAAATGATGCAGGGGTAGAGTGGTGGCTAAATAGGACACCTGCCATCTTAACTCAGACCGGAGGCAGATCACGTCCAGTTTTATTGTGAAGCTCAGAGTGATCTTCAGCAAGACACTCTTAAGGAACATTCAGGCAGGTTCTCTACCTCATTAATTCAATTTCTGACATTTCACAACTTAAAAACATTCCTTCCCTCACATTGGCTACATTTCAGCTGGCTGCATTTGTTGTCATTTTTACCAATGTTATGTTGTGTTATTTTGAAGATATCAGTGGCACAACAGAACCATAGGGGGTCTGACTGCACAGTATGCCCCCCCCTGGTATATCCCCCTGTGACCCAACATCAACAGGAGTGTTAGTGATACAATTGGTTCAGAGATTAACATGCTCTATAGTGTGACACCAGGGCATGCCAAAAAACATTAATTTGCAAACTGGGGACTTGGGGGTAGCTAATGCAAGAAAAGGATTCTTGCACATCTTGCATTTTAGGAGATCGAGGAAGGGATATGAAGAGCATCAGAGTCTCTTTGATATTTTATCATTGATGTAACCTACTACAGAACTGATATTCTGTTGAGACAAAAGTCCTTGCATTGCTTTGGATGCTGTGCCAACCTGTTTGACTGTTTTTGTCCCGCCATGTGTTATCTCCCAGAACACTGGATACTGTGTGGGCCCACTGGACATGCTGTTGGAGTTTGTGATGCTGATCAGACACGCTAGCTTGGTAGTGCACACTACGTATAACACCAACTACAGTTAATCAAGACTGTGACAACCTTATGCCAGATTATGAATCACCTTCACCACCAAGAACATCCATGGTATGGTGCACTGTGAGACAAGCCAGGCTTGGCCCAGTGTGGGAAGGTAGATGTGATCCCTTCTCCTCCAGCCACTGTTACCATGTGCCAATGTCTAAATAGGAGGTACCTGGCCATTCATTGCACTGACAGTAGCGTCTGGTTCCCATGTTATGTTATGTTATGTTATGTTAAGAGATTTGTAGAGTGCATGGCTGTCCCGGCAAAGGGACGTCCCAGCGCTAGCAGCCGAGAGAGGAAGATCGGAGAGGAAACAAGGTCAGCAAAAGAGCCAGATCTTGGCCGCCCTTCTGAAAGTCAGATGGTTGGGTATGTTTCTAATGCACAATGGCAAGGAGTTCCAGAGGGCCGATGCTACCACCTGAAAAGAATGTCCTCCGGCTCTGGATCTGTGGAAACGGGGAACTTGTGCCAGATAGAGGCTGGCCGATCGTAAATCACGTGGGGGGGGGGGGGGGGGAGGGGGGAGAGTGTAGGGAAGACATAGCTCACTCAAAATTGCAGGACCCGAGCCTGTAAGAATCTTATGGGTAAAACGGCGCAGAAGACGGAGGAATGCCTAGGGAGGGCAAATAGCACACGAGCTGCTGCATATTGAGTATGCTGCAGCCTTTTAATCACTGGCTTGTTGGATCCAAGGAGCAGCACATTGCAGTAGTCCAGCCTAGCTAGAGCAGTGGCTTAAAGAATCAGCTGGCGAGTGTGCGGGTCGACCAGACCCAAGATGGGTTTTAGGCCACGCAGTAGGCCGAAAGAGATTCCTGTAACAGATTTGGCATGCTCTTCAAAAGTGAGAGCATTATCGAGCCAAATGCCTACTTTTTTACTGCCGTTTTCGGCTGAGGGGGTGAGCCGAGCTTTGGAGGCCACCAATTGCTGCCCCATAGATGGGAATCTCTGCCTAATACGAGGATCTCTGATTTGGTGGAGTTCAATTGGAGACAGTTGTCCTCCATCCAGGCAGAGATGGCAGTCAGGTCATCCTGAAATTTTGCAGCATCTTGATTAGAGGAGATTAGGAGAAACTGTATTGAAAGCTGCACTGAGATCCAGCAGGATCAGTGCTGAAGTTCTGCCCTCATCTAAGGCACCTCTAAGTTGCTCAGTAACCACCATACAACAGCCAATACTTGTCACAGGGAATGTCCAGTTGAACCTTAGTACCACAGGCACTGAAAAACTGACCTGACAACATCACATCCTTTTATTACCTTGATGTCCCTCAGACATCTTCTTTCCTCCACTGCTGTGCTCTTATCGCATTACTTTCCAGATTTCTTCTCAACTCCACCTCTTACTCTGTGGTAATAATCTGTCTCTTCCATAGCCTTCCTCTCTCCCCCTCTCCGGTTCTCTTCTATCTTCCTCCAATTCCCCTTGTAACTCCATGCTGCACATTATACCATCTCTTGCAGTTTCCCTTTCAGTGTGCCACTCTCACATGTCTATCATTTAAAGGTCCCTAACACTACCACCACTCGTTCTCTTACGAATGATTCTGCCAGTCTTACTCTCATCCATACTCTTTGGTTTTGTCCCACATCTATCCCCCTCATCCTTTCACTCTATCACTCTCTGTTTCTATGACTGTCATTTTGTCAAAGTTTATTCCTCAGGAATAGTACTATCCCCAAATCAGACCTATTATCAGATCTGACTAGTTGTATTGACACACAGAATATCGGGGTGGCCATATGAGTGTATGGGTTGTTAGGGAAGATACTGCAGAGAAGGAAATTTGAAATGAGAGGAAGTAAAATTGAGCATTTTTGTCTCGATTACAAATATTGACAGTGGCATTATTGAAAAAGTATTTACCTAACGAATGAAAGGAAGCCTTACAAAATGTATTAAAGATTGCTCTCTCTTATATTTTCATTGCATATGACACTTTTCCCTTCATTTAATTAACTAAGAACAAATGAATCACAAAGAACATGCTCAGCCCCTGGCACCTGGGTGGGGAACGCATATTTCTTCAGCTTCTGCGATGCAGATGTTTTCTGGTCCTTGCTGCGCACCATGGTAGTATACCCAGCCCTGTTGGCACACCGACTGTATAAGGCAGCTATGTTCTAGGAAGCACCATCCCTATTTCCAGTCTGGATGCAGGTCTCCCTTGCAACAGACTAGGAGGGTTTGAGTGCCTTGTTCCATGGTCCTTCGTTCGGAGCACAACAGCTGTCTCTCCCTGCCCCGTTACGCATGTGGTGAGGGCGAGTACCGGGTCTGAGCTGCCAGTGGGTCACGTCTGGTTACAGCTTTCTTTGTTGCAGTCCTCCAGCCAGCTCTGTGTACAGCTGAGCCAACCTGTCTCGAGGCTCCCGCCTCCTCACGCTGCCTCTGGTGGGACTGTCGCTGTATATCCTGGGCAGTCGCGGTCGGTAGTAGGAGTAACTGCAGGACGGTAATGTGGGGAGGGGGAGGGGCAGGGTGGGGGGTAGTAAACTATGGATTACGGAGGTTTACAGGTAAGTTTACATATAAATTAATAAAACGAATTTCGTTGCGTGCACTGCATCGCATTTGGGGATGAAGTGCACGCAACGAAATTCGTTTTATGAATTTATATGTAAACTTAACTGTAAACCTCCATAATCCATAGTTTATTACCCCCCACCCTGCCCCTCCCCCTCCCCACGTCACCGCCCTGCAGTTACTCCTACTACCGACCGCGGCTGATCCTGGGTACTCACAAACTTTCTGTCGGGGGCCAAAATTACAGCGTGGTTTGTGGCCGAGGGCCGTACTGGTAGGGGTGGGGTCAGAGGGGGAGGGGATCATAGGGGGGCAGGGCTAGAGTAAAAAAAATCAAACCTGTTGAGAGGACTCCAAGAGTTAACTTTTTATTCCTGGAACAAACTCCATGACCGCTGAGGCCAGTCTCAGAGGGCCCCCCAGATATTCTTCCCCTTCCGCCTGGCCTTCTTCCCTTTACGCTCTTATACTGCCGACTCTAAGAAACACCCTTGCCGTTGCAGGAAGGATGGGGGATGGCGATCCAGCCATGCTGAAGCAATACAAATACGACAAACTGCCATCGAGATGAAGACCATCCCTTCTTTCAATGTTTACTTCATCCTTTCTCCCTGATATGTGTAAGGAGTTCCTTTTGTCAATAGCAATGCTATATGTCAAATACTAATGATGTTACTTACTGCATCTTCGTCTGTGATATGCTATCATACAAGAAAAGCTTTAAATACATACCAAATAATTGCTAGCATGCATTGAAGTATTTTGTGCTTCAGGTTTTTAGAAATTAGCAAAATGACAGGTGACTTTTTTGTTGGCTGCAGTTCCGGTGCCATAGCATCCTACAAGGCGGACACCTTCATATCCACGCTACCACACTGCCATCACACACCCTGGATCTACTACCAATAGGCACTCATCAGTGTAGCTGACTGTTCTGATCATTTTTGTGGGCTCGCTATAGAAAGCTTCAGAAGTCTTTCACAGCTTTGCATACAATATTACATAGAGTGTGCTTTGGTTCAGCCCCCTGTCATGATTGCAAGGTTTTTTGTTCATTCCATTGCCAGATCCTGATTTTATGTCTTTTCTCGTGCTGGTCCCACTCCTAGAGGAATTTGGCTTTACCCTGATTGAATGAGTTGTCTTCTTTAAATACTGATATCAGCGAACAACTTTTCTTTTATTTCTTTACCATTTGTGCTTACCACTTGTGAGAAGTTGGCCTGGTATATGCTGGTCACTAGTTAAAGTGGCCACCTTGCACCAGTACAATTGGACTCTTATGGTAGATAGGTTTAAGACAACCTTTTAAATAAAGCTATCCTAGTGGTAGCTGTGGAGAGCAGCCTTCAGGCTAAGTTTTCAGAGGAATGTAAAGCAGCTTGTTTTACCTTATAATCTCTTGAATTACTAAATGAAAGGACACCACACAGGTATATATATAAAATATACATGTATTTATTACTAGACACACTCTATTAATCTCTTTATGAGATTAGAAGTCAAGGACATATGCACAAATCAACATTTCACAACAAGTTAAGCACAAATATGGCTGGGGCCCTAGGGGCGTACCAGACCATATACTAAAAAAGAGACTTAGGAATATCGACTTGCGAGGGGACAAGGCCTAGGGCCTTCAGAAGCACTGGGGTCTCACGAATCCACCCAAGGCAGGTAAGTAAAGGACCCACGGCAGACGCATGCAGTGTGAGAACACAGCCGCGGATCCCAATTGACTTCAATGGAGCAAGTTGCGGTTGGAATTTTAAAGTTTTAGCAAACTTCGGGAGAGTATACAAGCAAGTCACTTCCAGGGTAAGTAGTTCTAGAGCCAACACACACAGGAGCACCGTAGTGCTGGAGTTACCTCACCCAAGGAAGCCGGGTGCATAGGTGTCTTTTGGTGTCGGGTTGCGACGTCGTTTTCAATGGGAGCCAAAGAAGACTTGCTGCTTGTGAAGACGGGAGAAGTGGCCGGTGGAATCCAAGCCTGGATTCAGAAGAAGGAAGACCTGAAAGCAGAGGGGACAGTGTTCAAAGTCACTTGGCAGTGACCCGGGGCAAGGAAGATGGATGCCCAGTCATCGGGTGATTTCAGGTGATCACGGGTGTCTTGACTCTTCAGCCATGAGGTCCAGGAGGCATCGACGACAACCAGGAGCTGGATTCAGCATGTCCCACAAAGTCTACAGCTTACTGTGGTGTCAGCAACCAGATTGGAGCCAACAAGCCTTGGCAACAGCAAGTCTTGTGAAAAGTGTAAAATGTCAGCGGTGCAAACCAGCAAAGTATGAGGGACTAACCCAGCGAGGGTACATCTCTCTCTCTCTCTCTCTCTCTCTCTCTCTCTCTGTCAGTCAGTCTCGCTCTCTATCAGTCAGTCTCTCTCTCTCCCAGTCAATCAGTCAGTCTCTCTCTCTCTCTGTCAGTCATTCTCTCTCAGTCAGTCTCTCTCTCTCTCTCAGTCAGTCAGTCTCTCTCTCCCTCAGTCAGTCAGTCTCTCTCTCTATCTCTCACTCAGTCAGTCAGGCAGTCTCTCAGTCAGTCAGTCAGTCTCTCTCTCTCTCTCTCTCTCTCTCTCTCTCTGTCAGTCAGCTCTCTCTCTCAGTCAGTCAGTCTCTCTCTCAGTCAGTCTCTCTCTCTCTCTCTGTCAGTCAGTCTCTCTCTCTCTCTCAGTCAGTCAGTCTCTCTCTCTCTCTCAGTCAGTCTCTCTCTCAGTCAGTGAGTCTCTCTCTCTCAGTCAGTCTCTCTTAGTCAGGCAGTCAGTCAGCCAGTCAGTCTCTCTCTGAGTCAGTCAGTCTCTCTCAGTCAGTCAGTCTCTCAGTCAGTCAGTCAGTCAGTCAGTCTCTCTCACCTCTCTCTCTCCACTCTCCCCCCACTGTCTCGCTCTCCACTCTCTCTCCACTGCCTCTCTCTCTCCTCTCTCTCTCTCTCTCACTTCCTCTCTCTCCTCTTTCTCTCTCTCTCTCTCACTCTCTCTCTCTCCACTCTCTCTCTCCACTCTCTTCTTTCACTCATAATATTGGGTTTCCCAAGACTGGACGTTTTCAAAATTGCCTAATTTTGTGGTGAAATCGTAAAAAGCTGGGGGCCCATGGGTAGATTACCTGCAAGGTCCGCGGGTCGCCTCCGTGTCCTTAATAGAATTGAAAATTCTTGGCGCGGATACAAGCACATTTTTTTTTCTATTACAGGACCGGAGGCTTCAGATTATACTAGTTTAACGCTTTTCCAGAACAACAGAAGAAATATCACCCACAGATTTATTTTAAAACAGTTTAAATGTAGAATCAGATGACCAATCAGCTGCTCTCATTATGTTCTGCACACTGGTACCTAACATAAAGGACTTTGACGCCATAGTGCCTTTCACTGAATGAGCACAAAACATTTGAGTATCAATACCAGCCTCGGTCATTTCATATCTGAGCTATCTCACAATGGTAGCAGAGGTAACTGTTTTAAAATGCTTTTGTAATGCAATTAAAAGTCTTGAACAACCCTACGGCCTTATAGGTCAGGTACATTCCTCATAAGCTTTATGATATTTGACTACACACAATTTACTATTATCAGGAAATGCACTGTAATCAATAGATCGTGAAAAAGTCTTTGTTCTTGCAGAAATCACAAATGAAACCCCTTCAGGGGAATAAATCCTACCTGTCAGGTCTAGAACTCTGACATCAGAGACTCTTCAACAGGCAGATAAACAAAGCAGCATAGCTAACTTAGCAGATAATTGTTTCCTAGAAAATCCTGCATTATCTGGCCAAAAGTCAAATAAATGTAAGACTTTAGAAACATCCCTTAAAACGGAATACTTTGCCTTAGGGGGGTCTGCACACGTATTCCTTTGAGAAGCTTGCATACCATAGGATGCATACCTACCGGTCTACCGTCAACCAGAGAATGCCCGGCCGAGATATCTGATCGGAAATTATTAACTGACCTGTAAGGTAACCCCTTGGAAGCTTTCTTGGAGAGAAAATTCAGCACTTGTGAGAGATCTGCCTCCATGGGATTTATGTGCTTTTCTAAGGACCAACCCAACAATGCTCGCCACGATGAGGCATATCGCTTCCTAGTAGAGGGAGCCCAGGCCTGCTAGATGAAACCTGAAGCTTCCTTCGAAATTCCTTTCAACGTCCACTGTTGCCTGAAAGCCTCCAGGCCATCAATGACAACTGCCCCGAGAGGATTGTGGATGCAGTTCCCACTGAGGGCCCTGGAGCAGCATCTGAGAATACGGTAGGAGAAGAGGGAAGTCGCACGCTGGCGCCAATAACATTGGAAACCACGTTTGGGCTTTCAATACTGGAGTGACCAAAAGGATCTCTGCCTTCTAGCAAGCTATTTGATTTGCTACCCTGGGAATGAGGACGAAAGGGGGAAATGCATAATTCAGTGTCTTCGACCAGTCCTGTGTGAATGTATCCGTGGCTTTCGCTAGAGGATCCGGTCTCCAACTGATAAAGGACTACAGTTAGCGATTGAGTCTAGAGGAAAAGAGGTCTATCTTTCAAGGGCCCCATATTGAGTTGATCATGTGAAACAGCGAGTGGTGGAGTTGCCAGTCACTGTAATCCTTCAAGTGACTGGAATTCCAGTCCACTGTCAAGTTGTCCTGTCCTGGAAGGTATTCCGCTATCACAGTTAGTTGGTGAGACAGGCAATAATGCCAAAAGTCTTTGGCGATCTCTGCCAACATCAGGGACTTGGTCCCTCCTAAAATTGAAAGAACTCGCATATTGGACAGTGGGAAGAGCGGGTGGAGTTACATGCGTTCTTTTGGCCTTCTTCTTCCTTGGTGGAGAGTTGTGAGGGAAGGACTCCATGTCAGTACCTGGGTCAGTATCCTGGGGCTTACTGGGCACAGGCGGCACCAAAGCCGGCGCTGTATACTGGTTGTCTGAAATGGAGGTCTGGGGCAGCGTAGCTAGGGATTGCGCACAGTGCCATGAGGACTTGGCCTTGCCCTTTCCTTTCTCATCTGAGGAGAGTGGTGTAGAACCTGTGTTATCAGGTGCTTGTAACCATAGCACTTTGCACATTTTTCCAGCTGGGCAGTGATGGGTTTGAGCGCTGCTGCCAAAGCCTGGTTTACCGTCTGAGGTACGCGGTCTCAATTGCCCGGTTCACTGATTCTTGAACTGATGCATCTAGAGCATCTACCAATCTGTCCTCCAGGACGGGACCCTGCTGCCCCTCATAGCAGGTGTACTCATCATCCTCGAATGTGGCCCAGTCATCCATAATGAAGCTCTACAAAAGAGGAGCTGCAGCTAGACTGCTGTTGACGCAGTTGTCAGCGCAGTAATTCCAAAGGAATTAATAATGGGGAGCCACCCAGAGTGCACAGATGTATCAGCTCCTCAGCCCCACTGCACTCAACTATTATTGCAGCCCGGATGGGCGTAAGTGAGAGCCAAAGGGAGTTTAAATAGAGAAACTGGCCGTCACCCGGCCTGGGCCCTCCAATTATTGCAGCCAAGGAAACGGCGTAAACATCCAGACAAAAAAAAGGGGCACCTTCTGGACAGCTCCACAATGAGATAATGATTGGAGTGCAGCGCTCTTCCCGCTTTACTTTTGAATATCAAAAAGCCCAAAAACAGCCAAAAGATTGCCCAGTTGGGCAACACGACGTCCGGCTCTCGTGAGTGTGCAGGCCCAACAAGGGGGCGGGGGGTCACTGCTTTAAAGGAGGAGGCACTCCTCCCTACGGGCGCAGCAGCAGGGAGAGATCGATTTCGCAGGCCGGAGAGCGAACCATGCTGCAAACCGACTCTGAAAGGAACAGAAAATCGCCCACGTATATGTGGGATCGCGCCAGCAAATCCTCTCAATCCAATCCAGCAAAGGTACATATAAACTCCACAATTAAATAAATAAAGCACTTAATTAAACTAAATTTAATAAGCACTTGCATATGTTAATGACGAAAAATCAAGAAGCACTTAACTTGGCTGCGAGCAGCAAAGAAAGAGGAAGTGCTCACATTTGAGACTCCATCTATAGGGCTATGGTCTCTATGGTTATTGGTGTTGTACCATGGCATTGTAGGAAATGTGGTTTATTTGATGTGTTAAAAACGTTTTTCATTGGCGGCTGAGTTTTTTCAGTAAAGAAAGAGAAAGCATAAAGCTAAACCTCCAGTCCTGTAGTTGAATTATGGAAGGGACAAGCTCATTTTTTGAAGGTACGCAGCACATTGGAAGTACGGATCACATGGGGCGAGCAGCACATTGTAAGTACTGTTTGAAAGTTGTCCCGCAAGTGTAATATTGCCCTTCTCTTTGCGCCCTTGACATTTCAGTTTTTCAGCGCTTGCTGGGGAGTACTTTTAAGTTAATAGTGGCAACTATTATTAACTGCAGCATTGCATGCGTGGGATACACGGTGCATACAATGACTGCACCCTTATGGTGCTTGTGGAAGGCAATATTGCCCTGCATGGTGGAGGCTGCATAACAGTTTAAGGATTACAGAATTGGGAGCACTGCTTGCAGAGGGCAGTATCGCCCTGCATTGTGGAGGCTGTGTAACAGTGTTATGGATTACACAATTTGGAGCACAGGAGTCAGGCATTTTCACTGTTAATTGATATAAGGGTGCTTTATCCAAGGAACTAAACATTTCGTCAACAGGAGCTTTCCTCACCTAACAGGATTGGATATTTTCTGTGCTGATATACCAGAGGATATAAGTAGATTGCCTTATTCTTGCTGAAACTATGCACTGTCAAGTAATAATATAACCTTTACTTTACGGGGTATACCTTACAACATTTTACAATTTTTGGTAGAAAATACAGTTTGTGAGCTTGTACAATTATTTGTGTTTAGTGTGCGTGTGTATTAGTTGTAGTCATGTGTGCTTCTCACACTTTTTCATTAACACCACCCCAACCTTTTCTCACTTCGGTAGGTGAGCCAAGTATAAAGTGGCATGACTGGAAAGAATATTTTCTTAATGATATAGATACTACCAAAGATGAAGAATTGTCTCAGTTAAGGAAGAAAAAGAATATTTTACACTTCTTAGGACCACAAGGGCTCATTGTGTACAATGCAATGGGAAAAAAACTTGTAGATCTGGGCATTCTGATTTCTTTTTACAAGCATTAGAGGATTTAGACAGGTATAATTCAACCTCAGTGTGTATTGCCATCGACAGGCATAATTTCTTTAGGAGAAAACAAGGTAAATCTGAACCTGTAGAGGACTATGTTTCTGCATTAAAAAGGCTTGACCTGACATGCCGATTCGGGTCCTTACACAAAGAATTCATTAGTGATCAAATCAATATTTATCAATAATGAGAACATCCAAGATGGGTTGTGTTGGGAATCATTCTTGGAAGAAGTGGTTGCCATTGTTAAAAAGATAGAAATTCCTAATAAGTGTGCAAGAGCAGCTGGATCTATCTCGAAGGAAGTGAGTAAGGAGGTAACATGTAAAATTAAGCATAAAAGCAAGAAAGAGAAGTACAAAAATATGATTCTATGCGAAATTACTGAAATTTTATTGGTCAAGTGTCCTACAAGCGGATTTCCAGTTGATTAAAAAGAGTATTTGCTCAGCTGGTAGTCTGCAAGGTTTTGATCTGAAATTGGATTGTGTTCTTAACACTGATGCGAGTAATAAAGGCATTGGAGCTATCTTGACCCAGAAAGGAGATAAAGGTGTGGAGCATACTGTAGGATTTTATTCAAGAGCATTGTCGCCAGCTGAGGTGCGATTTTCAGTTTTTGAAAATGAAACCACAGCCATTTTGTGGGGTTTAGAGCACTTTAGGAGGTTTGTGTGGGGGTATGAAGTAGAAGTCAGATGTGCTCATTAGCCCTAACTGAAAGTGTTATCTTCTGGAGGATTATTCAATGCCACACCAAGAATTGCAAGAATGTCTTTAAGGCTGTTTGACTTTAGACATTCCTTATGATACTTACCTGGATTTAAGAATAAAGTTGCAGACTGTTTAGGTAGACTTCCATTCCCATTGGAAGAAAGAGTTTTTTTGATAATTCTTTTTATTGGCATTTATTAATATAAGCAAACATACATCACATTCCGTGTAGATGAGTATGATACATAAGTAGCAAAATAGACAATCATCAATATAGAGAGCACGTTTGCGTCTTGTTCCGTGTAGATGCGGCCTGTGTTGTAGCAGGTCTTTGCCCGTAAGTAAAACTGGGGGGGAGAACCAAACTGGGAAGTGCCATGGGGTTCTTAATGATTGGGCCAGGCTTATGCCATGAGTCTGCCATTGCCTACTCGACAGTGTAGCTGCCTCTCACCTAGGAGGGGGTGGGTGCGCGGTCTGGTGTGGGGGGCCGTTTGGTACGTCAGGTGAGCGAGGGCGAACCCAACGGGTCTAAGGGTGGTGCGGAGGGTCGTTGGAGGGGATTCCCTGCCTTGGGAGCCTGTACTGCATGAGGTTGTGCGGTGTCGGGGGTATGTATGTCGGTGACCGGGACCTCCGGGGTCTGGGATTGTCTGAATTGGTGCAATAGAAGCGCCCATTCTAGGGAGATTGGGACTTTGCGGATACCTTTAGCTTCTTTCTCCCGTATTGCGTCCTCCTCAGCTGCAGCACATTTAAGAACCGCCCCTACCCATGCCACGATCGGAGGACCTGTTGGGGACCGCCAGTGCATGGCTATACAGCGTTTGGCCAGTAGGTGGGCTAGGAAAACAAAGCGCATTGGTATCTTGTGTCGCTTCCACCGCCCCAGTATACCCAACACGCAACCCTCCCAGGTAGTCAAGTGGGTCAGCCCGGTGAGATCTCTAAGCGTCGAGTGGATAGATGACCAATAGTTCTGAATGCCCGGGCAGGTCCAGAACATGTGGGAAAAGGCTGCGTCCCCCGCTTGACAACGAGGGCAAAGGAAGGTAGTGTCGGGGTAGAAGCGTTGAAGGCGCGCTGGCGTTAGGTAGGCCCTATGTAGGATGTGAAACTGTATGTTCTTAAATCGGGCGTTCCTGGATACTTTTTTGGGGAATTCTATCGCTCTGTCCCACTCGCTGTCATGAAATGGTCGTCCTGCTTCCTCCTCCCAGATGGCCCGTAGGGGTACTAGCAGTGGGGGTGTCAGGTCCCCGATCGATTTGTACAGCCATGTGATAAGGTGTCGACCCAGTCCCATTCGTAAGATTGTGTGGAGAACTGGGTGTGTGGGAGGCTCCCCCAATGTAAGGTCGGAATATGGTCGAAAGTGGCTGAGGAGTTGGCGGTGAAGCAGGAACTGGCCTGGGGGCAGGTCATAGTCGTCCATAAGCTGCCGGTACGACCGGAGCTGTCTCTCTTCAAACAATATTTCTGCCTCGGCAATGTCTCTAGACGTCCATTCCCAAAGCATGGCTGATATGAAGAACCCCCC